>NC_085141.1:338002934-338334029 GCF_024139115.2 Armigeres subalbatus
ATCAGTGCTTCGTTCAGTTGCGCTAAAGTTGAAGAAAATACCTTATATTGCCTTCAGTCTAATCCGCATGTTTGGGCTAATTTTATGATGACTCAGTAGATGATGATTTTTTATAAGAACGTAACCTATTTCCAGCCACTAGTTTCAAAGATTACGTTAGTAATGAAGAAAATTTTGTCCTATGCATCTTATTGAAAATTGCCCGATGTGGCTATGGGCTCAGAAATATGGCCAAAATCCATTTGTTTATGCAAAACTCAACTTTTCACAGAACTCACAGAACTGCTTGTACCATTGGCAAACTTCTTTAGCACTAGAGCACGCATGTTGTTGTATTTTGTTAAGACTAACGAAAAACACATCGCACATTACACAAGCATGAACGAGTTTGCATGAGCGTTTCAGGATCACGCTTTGCTGAGTGGTTAAGCAGCAATTGACTTGCTAACTCACACTAACTGATGGCAACATTTATTTAGACATTTAGACTGCTCGAAGATTTTACGGTTCTTTATATTAAATCATTATCAAGTTCGTCCAGAAGAAATAATGCCAGATTTGAAAACCATTTGAATCTATGTATCACATAGAGAATAAACTCTTCCAGTATCGTGGATATACTTAAAAAATCAGTCTCAGTGGGCCAGATTTGCTGGATGTTAATGCATCATCAGCCCTTCTAAACTTAACCATTCACCAAAAGCAGAAAAGGTTGGAAGCAAAGATCTCAGCTAAATATGGCAATCTCATCTCATCACTTGCTCTGCATACTGTCAGACTACAAATAACTTCACGTTTTCGTATGACAGAGATCACCAAAAAATATGTGTTATTTTCACCACCTATTTGTAGGACGTGGCCGTGACTGTTGCGGATTAAAGAATTGTATATTTATTATAATATAAATGAAATTTGTAACGTGGAAATGGTAAATCAATAGAGTCAACTGAACATATGACTCAGAGTACACTTTCATATATAACTTCGAAAACATGCCTTACGGGCCTTTATTTGCCCAATGTACCTTAATAAATATAGAATCAATGTAAAATATGACTTGCAATATTCAACATCTTTTAAAACCCAAAAGACGAAAAAATTGAGAGAAAAAATGTTCATATAATCGAGGTAAAAGTCCATATAATCGAAGTCCATATAATCGAGATATAATCGAGGTATCCTGTATAGAGTACATAATTGAGGAGTTTTAGAACCAATTCCTCGTCTGTTGGTGGGCGTACCCTCCGGTGACAAAGAGAGTGAACACTTCAGTTTCATCACATGACATTCATTTCATTTATTCAGACTAAGGCCGAAGTGGCCTGTGCGGTATATAGAGTCTTCTCCATTCGGCTCGTCCATGGCCTACGTCAACCACGCATCTACGGAGGGTCCGTCATCTTCCACCTGATCGATCCACCTTGCCCGCTGCGCACCTCGCCTTCTTGTCCCGTCGGATCGTTGTCGAGACCATTTTCACCGGGTTACTTCGAAATTCTGGCTACGTTCGGCCCACCGCAGTCTTCCGATTTTCGCGGTGTGAACGATGGATGTTCTCCCAACAGCTGATGCAACTGTCTGGTTCATTCCTCCTCCACGTACCGTCCGCCATCTGCACCCACCATAGATGGTACGCAGCACTTTCCTTTCAGAAACTCTGTGCACGTTGGTCCTCCACGAGCATCGTCCAGTCGTGTCCAGAGGACTACCTCTCTAATGAGCGTTTTGTAGATTGTCAGTTTGGTACGGCGGCGAACTCTATTCGATCGGAGCGTCTTGCGGAGACCAAAGTATGTACGATTTCCAGCCACTATGCGTCTCGAATTTCTCTGCTGGTATCATTTTCGGCAGTCACCAGTGAGCCCAAGTACAAATTCTTCTTCCACCTCGATTTCGTCACCACCAGTGCAAACTCGCGGTGGGTGGCTCACAGTTCTCTCTTGAGCCTCTTCCTATCACGTCTTCGTCTGCGACGTGTTGATGACTATCCGATCCGCTTGCTTCCCTCTTCACTCTAATGTAGGCTTCCTCCATCTTCTCAAAGCGTGCCATAATATCTATGTCGTCGCGAAGCCAAATGCTGGACGGACTTATTGAAATGTACCACTCGTGTTAATCCCTACTCTTCGTATTACCCTTCCAACGCGATGTTGAATAGCTACACGAAATCACCTTGCCGTAACCTCTGCGGGTTTCAAAGGGACTCGAGAATGCACCAAAACTCGAACTACGCATCACCCGATCCATCTCGCTTTGATGAACCGTGTCAGTTTTCCGGAAATCCGTGGTAATAGCTGCCTAGCTGGTCCCGATCAGTTATCATATGCGGCTTTGAAGTCGATGAATAGATGATGTGGGCACGTTGTATTCGCGAATGGCAAACACCTGGTCCGTGGTGGAGCGTTCGCCCATAAAACCCCTGGTATTGCCCTCGAACTCTCTAGCCAGTGCCTCACAACCGTGTTTAAAAGCTCTCCTGGTAGTTGGTCAACCCTAGGGGCTTTGTTGTTCTTCATGCCAATCTCCTCCGGATATCATGGAGATCTGGAGCCAAGAATATGTCCTGCGCGCGTTCTACCAGGTCCATCACCATTACCACCATCTTTGTCGCCACATCGCCATTCAGATGTTCTTCGTAGTCTGCTGCCACCTTGGATCACCTTACGCTCATTCGTAGAAGGTTCCCGTTTATGTCCTTACACATTCTAGGCTGTGGCACATGACCCTTACGCGAACGTTCAATTTCTAATAGAACTTTCGTGCCTTTTAACGGCGATTGTCGTCTCTTCGGTCTCGATCTTCCTGTTGGCGCTTTTCCTCCGGAAAATCGAGTTTTTCTGTTCCGCGCCGTTTGTATCTTGCCTCTTCGCCCTCGTGCGGTTGCTCAATCTCGCCCATGCTGCATTTTTCCTTCCACTAACGCTCACATTCGCCGTCTTACCAGTCGTTTCTCTGATCGGGGCACCGTTAAGTGCAGCGATTTGTGCTTCAATGCACTATGGTCCAGGATACAGATTTACGTGGAAAGATGCATTTATGCCAAAACCTTATTTTTAAGAAAAAAAGTTGTTCTACAGAATTGTTCGAAATAGTAAGCCCATCATTATGGTGCTACCAAAAATAGGGTGACTCATCATATAAAAAATGAAAATTTTTTTTCATTCCTCGGAATGAGCATGTTGTATTCTACAAAGTTGTAGCGCAGCTTATTCAATAAATTTTGCTAAAAAGCTTTGCTGTAGCTCTTAAGTTGGCTGATTTAGAGCAATTTACCTAATTGGATAAGGTGTACCTAAAAAACAGTATTTTGATCTCGATTTTTCGAAAAGTCGGCTTTGGTGACTTTAGTGACTCACAAAATGCAACTTCACGGTTCCACAGGTCACGTGGGTCTCCGTGACGCTTTAAAAAATCAAATCGACCACATCTGCATCAGCCGAAAATGGAAACAGCCTTCTTGATGTACGGATTAAACGTAGTGCCGATATCGCGTCTGATCATCACCTCCTCATCGGCGAAATACGCCTGCGCATTGCGCGGATTCGTCGGCGGGAGAAAGGTTGGACGACATTCAACACACGCCGACTGGAAGATGCCACTGAAACGGTCCTCGTTGAAGAACTGGAGACGCGTGCAGATATTCCGGAAGTGGCAGCGTGGAAGACCAATGGACCGCCATCAAAGCTCCTTCATCACCACCGAAAGAACAATCTGGGCGAACTACGCACCAGAGAAAACAATGGATCACCGATGAGACCTGGAGAAGATAGAGGAGCGAGAGAAGCCAAAGCCGCGATAGAGCGATCGAAAACCAGAGAAGCCAAAGTCTTAGCCCGTCAACGATACGGCTCTTGAGAAGGAAGTAAAACGCTCATGTCGACGGGACAAGCGGGCGTGGGCAGACTCTCTGGCCGACGAGGGAGAGAGCCGCCGCAACCGGGACATTCGCCTCCTCACGATATCTCACGAGGCTTAACGGGGCGAAGATGCAACGATGCCTGTGAAAGACGCGAATGATCAGTTATTGACCGACCAACTGACCAGCTGAAACGCTGGTTCGAGCACTTCAGCTTTTCAAGTGCCAGCCGGGCCATCCCCCTCGGCATGACCTGCCTAGGATCCGACGTATAACACGCGTCAATGAAGCTCCATCACTGCTAGAGATTCAAACAGCCATCAAACGTGAAATCGAATAAAGCCCCAGGGGTCGACCGCATATCAGCCGAGATGCTCAAAGCTGACCATGACATCCGCTCAACTTGCATCGTTTATTTCGTATCTGGGACACCAACTTTCCCGGTCACTGGATGCAAGGTATCTTAGGAAGGTGCCAAAAGGGTGACCTGACTGTATGCGATAACTGGCGAGGCATTATGTTGCTGTGTACCGTTCTCAAAGTTCTGTGCAAAATTATCCTAGCCCGGATTCAGGAGAAGATCGATGACCCTCCGGCGGCACCAAGCCAGTTCCGTGCCGGAAGATCCTGTGGACCATATTGTCACGCTCCGCATAATTTGGAGCAGGTCAAGCAATTCCAGAGTCCCTTTACTTGGTATTCATTGACTAGAAAAACTTCGACCGTCTCAATCACGAGAATATGTGGGGCGCCCTGAGACCAAGGGTTCCTGAGAAATCATCGCCTCATCGAGGCACAGTACGAGGCCTTTTCGTGTGAGTGCTGCACAATGGGGTCTTTCCGACCCTATCCGTCGTAGCTGGTGTGGGAAGGATGTATTCTATCACCGTTACTTTCCTCATCGTAATCGACGAGATTCTGGTAGATGCGATTGACCGTGAACCAAACCGCGGCTGTTATGGCAGCCTATAACCATGGAGCACCTAAAGACTTCGAATTGGCGGATGAGTTCACTCCTCGCGCAACGGCGCTCTGATATGCAGAGTAAGCTCAACGACCTTGCCGATCGCTCTCTTCGGCGGTTTAGTCATCAACGTCAACAAAACCAAATCGTTGGATGTAAACACGGTGACTCCTTCCGATTTCGATAGCCGGCAACCAGTGGAGAATGTTGAAAGCTTCCTATCTTGGTAGCCAAATGGCGTCAGACGGCGGTACCAAGATCGACATAGGCGCACGGATCAGAAAGCAAGGGCTGCCTTTGCGATTAAGAATATCTGGAAAAACAGGCGAATAAGTGAACGCACCAAATACGAATTTTAACTCTAACGTGAAATCTGTGCTGTTATACGCTAGCGAAACATGGTGTGTATCGTGGAGAACACTCAACGCTGCAGGTGTTCATTAACAGATGCCTGCGGTATATAATTCGGGCCTGGTGGCCTCACGTGGATCTCAAACAGCAGCTCCATCGTCTTTCACCAGAGGCCAATACAACAGAAATTCGATCGGAAGTGGGGCTGGGTCGTCCACACTCTACGTAGGGGCGAAACGAAATCTGTAAACAAGCATTGAACTGGAACCCACGGACATCGCAGCAGAGCAGTCAGAGGCTCGTGGCGGAAGCCTCAATAAAGAAATAAAAGAAGTCGACCGAAATCTAACCTGGCAACAGGTTAAAGCGATACCGGCAGCACTCAGGATGGAGATCTTTCAAGTCGGCCCTTTTTTTTTTTTACAAGGAGAATGCATTTACACTAACCCAGTACACGTGCATTGTAGTTGCCAAACTACACGGAAGTGTACTGGAGTGTCGAACTCGACCATACCGGTAATACCGACTAAACTCCTTGGCTCCACCATCGTTTCCCAGGAACTACCTCGCAGTACTACTTCTGGGGGACGCGTACTAACGTACTCGCTCATTATCGCTCACAGGCACTCGTCCCACGCGAGACTGGCGGTGCTCCACCTTTCACTCCATTTGAGTCTTACTTGGATGCTCTCCCGGACGCTCCTGCACCTCGAGGTGTCAATAGCGGTAACTGCCTGGGCCAGAGATTTACGCTACGACACTCCTGCCTCACACGAGCAGATCAATCACACCACTGCCGAAGCAGACCACACCTTGCCGAAGCAGGACACTCCCCATGCACCATGTGTGCACAACTGTAGTGTTGGGTACAACCCACTACTACCCTGCCGCCGAAGCAGCTTCTCCAAAGACCATCCGCTCCATGTGACCCTTTTCGGTGCTCACTCTAACACTCCAGCAATGCCTCGAGGTGTCGATGCGCGGTATGTAGGGACGAATCAACGATACTACGCTCGACACTCCTACCTCAGCATGTGCAGTATATACTCGAACTTCTGCTGCGCTTCGAGGTGACAATAGCGGCGGCGACACGCTATGACACTCCTGCCTCAGCACAACCAGATCACTCACTCCCTGCCGAAGCAGCTCACGTGCTACCCTACCGAAGTAGGTACCTCCACAACTCACTCTACACTCCACTGCCATGCCTCGAGGTGTCGATAGCGGTATGGGACCAATCAACGATACTACGCGACACTCTTTATGCATGTGCAGTCCATACTCAGACTTCTGCTGCGCTTCGAGGTGACAATAGCGGTGACGCGCTATGACTCCTGCCTCAGCACAAACAGATCACTCACTCCCTGCCGAAGCAGCTCACGCGCTACCCTACGAAGTAGGGACACTCCACATGCCAATTGGCACTCCCTGGGCTTGTGCTTTTGAAGCGCACACAGTCGCATGGGATCAGGCACTTGTGGTTTTTGGGAGGATTTGGCAGAGCACTGCTAAATCCCACCACGCCCTAGGCAGTTCTCCTGACTCGCAGACAGCTGGGGAGGGTCGTCAAGCCTTGGACATGGTCCATGCTGTCCCTACTGTCCCTGCCCCCTAAGTCGCCCTTTGCACCACCGGAGGTTACAGGCCCTAAGTAAATGCAACTTTGGTGGGGCAATATGCTCAATATCTTTAGCTCTTAGGCTCACTTTTTAGAGCAATTTTACTTAAAGGGTTAGTTGTCCCTCATAAAACAATATTTATGATCTGCTCATTTCATTTTTATTTTACAAATGTCATATTCTGAAAACTTTTGGGGCTTTTCAAGAGTGTTTTTGCTGTAATAACATCGTCTGTATCTTTTCCGTTGTCGAGTTATATCACTTGTCGAGTCGACACTTGAAAAAACATGACATCAGGAAAATTGGTAAAACTTGAGATAAAAAATACATATCTCCAATTTTGACATAATGAAATATGAATTGCTCTTTCAAATGACGTGAAACATATTTTTTTGGTCTGCCCTAACCGGAGATATCAACTTTTGAAAAGAAAATGTAATGACTTTGATCGGAAAATATATTGAGCATATTGACCCACCAAAGGTTGCATTTTGTTGAGCTGTAAAAGTCAGAAACTTCTCGAGAAATCTAAAACAAAAAGTAGATCAAAAATACTGTTTTTTAGGTACATCCTAATCCAATTAGGTGAAATTGCTCTAAATTAGCTAATAATGGAATAAGCTGCGCTACAACTTTTTAAAATAACATGTCATTATTCCGAGAAATAAAAAAAATCTTTTTTTGTATATGATGGGCTACTCTTTTATCAAAAATACCACCAATAATGATGGCCTAGGCCTCCTTAGCCGTGCGGTAAGACGCGCGGCTACAAAGCGACCATCTGAAGGTGGCTGGGTTCGATTCCGTGCCGGTCTAGACAATTTTCGGATTGAAGCCTCGACTTCCCTGGGCATAAAAGTATCATCGTGTTAGCCTCGAGTATACGAATGCAAAATGGTAACTGGCTTAGAAACCTCAGATTAATAACTGTGGAAGTGCTTAATGAACACTAAGCTGCAGGGCGCAGTATCCAGTGTAGGGATGTACTTAATAAGAATAATGTGCCTTACTAATTCTAACAATTTTGTAGAACAACATTTTTTCTAAAATATAGTTTTGGCGTAAATGCATCTTTCCGCTAAATCTGTATCCTGGACCATAGTGCAATGGCGGATCATATCTCTTCAGCATCTTCAAGAGACGCTGCTGCTGCTCTTCCGTTGGTGCACATTTCATCTGCGCGTAGTCTTGAGCTGATCTACTCTTGCAGCCGCCCAATGTTTGGCTGGCGGACGATCCGACGCGTGTTGTACACTTAGGAGTTTTGAGCGATACATCACAGGTAGTGGTCGGATTCAATTCGCACTGCGGTAAGTGCGTACGTTCGTGATAACGGAGAAGAATTTACCGTCGATTAGAACGTGGTCAATTTGGTTTTCCGTTTCTTGATTAGAGTTTCCATGTGGCCTTTTGGATATTCTTGCGGGGAAAAGTTTGGACTACCATTTCGCGGGAGGCTGCAAAGTTTAAGCATCGTTGCATTGTCGTTCGATGCGGTGCGACTATTCGGTCCGATGACCGTCTATACATTTCCTTCCTTCCTGACGTTCTTATCCGATTGCGATTTTGACGTCCCGCAGTGGCATCCATCGTATGTCTTCGGCGTTGCATAGAACGCTTTCTCGTCGTCGGTCTCCCTTCGTGTGGACAGTGCAGTTGATGATGCTAGTTGAAGAAACGGCCTTTCATCATCAGCTGCAAATCTTGCGGTTGGTACCACAATCACGCGTTGGTGCATCTTTCCCAGCACTGAAGATTGCTCTTGGTGCCACAGCTTTGGTAGATGGTAGCCGCTCGTGCCCTTTCCACTTTCTCCTGTTCATCAGATTTCCTGGAGCGCTGACGTCGAAGTTGCGGGGATGTAATTCATCAGTGTATCCTGTCGCAACCTCCGAGCCTGGCACTTGCAGTTCCATGTTCCAATCGATCCTTTTTCTCGCAGGTTTGCCGATTGTATCGAGTCGTATTATCTTCTATTCGATCGTAATGGTTGTTTTTAAAGACGGTTTATTGGCCTGCGCAAATCTCTGCCCTCGGAGGGTCGTGTCATCTTGGCGTCCCACATAACACCAGGACTCGGCTTGTGCACTTTGCACAGATCGCTTGGTGGAGCCTACTTGCGGATACATCAGCTTTTTATATGATATGCAGGGTGGCCACTGAACCGGGAAAACCGGGAATTAACCGGGAATCATATAGAACCGGAAAAACCGGAAATAACCGAATTTGATTTTAGTTTTGTTTCGATAGACTAAATAAAGCTATAATCAACTAATTAACTTATTTCTGTTTTCTAAAACATTTTTCTGATAATTGTTCACATTTTATTTAAATTCTGATTCATGAAATGCTGTTTGAATGAGCTTTGTTATCAAATTGTTTTTTTTTATTAGGACGTATATTTTTATAAGGAATTTTATGAGGTCAGAAATTTCAAATTTTCCGTCGTTTCTCAACAGTTGAATAATTTCTTCGTTTCCAGCATAACACGAAATTCTTTGACAACCATAGGTTTTAGAAATTACGTTTAACAAAATTATGTTTACAGAAAGTTATCAATCTTTTAAAAGATTTTTTTCGGATTTTCTGGAAGATTTGCCCTCAGTATTAAGAGGTATGAGTTTGAGTCCCATCGAAGGAAAGTGTTACCTCAATACACTTTTCAAATCAAAATCTTCCACATAATGTACATTTACATCGGAGATTTTCAGAGAACTGTAAATAAATAAAAACTAATCTCAAGTGCCAGAGATTTCAGAAATTACAGTTAAAAGTCAGTTAAAAAGTTATAATAGGAATAAAAAAGAAAATTTCAGGAATAAAAGTTAAATATTGAAGAAATCATGTCGATAACCTTTTTCTAAGATCCTTTCACGTATCCAGCTTCTTGAAATACAAATACATTAGCTCTTAAATCTGCTTTGTTATATGTTTCTTAGTTAAAACTTAATTGTTTCTATTCGAACACACTTTTATCTATAAATCTGATTGATAATTTTAGAAAATTATATCAATCAGAAATTTCCAAAATATAAAATCATTCAAAGCTAAGATATTAAACTGGAATCTTGGAAGTATATGTGAATTAGGATTTTTTTCCAAAACCGGTGGTCTGTAAAACCATAGCGATACTCCATTTCTTATAAAATGCTTTCCCTAAAAACATCAAGCATTTAAGTATGATTTGAAATCATTTAATTTTCTTAAATCAATCCTATCTCAAGTTCCTGAAGCATATTATTTTTTAACTTGATAAGGCATTATTTTGAGCAAGTTCATAACAACGGAATACGAATGATTTGTCATATTGAATAGAAGTGCTTTTGATATGAAAACATCTCTCATCTTTAACTTCCTTTTTCGGTAGTTGTTATTATTTTATGAAGAACGCTTTAATGTTTTTTCAAGAAAAATATTTTCTAAAATCTTTGATATATTAATCACAATTCGGATCAATATATAATGAGCTCGTCTATTTTCAAAGAACTTACAATGAAAAATAATTGAGTAGCAATGCTTCTATCAAAGATATTCGTTTTAATTAACATGTTGCCAATGGTATAGGAAAGAAAAAACGGATGCAAAATAGCTTTGATTCACTTCTAACAGTGACAGCTAGAATGGTCAAGATTAAGGTACCTATAGTAGTGGAGATGAAACGATCTGAATTAAACCCATGGCGTATAGAGCAGGAACGAGCGTTGCCTTATAACTAACCTGTTACTGAAAAAGCGTCACAAAAAAGCGGAATTTGCTTTACGGCGTTCATTAACACATTACCATATTATTTTCTTTGATTTATTTATATTGTAGTAATACAATTCCAAGATTTTGATGGTGAATTTAGTCACATGTTCAAAAAACGATCGAAAAATTGCCGTAAACAAGGATGGTTGTTCCACAGATTGATTTGCAAAAAGAATACACACCTCATTCCTCGATCATTACTTTTCTCGATACACTTTCCGGAGAAGTTCAAAAATTTCAACCGGAAAACCAGGAATTCAAAATGGAAATTGAGTGCACCCTGGATGTGGTGGCAGAGCCCATGCCAAACCCCACCATATCCTGAGCACCACAACTCACAGATGGCCTGAGGAGGTATCGTCAAGCCCTTGGACAGTTCCTGCTACAATGTGGCTATATAGATTATAATAAATAAAATAAATAAACATAATTAATTTATATACATAGAAATGAATTTCTGTCTGTCTGAACCTTATAGACTTCGAAACTACTGAACCATGAAGGCCTGAAAATTTGTATGCAGAGGTTTTTGGGGCGGAAGGTTCTTAAATGGTCGAGACCCTCCCTCTTTGTAACAAAGTCCCCTCCATACAAATGAAACATCAATTTCTTCAAACTCGTGAATTAATCAGATAATATTTATACCAATTTTAAGCGAAACGAAGCATGTCGGTCTGCTAGTGAGAAATAAAAAAAAAAAAGAAGAGAATAAAAGGAAGTAAAAAGAAATCCAAACCCTTGTTCTGAATTTGAAACGATTAGCCTTTCATTTAAAGATTCCTTCAGCACATAGTTTCCGGCGCTAAGTAAGGCAGCTCCATGATGCTAAGTTCATCTCGAAAGCGAGCTATATCAAAAATCGTCTCAGTGTTCTTCAAAGCGCTAACGAATTTCAATTGGCTAAGTTTCAAGGACTTACTGCTCAGCAGAGTAACTGAGAAAAATTCAGCAGTAAATTCAAACACGTTCAGGCGAAGTGCAGTTATCTGGTGAAAAGTCCTTGAAATTCCGTATGAACTGTGGTATGAAATTTGTTTGCAACGTAATACGGGCGTAATACTAATCAAATGTCAATAGAATACATATATTGGAAGTTCTTAGTTCATGGTATGAATTATTTCAACTAGTTTCGGTTTAATCTGTTGTTATTACATTCTAGAAGGCATGAATTTAAATGATTCTTCACAGCTGACGCTCGATTGTCTAGCGCAACTCATTTGATCAACTGTTGTTTTCATTTTGCAGCTCATGCGAGACATAGGGATCTTTTGTGTTTTTGGCATCGTCGCTAACTCAGCACACCGCCAGGTATGTCGGTATAGACATCTAGCGAAGAAATCATCCATTGAACCGCATACGAAACGAAAACTTATCATCAGTTCCTCCGCCTCAGCACATTCTCCTCCACACTCGTATTCATATTACGAATGTATGTGCAATATGATATAGTTCTGTGCAGTGTACCTGAACTTGACTCTTGCAACGAACAATGCACTGACTAACCGCGCCGATGTGGAGCATCTGCTGAACCCGTGGTCCTCTATGCAGCCTAAAACGGAGTCACGTACTTTCATTTTGCTGCATCCACTTATAAATTGTGCCCGGAGACGAGGGGATATCAATTTCTTTCGTTGCTCCGTAGGTACGTCGTCGTGCCGGCAACCCAAAGGCAGAAGGCTAACAGTAGCGTAAGCAACCGACCGCAACCTAACGCCTGCAGGTCGCAGTTAAACAAAGGGTAGCCCACCTATCTGCCTAAGCAAACGTAGAATACCTACCGCCGCACATCAACCGCAAAGTTGCAAACGAAAAAAAAGGACGGGTAGTGAGATTTATGACCTATCGCACTGTCCGTTGTATTAATACTTCGGTTCTAAGTATTAACTAGTCCCGAAAAGTGGTTGGCAGTTGACGTCAGATCTGTTTTGATTTTCTCTATAGGGCGGAAATAGATTCCAGTTAGTAGGACTGAGAGGAAAAACAGTTTTTCGCGCGAACTTTTTAACGCTCGTCGATGCTGTGGGTGTGCGGTGTCTCGATCACGTAGTCGTTAGTTTGGAGGAGACAGTCGAAAAGTGCAATTTTTCACTGGCTATATTTAGCCATGTCATCTGCCTGTGAGATGGAACAGCGTCCAAACAGCTTGTTTGGGTTTTTCTTTTCTTGGCGGATTGCTTGGCGGCTTTGGTTAATGGCAGGGTTTGGCTGTGGCAGCTCCGTTGATGCGAGCATAGATACATATAGACACATATAGATGACAATCAAGGTGGACTGTCAGGGTCTAGGTGGAATGTTGAACCAAAATAGAGCGTTGATTATCAAGGTTGGAAAAAATATTTTATAGTTCGGGATTGTGGTATGTAGTAAGGGCACAAGAATTTTGTTTGTCAACAAGATCATAAATAAATCACTAAAAGAGCAACACATGTATGCAATTCATGGAAATTGTTCCATGATTCTAAATAACATATCAATGTATAAATCTGATTTTTTGAAATGTAATACCTATCGACGGTTTATGAAATCGTGAACTTTATCGACGGTTTATAGTAACAGTAACAGAAAACCGGAAAACTCCATTATTCAATATTGAAAAACTTAAATAAAATAAAATGAAGGTTTGTGAAATTTACGAAATAGCAAAGCCTTAGAATATCCGCGATTATAAGTAGCGAGGTACTTGCTGTATTGGAATTATTTGTGTATTGTTTTCTGAATGACATGTTTTAGAAAACATCTTTTCAGAGTGATCAGTTTGTTCCGGACGTTCAGGATTATGATAAATTGACCACAATAAACCCGGGGTCCGATTCAGCTTGAGCTGGATGTTATACCAAAGTATGTACATGTGTACCTTCTTGACTAAAATATCAATTATTGTTTTCGAAAAATCCAACCCTTCGATTGCCCTGAAATGCAATCAATGTAAATTGAAGTGACCCATTTGCTACCTTAGCACGACTACGCTCCAAGGGTACGTAGATAGAAGCCATTTACATCACCGGTGGTTGTCCTTTTTGGAGAACTAGGTTGACGGAAAATAAAAACTTGCATCCGAAACTTTTTAGCTCGAATCGCAGATGTTCAAACTTATCCACACTACCAGCACCAGCTTATCAAGGCGGGTTCGTACCTCTCTCTACCGTTGATAGGTGCCTACCACAACGTGTGTATGTGCGTTCCCCCGCAGCAGCTTCAACCCGACCGTGAAGCTCCTTCTCGGCCCAGTGAGCCTGACGACAACGGTGCTCGCGGCTTGGCTTCTACGTAATTTCGGAACCGAGTTTTGCCTCCCTCGCTCGGAGAAGGTACACAGAGGAATGTAGGCGGCTGTGCACCAGCCGGTAATGTTTGAGTTTCGAATGCGGCACCCAGATATTATAGTGGTTTGGTCAGGAACCGCTTCCCGAATCCAGGAAAAAAAGCCAGATTTTCGGTTCGTCGTCGGATGTCAACGGACGGCCGGCGCTGTTTGTGTTTTCATTTACTGTTTTTCTTCGCGTTCATTAAATTGGTATGATGTTTTGATGTCGGTTGAAGCAGCACTACCCACTGTTTCAAATGTTGGACGCGTATCCTCATTTTCGCATTGACGCACGTGCTCACTTTCTTCTCGTGGTGTGTTGAGTGTTGATTTCGAAATGAGTGGTATGGAGTTTGAAAATGCTTTTTAATGCTTCAAAATGTGAGCGAAGCTATGATAGACTGATGATAGTGCTCTGTGAATAGCCAATTACTTCAAGAGAATCCAGTAGCTCATACCCTGTCGACTTTCTGATTAACCTTCTAAATACAATATACAGTAAACCAATAATAAATCAATATCTTAAGTTAATGATCTCTAGTCTTATGTGAACCTACTTATTTATTTTGAATTTATAGCTTCATAAATGCTCGTTAAATAGGCGAGTTACAATTTATTGTAATTCTGTCACTCGGGCCTGCATATGTATGGATAATGCGTCTTATCCTCTATCGTGTGGGCGGAATATTGTCCTCTCGTATTACGACTAAACTGCACACAGTGATATCCACAGGTGGTAGTACAAAATTTAGCACGATTTTCTAAACTTCTTAGTCTGCGCTGCATGACTTAAATATCCTTAAGTTTCCCAACAGGAATATACCACCATTCCGCATCTGATGGTAACGTTTACAAGGTCGACCCTACTAACGGTTGCAGATTCCCTGGGAGTAGTTAGTTGAAGAGTTGAGTCAACGGGCGCAATCATTCGCTACAGCATCATGGCGATGCTTCATGGACCTCAACCTTTCGATCAGTTCTTTAATTTGGTTTTTGGCCCCAACAAAATTGACGCTTGACCTATTCTTCTAGCAATTTTCTAGCAAATTTTACAGATCTAGATTTCGCAATTTAATTTCCATAAGAATTTCTTCAAGAATTCCTGGACAATTTTACCAAAGAATTCCCGGTTTAGGGGAATTCCATGTGAATTTCGGAAGGGGCTGTCCATAAACCACGTAGATGTTAGTTTACCAATACAGCAGCTATGTGCGAAGTTCACATGTTAATTTTGGTGTTTCGGGAAAGTCTACGAAAGTCTATGGGGTTTGAAAATGTGAAATTTCGGTCTACGTGGTTTGTGGACAGCCCCGAAAGAAATTCGAAAGAAATATCTGAAGAGTCCTCGTGGTAATTCCTGTAAAGTTTGCGAAGTAGTTTATGGATTATTTTTGGAGAGAATTTCAGGAGAAATTCTATGGGTAACTATTTAGGAAGTTACAGGACTTCTCGAGGATTTTCTGAGCAATTCTCGCTTAACTTTTCAAAAGGACCTAAGTAACATTTTTTTTCATGAATTAATTTGAGTACTGCAATCAAAAGCTTACATGTTTTTCTGTTGATTGCGCTATTCAAATTAAATCATGAAAAAAATGTTACTTAGGTCCTTTTGAAAAGTTAAGCGAGAATTCATATAGGAACTTTGGAGGAATTCCTGGAGGAATTTCATAAACATTTTTGAACGAATTGCCGGAAGATTACCTGGAGGCACTTCTGGAGAAGTTCTTGGACGAATTCATGGAGGAACTTCCGGAGGAATTCCAGGAGGAAGGTCCGGAAGAATTCCTAGAGGAGCTTCCGGAGGAATTCCTGAAGGAACTTTTGGATGAATTCCTGGAGGAACTTCTGGAGGATTTCCCTGAGGATCTTCCGGAGGATTTCCTGGAGAAACTTCCAAAGGAATTCCTGGAGCAACTTCCGGAGGAATTCCTGAAGAAACTTCCGGAGGAATTCCTGGAGAAACTTCCGGAAGAATTCCTGGAGGAAGTTTTGGAGGAATTCCTGGAGGAACTTCTGGAGGAATTCCTGGAGGAACTCTGGAGGAATTCCGGAAAGAACTTCCGAAGGAATTACTAGAGGAACTTCCGGAGGAACTCCTGGAGGAACTTCGGGAGGAATTCTTGGAGGAACTTTCGAAGGAATTCCTGGAGGAACTTCCGGAGTAATTTCTGGAGGAATTTCCGGAGGAATTCCTGGAGGAACTTCCGGAGGAATTCCTGGAGGAACTTCCGGAGGAATTGCTGGAGGAACTTCCGGAGGGATTGCTGGAGGAACTTCCAGAGTAATTCCTGGAGGAATCTTTGGAGGAACTCCTGGAGGAATTGCTGGAGGAACTCCTGGAGGAATTGCTGGAGGAACCTTTGGAGGAACTTCCGGAGGAATTGCTGGAGGAACTTCCGGAGGAATTGCTGGAGGAACTTTTAAGAATTGGATTCAGTCATTATTTCAGGAAATTCTTTAAAAAAATCCATTATTCCTTAAGAAATCCCTTTGGAAACTCAAGAAAGAAATGCTTGAAGTACCTACGAAATTTTTAAAGAACTTCATTCTTCGGATTTTTTATGGAATTTCTTCGGACATTCCTCCGGAAATTCAATTAGAAATTCTGTTAGATCTTCGGATATTCCTTTAAGATTTTTTCGGGAGTCACTTCTGAAATTCATTCAGAAATTTTTCTAGGATTACATATTCGGAAATTACTTCAAAATTTCTTTCATAAATTTCATCGGGAAATTACTTCCAAATTTCCTAAAGAACACATCCGAAAATTACTTTAGTATTTCCGATTTAAAAACAGCGGTTCTCAACCTTTTTCTTGACTGGTACCCATTCGAACTTATGTTTTCATAGAGGTACCCCCTATTTTTCGCTGAAAATGAGATATATTATTAACAGACCTAAAAACTAACGGGATTCATGGCTCTCCAGAAACATATTTGAAGCTTTTGTTATTCCTCACAACTTTCCAGTTCAAACTAAGTTTATAGATCAAGCTTCCTACAAGTCTTTGAGAATTTTAAGAGGCCTCCAAGAAACTTGGAAGGAGGTTCCTAATCATCCTGAACGTAGGACTCCGTGCCTCTTTGATACAAGAATTCCAAGCTTCTTGCAAGGGGTCTTCCGAGCATCTTAAGTGGAGGCTTTTAACCATTTAGATAGGACGCTTTCCAGCCTCTTTTTTTTTCAGGAACTTCCGAGCCTGTTGAAAAGAGGCTTCCGAGCCTTTTGAAAGAAGGCTTTCAAGCCTCTTAAAAAAGCCTTCCGAACCTCTTGAAAGGAGGCTTCCGAGCATCATAAAAGTAGGTTTCCGAGCCTCTTGAAAGGAGGCTTCCGAGCCTCTTGAAAGGAGGCTTCCGAGCCTCTTGGAAGGAGGCTTCCGAGCCTCTTGAAAGGAGGCTTCCGAGCCTCTTGGAAGGAGGCTTCCGGGCCTCTTGGAAGGAGGCATCCGAGCCTCTTGGAAGGAGGCATCCGAGCCTCTTGGAAGGAGGCTTCCGAGCCTCTTGGAAGGAGGCTTCCGAGCCTCTTGGAAGGAGGCTTCCGAGCCTCTTGGAAGGAGGCTTCCGAGCCTCTTGGAAGGAGGCTTCCGAGCCTCTTGGAAGGAGGCTTTGAGGCCTCTTGGAAGGAGGCTTCCTGGAGCCTCTTGGAAGGAGGGCTTGAGCCTCTTGGAAGGAGGCTTCCAAGCCTCTTGGAAGGAGGCTTGAGCCTCTTGGAAGGAGGCTTCTGAGCCTCTTGGAAGGAGGCTTGAGGCCTCTTGGAAGGAGGCTTCCGAGCCTCTTGGAAGGAGGCTTCTGAGGCCTCTTGGAAGGAGGCTTCCTGAGCCTCTTGGAAGGAGGCTTCCTGAGCCTCTTGGAAGGAGGCTTCTGAGCCTCTTGGAAGGAGGCTTCTGAGCCTCTTGGAAGGAGGCTTCCTGAGCCTCTTGAAGGAGGCTTCTGAGCCTCTTGGAAGGAGGCTTCTGAGCCTCTTGGAAGGGAGGCTTCCTGAGCCTCTTGGAAGGAGGCTTCCTGAGCCTCTTGGAGGAGGCCTGAGCCTCTTGGAAGGAGGCCTGAGCCTCTTGGAAGGAGGCCTGAGGCCTCTTGGAAGGAGGCTCTGAGCCTCTTGGAAGGAGGCTTCCGAGCCTCTTGGAAGGAGGCTTCCGAGCCTCTTGGAAGGAGGCTTTGAGCCTCTTGGAAGGGAGGCCTGAGCTCTTGGAAGGAGGCTTCTGAGCCTCTTGGAAGGAGGCTTGAGCCTCTTGGAAGGAGGCTTCTGAGCCTCTTGGAAGGAGGCTTCCGAGCCTCTTGGAAGGAGGCTTCCGAGCCTATTGGAAGGAGGCTTCCGAGCCTATTGGAAGGAGGCTTCCGAGCCTCTTGGAAGGAGGCTTCCGAGCCTCTTGAAAGGAGGCTTCCGAGCCTCTTGAAAGGAGGCTTCCGAGCCTCTTGAAAGGAGGCTTCCGAGTCTTTTGAAAGAAGGCTTCTGAGCCTCATAAAAGAAGGCTTCCAAGCCTCTTGAAAGGAGGGTTTCGAGCCTCTTAAAAGGAAGCTTCCAAGTCTTTTGAAAGGAGGCTTCCGAGCCTCTTGAAAGGAGGCTTCCGAGCCTCTTGGAAGGAGGCTTCCGAGCCTCTTGGAAGGAGGCTTCCGAGCCTCTTGGAAGGAGGCTTCCGAGCCTCTTGGAAGGAGGCTTCCGAGCCTCTTGGAAGGAGGCTTCTGAGCCTCTTGGAAGGAGGCTTCCTGAGCCTCTTGGAAGGAGGCTCTGAGCCTCTTGGAAGGAGGCTTCTGAGCCTCTTGGAAGGAGGCTTCGAGGCCTCTTGGAAGGAGGCCTGAGCCTCTTGGAAGGAGGCTTGAGCCTCTTGGAAGGAGGCTTCTGAGCCTATTGGAAGGAGGCTTGAGCCTATTGGAAGGAGACTTACAGGCCTCTTGGAAGGCGGCTTCCGAGCCTCTTGGAAGGAGGCTTCCAACCTCTTGGAAGGAGGCTTCCGAGCCTCTTGGAAGGAGGCTTCCGAGCCTCTTGGAAGGAGGCTTCCGAGCCTCTTGGAAGGAGGCTTCCGAGCCTCTTGGAAGGAGGCTTCCGAGCCTCTTGGAAGGAGGCTTCCGAGCCTCTTGAAAGGAGGCTTACGAGCCTATTGGAAGGAGGCTTCCGAGCCTCTTGAGAGAAGGTTTCTAAGCCTTTTGAAAGGAGGCTTCCGAGCCTCATGGAAGAAGGCTTCCGAGCCTCTGGAAAGGAGGCTTCCGAACCTCTTGAAAGGAGGCTTCCGAGCCTCTTTAAAGGAGGCTTCCGAGCCTCTTGGAATAAGGCTTGAAAGGAGGACTTCGAGCCTCTTGAAACGAGCATATTGAAGGAATATTGGAAGGAAGCTTCCAAGCCTCTTGAAGAGATGCTTCTCAGCCTGTTTAAAATGAGGCTTCCGAGCCTTCACAGCCTCTACAATGTAGGTTTCCGAACCTCTGGAAATAAGATTATAGAGCCTTTCGAAATGAGGTTTCCGAACCTGTTGAAATGAGATTTCCTAGCCTAGCCTAGCCGAAGAATTCTCAACACTTTTCTCAGACAGACACGTAGCATACATTGAAGACGTTTTGTCTTTTTCATCTTTTGTCCTACAGTCTTGATTGTGGTGGACAGAATTAAAAAATCTTCGATTTATTGATCGCCATGCATATTATGTACAATAGAAAGTTTTAGAATAAAAAAAATCTCAAAACTTAATAATACAGTTTTATCGGAATTGTGATACATCCGTCATTACTCAGCGAAGGTACCCCCAGGGGTACATGTACTCCAGGTTGAGAAGCGCTGTTTTAAAAAATTGGGAAAAAATCTTTTAACAAAATTTCAGGAATAGTTCCTGCAGGAATTTCGGAATTTTATATGGTTTTACGAAGGATTTCCAGGAGGAAATGCCCCACAGGTTTCCAAAGAAATTTTCAAAGGAATTCAAAAGGATTTTCAGAAGGAATTTCCAAAAGAATCTGTTAAGAAATTTTCAAAAGAATTCGTAAAGGAATTTCCGAAGAAATTAAAAAAAAAATTCTTCGAATTGCTTCTATTTTCAAAAAAATGTCTTGAGGAATCTCCAAAGAAACTTCTGAATTTATCTCCGAAGTGTTTACCAGAGAATTTTCTGGACAAGAACCCCAAAGAGTAAAATTCGAAAAAATACTTGGAGGAATGTCCGAAGAAATTCTTGATCAAATTCAATGTCGGAAGTGCCTTCAGGAGTTCCGTTGTCACTTCCGTTAGCAATTCGTTCGGAAACCCTTAAGGAAATTCCTGAAATTTTGTCCAAGATTTGTGGAAAGGATACTTGCTGGAAATTCCCGAGGAATTACTGGAGAAATTTCCGACGGTATCCGAGGGAATATTTGAAATAATTTTTGAATTGGAAGTTTTCGGAAAACATTCCAAAGAATTTCTAGAGATCTTTTCAATAAATTAGACAATCGCATTGCACATTATAAACGATAAAATGCAACAGAAGTTCCTAATATTCGAAATTGCATGACATTTTTTTAATCGATTTATCGCTAGACTGATTAACGACTTAAATTGTAGTTCTTACCACGGACGCCAAATAATAGATGAACCAATTACGCTAAAAATGCTGGTGTCGAACAACAAATATTGACAATGCTTTTCTTGACAATACAAAACAATCTTGCCCTGCTTTTTTGCAATGCTTGGGATCACTGACAATGAGAAACCATTTGAAAATTCGTAAAATGTGTCATATCGAGTGTTGAAATAAATATTCCAAACCAGCCTATCGCGTGAGCAACGAGCGAACCCTGTTCGGCCATGTGAGTGAGAGAATGAAAACTCCCCTCGGAAAAACCATATGGCACGCACCGGTCGTCGGTGAGCCGGTGACGGTGTGGTGAGCGGCGGAAGCCGTTTCTCCTCGGTTTCGGTGTGGTGTGTGCGCTATTCGATTCGAGTGCTGCCATCCATATCCCAGTCGGGACTCGGATGGTTGAGGCCAGTCGTTTTCCTCTGCTCGAGTTCGATTGTACCTACAAAGGTTTTCCGCGCGCGCGTTTTTTCACAACCGGACAGCAACTGTGGGTTCTGACGTCGCGTATCTGTTTGTGCGCTTGAAGGTACGGTTCGGAAATTTGGCGCGTGCTGCATCACCGGAACACGTGTTTGTTGCTTTCTACACACTGGAACCGGAGGATATCGGCTTTACGATCTGCGTTTCTGTCTGGCTGGTTCGGTCGAGCGACGCTGTTGTTGCTATCTTCGAAGAGCTGGACAACTACTTGTGGCGCTCAGCGAAGCGTGGAAAATTAAATTGAAGCTCTTTTATGTGTGCTCGAGGAAGCGGACTGTGGGTGTGCAGTTTATTCGTTGTAAGAAGGATGGTTTATGGTTATTTTGCTGTGCAGCAATCGCAAATGAGTTAAAAGTGCAAACAAGCGTTTTTTTATTCGTTTGGATACATTTTCACGGAGAAATGAATTGCAACGGAATGTGGGCAAGATTAATTCTGAGCAATTCGGTTTGGGATATTAACTGAAAATGACGTGATTCGTATTTTTGGAAGGAGCGATGCTTTTATGAAATAATTCAAACGAAATCATGAAAATCAACGTTGGTTTAACGGTCGGGGCAGTGTACTTCGAATAGGTATTGAGTTGGACTACTAGCTTTCGTTTTCTTTGATTTAATGTTAGTCGAGAAATATTGTCCTCATAGTTTAATGGAAAGCAAACATGTTGTTACAAAATTCTAACTTCTAATAAGTAGAAAGTGCAAAACCGAAATATGCATTGTCAAATGTTTGAATACAATTCAATGCTATTTAGTGAATATACTCGATTTTGCTTAAAATGATGAGTTGGAATAATGTGTTTTTTTTTCTAAAATTTTCAACAGACCATCGCTGCTTGATTCAAGATTGTGCTGGTTTTCTTCCATCCATTAAAATTTTGTATTATCAACTTTTGTTTAGATTTTTTTTGGCATTTGCAGATTTTTCTTATACACGAAGAAAACAAACAATGGGTGAGATCATTATAAATTACATTTAACTGACATAAATCTTTATCGCATTCAAATTTAGCTCCAGTATTATAAAATTTTCAATATTCAATACAATCATTATAAAAGTATCTTCAACTGAAAATGTTATCTCAAATCATAAAATTGTCAAAAAATATAATTGTCAAAATACACCAATTGGCTGACAAGCATAATCTATGTGATCCAGAAAGTGAGGGGTTTCAAGAATTTAAATAGATTTTCTTTTCTTTGATGCATCACATCATTTTCAATTAAAGGATGAACAGTACACTTGTTGCATTTCAGCGATTGCGTATCCTTCATTAATTTGGCAACGAAAACGTCAACGTTCAAAATTCAATTATTTATGTCGTACGTCACCACGCTACACATCATTCAATGGCCATCGAAATTTTCCTTCGAGGCAGTCCAAGATCGAATTATTTCCGAATTTCCGCTAAATGCGGCTTGTGCAACCGGCTCACATTCGTTTTTCAGCTTCAAAGAGTTTGGCTGTGTGGTGCACATGTGCATCTGTTTGTTGCACCGAAATCGCGAATGCTGTTGAGTGGACCAGACATGCTACGGCGAATGCAAAATTTTTGATATGCGCCAATATAGTGGGCGCTGAAGATGAACGGGAACCGGGCGGGTGGCGATGATGTGGTATGGCTTAGAGTTTTCGTTTTATAAATAAAAGTTCCGTTTCTTCTCGACCAGTGACGATGCACAGTGGTTCTAAACAAGAAGCGGAACATCATGTAAACAACAGATAAACTTTTGAGCTCAGTTTCTCGGAACTTCGGGATTTAAAATATCGCCCGCCGTTTAACGTAAATTTGTTGGAGATATCAAACCCAGTGTGTTGACGATTGCAATAGTTTTCAATAAATCTGCCTATAGTTGAGTAATGCTCTCTGAGATCGGGCCACTATTTACATGAGCTTTTGAAAATACCCAAATTTATGATCATTCAAATACTTTTGACGAGTGCATGAAGAATGCGAGTTGAATTCTTTAGAAATAAAGGCCCCTCATCCCGAGTAGACGAAAATAGCTCAATAATATCAAATGTTGATAAGATAGCTAAATGAGATATGGACATGATTGATATAAGAGATAAAAGATCAGACGACAATATCAATATTTTGCACTAAAATATCATGAGGAGATCAAGTTATGCTATTTGTAAGAAGTGATTAATATCATGTGTCATTAGTTTGTTCTTATCCATAGCATATCTTGATATTTAAATGATATTTCGGTGCAAATTTTTGATATTGTTGCCTGTTCTTTTATCTCTTATATCAATCAAGTCCATATCATGTTTTGTTATTCTGTTCATAGCTTCTGCCCGGGATTAGTTATGTACGAAGTCATTTTGTTATGGACCAATTGATTTTTGCCACTACTCGACTCGACTTTTAAATGTTAGGATTCGTAGAAAAGAGGAAAATTATGGCCTTCATTTGCGATGATAAAAATAGAGACGGTCGAGCATTTTTGATTCAAAACAGTATTTTCCTAAGGTTTGCTAGGTTCTACACCATTAAAAAGTTTAGTCAGGTAGATGTCAACTGCTGTACTGTGACGTCAGTTCCATTATGGGCTCAAAATAGTTAAGCATAACGGAGCCGTATTTAAGTTAATGTATTTATATGTTCATTTGTCTTGGTTTTAATGACTATAATGAAATTGGGATTTAAAAAATATATTTTTAACTTAATTTATCTCGGAATATCATTCAGTCAAAGCAGAAGTAGTGGAAACAGTTCTTCCAGCCTTGTGAATTTATTTATTTGGCTTACATCTAAACAGATGACACTGAGTTAACAATTTGACGCCACAATACACGGTTCGAGGCCGCATCTCTCCATCCTCAAATGCGGAGCTCGTGGTTCATCCTTCGCCGTCACACACCGTCTTCTTGCACACCGCCAAAGATGGTCCTTAACACCCGTCTCTCGAATACTCCGAGTGCTTGCAAGTCCCCCTCGAGCATTGTCCATGTTTCATGTTTGTGGAGGACTACCGGTCTTATCAGCGTCTTGTACATGACACATTTGGTGCGGTGGTGAATATATTTTGACCGGGGTTTCTTCTGGAGCCCGTAGTAGACCCAACTTCCACAAATGATGCGCCTTCGTACTTCACGACTAACATTGTTATTAGCCGTTAGCAAGGAACCAAAGTAGACGAATTCCTCGACCACCACGAAGGTATCCCTGACTATCGTAACACTGCTTCCCAGGCAGGCCCTGCCGCGCTCGGTTCCGCCCACAAGCATGTACTTTGTTTTCGACTTTTCAATGCATTCACCACCAGTCCAACTTTTGTTGCTTCACGCTTGAGGCGAGTGTACAGTTTTGAATCAGTCTTGTAAGCTTCCCAAGGAAGCTGTTCTCATCCATAATTTTCCATAGCTCTACGCGGTCTAGACTGTCGTATGCCGCCTTGAAATCAATGAACAGATGGTGCGTTGGGACCTGGTATTTACGGCATTTTTGAAGGATTTGCCGTACAGTAAAAATCTGGTCCGTTGTCGAGCGGCCGTCAACGGCTTGAAAATTTTCCACAAACTTTTTCACTATTGGTGACAGATGACGGAAGATAATCTGGGAAACCATCATTGGGGCTTCGAAGCCTGTTGATGTAGAACCACCCAAATAAATAAATAAATAAATAAATATCATTTTATAGGCGGCTAACTTGAACCCCATTTCCCAGGACTTCCTCTGTCAACTTTTTATACTCAGAACTCTTCTGAGTAGCATCCCGCTTCAAGACGAGAATCATCTCGCGTTTCCGCATTCGACGGATGCAGTTGACATCTCCTCCTAGACTAGAGAGCTTCTTGTTGCACCTCGTAATCTTCAAGACGTCGACGTAGCTTTTATCGTCCGTCTTGACAGTAATCGCCTCAACTCTGTCTTTTCGCTTGCCATTGGCATTGGAAAACACACCCTTTTTCTCACGGGCTCTACCCTTCTTAGCAGTGGCCTGCTCCGCTTCATTTGTCGCACTCTTTGCGGCTTGCTGACGACTCCACTTCGCCTTTTCGAGATTCACGACCTCCGTCCACGGCAGGTCCTCCTCCCGGCGATCCTCAGTCACCCTCGTTGGTGGAGACACTGGTTTCCGTAGATCCTTAGGCCCAACTGTCTGCTCAATCCTCTCCCGGCGAGATTCCGCATCTCTCTTCTTAGGTGGCACCATTTTAGCTACATTCAGGTCCGCCACCTGCGTGACTTTACTTAGATTCGGAGTAGCAGCGCTGATGGCCATCCGCTTTAGAATTTTCGCAGTCCGGCTCTCCGCAAGCCACTTCCCCTCAGTAGGGAGACGAATCTCCGATTCGACCTCCTCCCTGGCCTTTGCCGCCTGGATCACCACCGACTGACTCCTTCTCTTCAGTGAAAATGCGTATGTTGTGCTCCGCCTTCTTACTGGCCTCTAGCAAAGTCTCCCACTCCGACTTCGCCTTCACGACTAGAGCCCAGAGGGTCAGTACGGCCTGTTTCAGATCCTTACTATAGTTTACGCGGGTGTCCAGAAAGGACATGATTACATCTAAAACATCAGTAATCACCTCCATTGTCTGGCCTCCGCTATCCTAGTGGTTGGTCATCACCAAATTAATGACATTGCTCAGAGTGGGGCCGTCCATTTTTACATTGGCCTTCACCTTCGCTTCCCCCCAGCAACCTTTGGATTGACCGATTATTTCGTCTAGCGACACCGACACCGCTCAATCGTCTACTTTCTGTTTTAGTTGAAAGGATCATTGCTGTTGGGCCCCCCTTGAGGCTGCTGTCGAATCCTGCTGGTGTAGTCGCCTTATTGATCCCATGGTTATCTATGCATACCTTACGGCATGAACACTTTCGTGTTCAGAGCAAGCCTTTCCAGCGCTAGTCAGGAAAGAGCATCTGAGCCTACCCCATGCAGTTTGACAATTGTGTGACAGGTTTGTACCGCGTGCTACTAGGCGCGCTACGGTTTTTGGGATGAAAGATAGCCTGACCATTACCTCATACGGCGTTTCAGGTTGGTGTCACCCGGCCTTACTAAGAGAATAGAATGTCCAACTACCAGCCCTCCTTTTACAGCATTACAATAGCTAAAACATAATCCAGTAACACGCAGCCAGTATGCCACAATCAGAATCGTACTGGAATCGATCCTGATGTGCCGATTGGCACTCCCGCTGCGCTTTAAGCGGCAAACGGTCGCTTTGATAGGGCCTGCTTGCGGATATTTGAGGCTTTTGGGAGAGGCAGAGTTCACTACCAAACCCCACCACCTCCTAGGTAGGCCCCCTTACTTGCAGTCACTTGGGGGAGGGGTCGTAAAGCCCTTGGACATAGTCCCTGTTGTGTGAATATGTGTAAAAAAAATTGTAGACACACTTTTTGGAACTTGTACATGTACTCATTTACACAGGATTCTGTTTTTACACGATTTGTTTTCGCTCGTAATTTTGATCGTGTGACTTCAATTTGCCAGCAAAGTTATTGCAACTTGTTTCAAAAAATTCTAAATAATTCAAAGAAAAATCACATGGTAATTGAAATGTGTTAAACATTTAGCATTAGTGCAAAATTGTGAAGATGTAAATCGTGTAAAACAGAATCCAGAATCCAATTTAGAGACAGTACTCGTCGATAGTGTGATTCATACCGTCTCTAATATTGCTCTACGCTCGCTTTCAAATCGAGTTCTATAAAACATTATTTTCACAGTGAGACGTCTAACTTCTCTCTCCTCATTTCTGTAGGAGCGTAAATATTGATCTCAGATAGAACAGATGGGGCGTCAATTTCTCCTTTTAAAATTTTTGCCACAAATACAGCTTGAGCGATGGATCGTCGTCGTTCTAGTGTTTGTAGTCCAAGAAGTTGGCAACGTTCTTCATATGGAGGCAGGTTTGTGGCATCATTCCACGGGAGGAAGCGAAGAGCATATCGTAAGAACTTTTTCTGAACTGATTCGATCCTAGCAATCCAGTTGGCGTGGTATGGACACCAGGAAACCACACTTGACTCCAAAATGGATCGTACCAGCGAGCAATACAGTGATCGCAGACAGAATGGATCATGGAATTCTGAAGAAATTTTGAGTATAAATCCAAGCTGTCTATTTGCTTTAGAAATTACATCAGAGTAGTGGACTCGAAATGTGAGGCCACTATCCAGCATAACGCCCAAATCTCGTACTTGCGTTACTCTTTGCAACAGCTGGTCTGCGGTGGTATAGTCAAAGACAAATGGTTTGATACTGCATTTAGCAATGCTAACTGTCATGAAGTTTCTGGAACACCACATTACAAAACAATCTACCATCTTCTGAAGTTCCTTGCAATCTTGTAGACTCTTAATAATCATGTAGATCTTGACATCGTCTGCGAAAAACGATCGGCATCCGAATAGCACAAAAAGCAATGGGCCCATATTGCTTCCTTGAGGAACTCCGGAAATGTTACAAAACGTTTCAGACTGTTCAGTTCCTATTTTGACACACAGTGTGCGATTAGACAGGTACGATCTTAACCATGAGACAAATGCGGGGGAAACGCCAATTTTCTCCAATCTAGCTAGTAATATTCCATGGTCAACACGATCAAAGGCTGCTTTGAGGTCCGTATAGACAGCATCAACCTGAGCACCAGAATCCATGCTACGTAGGCATGTGGAAAGGAATTGAACTAAGTTCGTTGAAACAGATCTCTTTGGAAAGAATCCGTGTTGATCAGAGGAAATGTAACGCCGGCAACTAGCAAACAGAGCATCATTTACAATAATCTCGAACACCTTCGAGCTAGCACACAGCGAAGTAATGCCACGATAGTTTTGAATGTCTGCCTTGTCACCTTTCTTATGGACAGGGAACATAACCGATGATTTCCAACAAGTAGGGAATTTACGTTGCGCCAAGGAATTATTGAATATAACTGTGAGTGGATATACAAAAGCATCAGCGCATTTTTTAATACACAGGCAGGAATTCCGTCAGGACCAATAGAGCTGGACTGTTTCAATTTATCGATTGCTGCTTTAACAAGATGCGTAGAAATTTCGAAGCAACTTAACTCAACCGTATTCCTAGGAGTGTCATGAAGTGCTGCGATTATTTGCGATTGCGATGCCACAGAACCGTTGAATGCAGTCTTGAAATGTTCCACGAACAGGTTGCATTTACCTTGCAGCGTACTGGCGCACTTGTCCTTAAGGTGCATTTCCACCGGCAATCCATTTCCTTTCGGAATTAACGAAAGACCAAAACTGCTTCGGGTTCCTACGGAGGTTGGACTGTGTACGGATCACGTATCGCTTGTAGAGAAAACGGTTGTACAGACGGTAACTGTTACTCGCCTGAGTGAAAACCCGCTTCAAGAATGGACAACGAGATCGATAATAACTACGTAAAGCGTTTGACCTCGCTCGTTTCAACTGACACAATCGGGAATTCGACCATGGTGGTTTAGGGACAGGTCGACGGAGAGGAACGCAGTCAAGGATGGCTTGATTCACCTGCTCGTTGAAGTAATCCACTGCGTCATCAACGCAAGTTGCCGTACCAAGAGCTCGCCAGTCAATGGCAGAGATTGTCTCACACAAAGTAGTGTATTCGCGCGATGAAAATCCAGGCTATGTACATCCGCGACATCTTCGTATACCGTTGGGAGTTTCAGTTGAATGGTGATCTCAAGGGCCGGATGGTTCAGATCGAGGTCGATCAAAGGCTCCGCAGCATTAAAAACAGAAGATTCACTTTTGATGTTGTCATTGACTAGAACCAAGTCAAGTATACGAGAATTGTGATTAGCAATCGGGTTGATTTGCGTAAGGCCGTTTAAACTGAATCCGTCTAACAAAATTGAGGTAGAGGGCGGGAAGTACGATTGCTGCACATCCAAGACCGGGAACGTATTCTGCGCAGTAGACCAAACCAGATTGGATTGATTGTAATCTCCAAGCTGAATTGCGACGTCCAATTCATCCAAATCTGAATGAATTGCCCGAATAGATTCGACATGATTGTTAATATCAGTGACATTTGTTCGCCGGTCTGGCGGTAGGTAAAGAACTCCGATGCTAGCAGTACCAGTGGGCATTTTAATCCTGATCCATAGTTGTTCGAGGGAGTCACAGACCGGTGTAGGATCTATGCAACAACTTAAACGCGTCGATACGGCAATTAGGACGCCGCCGCCTCTTGATTTAGTGCTGTTTCGTTGGTTGCGATCATTTCGAAAAACTGTATACGAGGTATCGAACAGTTGCGTAGACAAAATGCGGTCATCAAGCCATGTCTCTGTAAGGACTATGACATCGTAGAATGCATCCGAAGCAGTTAAGAAGAAGTCATCAATCTTAGTGCGTAAGCCTCTAACGTTCTGATAGTATATTTTAAGTTGGCCTTCGACTGAATCCGTACTATTACTGACAGGAAACCGGTAAACGACAAAGTTGACGGCGTTGGATGTTGTACTGCTACAATGTAAGGGTGCATCAAGCAGAGAGAATGAAGGACAGCTTGGGTACTTGCCTGCGAGGAGATTTTGGAAGACCCCTTCCCTATCCACGAGAACAGGGCCGGGGTGACTCTGATGACAGGAATCGGTGGCGTCTTGAAAAAGGCTGCTGAGGTTGGATGGCGCGACTGTCTCGGGAGGGTCGGGGACTTCCTTACGGCTATCACAGGTGCACCCCGGTTGGTGTAAATCGCAAATAGGGCTTCCGTTTTCGCTGGTGCTGGAACATACTGCTATACTGCTATCTTCAAAAAGTGGTCGTTCCTGGGCAGGGACGAAAGCCGTAGCTTTCACATTTGAACAGGTTGGATGAGTGGTGGAGTAGATGGCGTTAAGGTTGGTGTTGCTGCAATCCGAAAGAGCATCAGGCAGATGATAAGAGAAGTGTGAAGTGAGTAGTGAGACGTTTCGCTATCCACTTCGCGCTATTCACTTTTCACAGTGAGAAGTAAGAAAAGAGGAGTGGAAAGTGAGACGTCTCACTTCTCACTCCTCATTTCTCACTTCTCGCTGTACAAAGTGAGAAGCGCGAAGTTAGTAGTTTGACGTCTCACTACCTACTTCGCACTACTCACTTTTTACAGTAAGATATGAGGAGTGAGAAGTGAGAGGTCTCACTTATCACTCCTCATTTCTCATTTTTCAAATTATCTATTCTGCCAAATGTCGTAATCGGCCAAATGTCGTATTCGGTCAAATGTCGTATTCGGTCAAATGACCCTTTCGGCCAAATGATCCTTTCGGTCAAATGGCCCTTTCGGTCAAATGACTCTCTCGGCCAAATGACCCTTTCGGCCAAATGACCTTTTTGGCCAAATGACTCTTTCGGACGAATTACCCTTTCGGCTAAATAACCTTTTGGCCAAATTTCCTTTTCGGCCAAATGTCCGTTTCGCCAAATGACCAATTCGGCCAAATGACCAATTCGACCGGATGATCCTTTCGGCCTAATGGTTTGTTCGGCTTAGTGGCATTAGGCCAAATGGCTTTCGGCCGAATGGGTTTCGGTCAAACGACCCTTCCGCGTTATAGTGAAACAATTCGAGGTAAATAATTTCATGCTGTTTTACTTCACTATGACTGCCATTACGCTGTCAATACAATTTCACATTTGCATGCTTTTAAATCAGGAGTAGCATTCCTCTAGGCGAAGGCGATTTTTTTCGGGTAAATTTGATGCAAATTAATGACGTATTTACTACGGTAGAACATGCTACGATTACGCGTGCATTCTTCTGGACTGAAGCACTCAAAGGATTTTGTTCGGAAGCGCAAAAAGATCGATTAGAAAATCCAGAAAGAGCTCCTTCCGAAAGCCAAAAAGAGCTCCGTTTAGAAAACCAAAAAATATGATTTCGTTAACTTAAAACAAGTCTCTTGGAATAGTATTTTTGAACGAAATTATTTTGAGCTTCCAAAACGAAATTCTTTTGGGTCTCCGAACGGAACCTTGTTAGGCTTCCGAGCGAAATTATGTTGGGCTTTTAAGCGGAGTCCTTTTAGATTTTCGAAAGACATAGTTTTGGAATTCCGAGTGGAGTCATCTGGGCTTTGGAAGCCTAAAAAGATTCCGTTCGGAAGCCAAAAGGGTTTTGTTCGAAAGCACAAAAGGTATTGGTTCGCAAGCCCAAAAAGAATTTCCTTCGGGGACACAAAAAAATTCGAAAGACCAAAAGTACTCCGTTTGTAAACCCAAAGGGCGTCCATTCTGTTATTTGGGTTTTCAAGCAGAATGATTGTTTCTGTGCCTCCCCTCCGAACTGAACTCTTTTGGACTTCCTAACGGATTTTCAGTTAGAAAATGGCGTAGATAGTATCAATTTATGTTGATGTAACAACATTTATATCGATAAGAAGATTGAGAGCTTTTAGTGTAATATATTCACTTGTGATATAACGAGATAGTTAATTCAATAATAGTCCTTCACTTGATTGTAACGTTACAATAACTTCAAGAATATGTATTTCAACCTCAACAGTAAGACCGTCTTAAGTTTCTCGTACTTGACTCGACTAAGTCTTACATCAACTTTTGATTGAAACCTCGATATTCAACGTTGCCAAAAGCGCACGTTTTTGAATATTTTCTAATTCCTGTACACGCTTAAAATCAATAAAACAGAGATGTGTTTGCTTCAAACAAAACGGACCTAATGCATAATAATACCTAGATGAGCGACAGTTACACAGGCACAAAAATGCCTCGTACGGTCGTGATAACGGTAAACATGTAAACGTTTGTACAGAGTCCTTGTTTCATGAGGAACCAAATACTGTTGAAAATATTGAAACCCAAGCTTCAATAAAACCACACGAGCTATTTTTGTGGCTGTGTAACTGTCGCTCATCTAGGTGTTGTTCTGCATTAGGTCCGTTTTGTGTGGAGCATTCCTATGAGAGATTTAGATGTTGAGAGATTGAGTGGAAATCACTTATGTCTAGAATTGAATTGAATATGCCGAAAAAGCAATCGCTGTGACTGGAATACGTGCTACACCTCGTTAATTCAAATCAATTAAAAGCTTTTCCAAACGATGCTTTGCAAGAATAACTATTTTTTAAGCAGAAGTGAACCCCACACGGCCCACAAAATTCAGGAAAAGATGCCAGGAATGGGGTAAGAAACCCTATCTTGTTGTCAATCAATATTGCAATTCTGTACGACTTTGGTATGATTCACTGTTTCCTTGAAACTTCGTCGCTCATATTTTGCCGTAATCTGGCTCCTCGTTAGTTTTTCGGATGGCCATTATTGGGATTTTCCTTAAATCGTTCGACTACGGTATGTGATCGGAAGCCTCTTAGGACCGATTCCACTGAAAAGGAAAAATGCATCATTGTAGGATTTCATTTTTTCCATCTATTTTGAAGAAATATGCTTTACTCGACTCATGTCTGCTAAATTATCGAAAACAAAGCTCTGTTTTATCAGTTTTCGCATACAACCACCCTTTCCGTGTTAGTTGTTAGCAACTGATTCAAATACGAAATAAATATTGGTCAATATTATTATATTATAATTTTTTCCCAAAGGGGTCCTATGTTTTATTTCACACCTTTTTCCATGAATTTTTCAGTTTAAATATAAATGATCCGCATCAATATCAATGTAATGCACTGAAAAGTTGTAAAACAGAATGTGCTTACATACTGAAATGAAAATAACATCATCTGTTCAGAAAATATTAGTAAAAAACATGGTGGTGTTATTTTTATTTCGCTCAGTGTATTTCATACTAATTAGATGAACGTAACTTTTGCAATGATATTTTTAGTATTCTTATACGTATTACCGGCATTAACAATACGGAGCAAAAAATTAATTGCACAAAATCACATTAGAAAGGTCAAAAAAGCTCTTTAGGCGAATAGATCACATTGTTTCAATCATTTTGTATGTTTTTGCATTGATTAAAATGTATTGCCACCATCTTTGAAAAAAAAATTTTTTTGGCTTTTGATTTTTTTTTTTGGAAAAAACAATGATTTTTCAATAATTTCGAAATGCAATGTCCAATTTTCAATAGCAAACAACGGGACCGCATTCCCCGTCGAATGCAACTTGTTGTGAGTAAATCGGAAAATGCTAAGTTCAAAAAGTGTGTCTACAAAATTTGTACACATACACACATACATACATACACACATACAGACATCACCTCAGTTCGTTGAGCTGAGTCGATCGGTATATAACACTATGGGTCTCCGGGCCTTCTATTAAAAGTTCTTTTTTGGAGCAATCATATAGCCTTTCGGTACAACTTTGTTGTACGAGAAAGGCAAAAATATGTCTGCCTCCTAAGGAAACTTTGTGGCCAAAAATATTAATTTGAGGGGGCTGCCAAATTTTTTAAATTTTTGCCTGAAATAAATGTTTTTGTTTGGTGTTACCTTAGTTATTAAAAATATTATTATTTAGACCTCGATTGAAAATATGGGTATCTAACTTCTAGAATTTGTCGGAATTTTAGGAATCTAAAAAATCTAAGAATTGATATTTTTGTGATTCTAGCTATTTAAAGTTCAAACTATGCTAGGCTTCTTTTGAGAAATAAAATGCATTTGATGTACAACGTAGCGCACATAAACCTTTCAATATCTTTTGAATCTGTTCTCAATATTTCATACAGAAATTATTACAATCACCATAAACTTTTCAAGACCACTTTGTCCTGGTAACTGAATATGCACACCCCAAAACGAGAGATCTAACATAGACATTGTAGTTATATAGAAGAAGAAATTCGCGGACCAACATTTCCACGCGAGTTTAGACCAACCGAAGGACCATCCCAGCCAGCAGAACAACTTTGATGAAGATGAGATGAGATCCCATTAAAGATCAGAAGCATTCCCCGGTGAAACGAGAAAAAGTAAAACGTATTGTGAATGGTGCCATAATTTCTTTTCAACAGAAAATTCCCTTTTTCGATCGACAGAACGGCGTAAATCATATTGTGATAGATGGCCAATCCTAGTGGATGTGATCGATCAAAGAGCCAACCGAACAGCCAACGATGTGGAAAACCGTGATAATTGGAAAAGTGTGAAGGCAGCCGGCGCTCTTACTCCGTTCGAAGGCACGTGGCTGCATTTTATGTGGGAGACCGTTAACAGTTCAATTAGAGTGCGTTGATGCCAGTTGGGCAGTTGTGTGGTGACGGCGAAGTGCATAAAGAAGATAGTTCTCGGTCTCGCTTGAAGTAGCATCGTGTACTGTGCTATTTGAAAACAAAACGACATATATTTCGGTGCAGTAGTGGGCTGACTAAAAATCCCAGTAAGAGCGAACTACTTTGTGGATTATTTCTGGTAGTGGGGAAAAAATCAATCCAAAAAATGGATACCCAACGGTGGAGGAGTGGAAGCTGCAGCCGACTGTTGTACAAGATTGGATTATTCCTGTTTCTTGTCGAAGGTAATTAACTCCGGTATGCGAGCATTCTAGTCGTAATGAGAAGAGAAAAGAAAAGAGTCGTTAAAAGTATTTTATTTTTCACCTTGGTATTAGCCTGGGCGTTCTCATTTACTGTGGGACGGTGACGTCTAGGGGGTTCTGTTTTCATTTTCATTTAGTATGCTGCTAGAGGCAGCGGAAATGCGGCAAGCTTTTAGAGTACCGGCGCCAGCAGCTGCTGCTGATGCGTGGGTAGGATTTAAAATAAAACCATGAAATTGAAAGTTTTCGGCAGGATCAGTACCGTCCTGAAGGTAACTGAGGGACTTGTTTTTATTGCATTAACACCGTAAGCCGTAAGAAGGATTTTGTTTTAGTACATTACAGCCAAGTGAGATATATTTGAACAGTGCTCTGAGTTAAATTACTGTTTTTTTCCTAGTTACGGAGATGTACCTTAGTGCTACAAGCATGAATATGGTAGAACAGACGGGGATTATTCCATTAGCATTAATTGCAGCTCGGATGTATCTTATTTGTTACAATATTGCTACTATGCAAAACGTACATTCGGATTTATTTCTATTAAAAAAAAAATAAAAAAAAAAATAAAAAATCGAAACTATCCTTCATTATTTTAAGGTAAATTAACATCAATTCTGTGATGTTTTTCTAATGCTTTGCAACAGAACATAGACACAGTGATGACCTCAATTCAAATTTAAAAAATCACTCAAATAAAGACTAAAAGAAAAGGACATAAACATAGTTCAGATTTTTTGCGATAAAATTTACTGAGCTTCGTCAAGAAATTGTAAATTTTCACAAGAAACGCTTCTATATATCCAAGCCTATTTCTAAATATCTGATTCAGAAAAAAATCTCCCTAATTTTCTTATTAGTCTTCACGGGAAGTTCACACGATTTTCTACAAGAAATTGTCTCGATGTTTCAAAGAGAAATCCTCCTTTTTCACGGCAAATTTTTCCAATTTTCCAAGGAAAATTCCTAACTTTTTCGGGAATTTCTTTGGAATAGTCATGAGAAATTGTTTCCACAGATAATTCTTCCGACTATCCACGGGAGTTTCTTTCCCATTTCACGGAAAATTCTTCCGAATAATTTTCCGTAGAGTTTTGGAAGAATTTTTAAAAAATAAACAAATCTTAGTTCCTCGTGCAAAACGGCAAAAAATTCCATTGAAAAGAAGAATATTCCTAAATTGTCGATATATTGTTGCGAACAACTAAGAACGTTACAAATATTTTACCGACAAAAACACCCTTACGTTACCGACATGGTACCCGGGTATCCACGGACTTCAAATGATCATAACATTGTCAGTTTTTTTCCGATATTGACGATTTTGACGGATTCGATACATGTTACATAAAACCGACTCAGAATACCTGGGTACCGGAATTTAGGATTTACTGAGCCAAATCCCAAAGTTTGTATAAATTGAAGATATATAGTCAACCAAATAAAGATTTCTTGCGTCATGGCTGATGAGCTTCGTTGGAAATTAGAAGACTATTGCTTAACTACGTTACTGGACCATCTTATGATTTAATTCCGGAACGGTTATTCCGGAAACAGGTTCCCGTAGAGCTTAACGTTGCCACAAACGCATTCAGAATAAACCCTTGCAATATGGGTATCAAAATTCATGAAATTGTTTCGGAAGCATGATCTTATGTAGAATTAGACCATTCGATGGTTTGACAACGGACCGGTCATTTTTAAACCGGTTTCCGTGGGGCCCAATGGGGCCCCTCATTTAGAAGAAACCCTGGCTATCTTATTTTCCTCCAATGATTTTACATGAGAACTGGAACTTGACTACTTTTCAACAATTCTATTGGTATTTCAACAGTAAAACTTTTCTATGCCGATCAAATGCTTAACTATTTGTCTTGTATGGTGCGCATCAAGGATTCACTATGCCAAGAGAGTTGAGCACATTTCCCAATGGAAAGCATCTTAGATCGAGAATGGAACTTGGCATCTGCAGATTTGTAATCTTAAAAGGATAACAGGGGACCCTGGCAACATACCTACCTGTATACCTGATACCTGGTTGGCTACAGCGTCGATACACCTATGTCTGGCGTATTGTAGAGCTCCATAATCGTCGGTCTTGGGCGATGTTCCTTCAGTTTCCCCGAACGTTCAGGGTCCCCAGGTCCGATTCCACCACGTGCAACCAGCGTGTTCGTGGCCTTCTACGAAGTTGCCGTCCCCTATCTGGTTCACTGTTAAATATTGTTTTTGCTATTCTTTCTTCCGACATTCGCACTAAGTGACCAGCCCACTGAAATCTGCTGTATTTTATAAGATTCACAATATTTTCTTCTTTGTATACTTGATACAGCTCATGATTTATGCGTCTGCGCCACACAATATTTTCTAGTTTACCTCCGAGTATTGTACGCAGCACTTTTCGCTCGAAAACCCCGAAAGCTCTCCGGACGGCCTCTTTTAACGTCCATGTTTCATGTCCATTAAGAGGCACTGGTAGAATCAGAGTTTTGTATAAAGCAAATTTCGTTTCCGTCTGCATGCTGCGGGACCTAAGCTGGTTACGTAATCCGTAAAAGGTCCTATTGACAGCAGCAATACGTATTTTCACTTCACGGGAAACGTCATTGTCACATGTCACAAGCGTTCCAAGGTAAACAAATTCTTCAACAACTTCAAATACATCCCCATCAAGCACTACCTCAGCACCAACACCACTAGGTCTTCCTCTATCTCTACCTGCCACCATGTATTTTGTCTTGGTAGAGTTAATGGTTAAGCCTATCCTCGCCATCTCGCTCTTCAGTGGGACAAAAGACTCAACTACTGCTCTGCGATATATTCTAATAACGTCGATGTCGTCCGCAAAGCAAAGGACAATATGCGACTGTGTGATGATAGTGCCGTTCCTCTGCACGTCAGAACTCCTAATAGCGCCTTCCCTAACTCTTTCACTTCTTTCTACAGTTTCCTAGTACAATTTGTGTATTTGGTGATGTTCGTTTTCTGCTGAATGATATTATGTTGCATTTCTTTACATTTAGTTGCAATAGGCTTTTTCTGCACCATGTATAAAATATCTGTGTTTCATTCTGGAATATGATAATGTCGCCTTCATTTTTGATTTCCATAAATAACTTCATGTCGTCGGCATAAATTAAAAGCTTTATGTTTTTGAGAATGAGGGAAATGTCATTAAATACAATATAAATAGAAGAGGGCCGAGATGGGAGCCTTGTGGAACTCCTGAAGTAACTTGAATGGGATTGGGTTTTTTTCTATTAAATTTAATTATTTGTTGCCGGTCTGTGAGGTAAGTTTCAAGCCATTCAAGGAGTCCTGGCTTAATTCCATTTTTTTGTAATTTGAAGAGTAACAATGGAATGTCAATGCGATCAAACGCCTTGCTAAAGTCAGTGTACAGAGCTTCCACGTAGTTATCATTATCCATCGTATGAAGAGTATAATCAATGAATTCTATTAAATTTGTAGCGGTTGAGCGACCTTTAAAAAATCCGTGCTGTTTATTTGTTATTCTGTTTTTAAGTTGTGAAAATAATTTTTCATTGATAATAGATTCAAAAAATTTGGGAATGCAAGAGATAATGGCTATTCCACGGTAATTACGAATGTCCGATTTTTTGCCTGATTTGAAGATATTTATTGGAAGAAATCTGCAAACAAATTACAGATGTCTTCCGAGGAATTACCGATGCGTTCATCTAGATACATGGATGACGAAAAATTGCCAGATTTTTTTTTTGATTTTACGTAATTGAAGAAGTTCTTTGGGCATGACTTTATTTTGTTTTCTATTTTCGTATTATACTCTTCAAATGCTACATCAATTGCTAGTTTTAATTGATCGCAGATCTCTAAATATTTTTTTCAAATTTTCATTCGAATTGTCTAGTTTGTAAGTTTTATGTAATTTTTGTTTGCGATTCCTTAAATTTTTTATCTGTCTATAGTAACAAATTGGATATTTCGAATTTCCGTTCCGCCTTTTTTTCCTTATTGGAATCTCTTCGGTAATAATATTAAAAATGATGCTATAAAAGACATCAACGGAAGATTCAATATTCCCTTCATTCTCTAAAATTTGCTTCCAGTTTAATCTACTTAGCTTATGTTTTATGTTGTCATAGTTTGCTTCATGGTAATTGTCCGGATGTTTTCCTCAAAATCTCACAAGCAAACCTTATTTGTGATTGGTAGGCTTTAAGCTACGAAATATGAATTTATTAGCATTATTTATAAAATTCTCAAACCTTTTCATCTTACAATTTTTGGTGAACCTTTGCAATGAAATGTGGATTTATTATGCAAATTCTTTCGATCGGCAATTCTTTCGATTAGGTTAAATATAGTTTAGGAACGTAGTTTTAGATACTCACAATAGTTTTAGCTTTAAGGTGCTTGTCTTAGGTATAAGTAGATATGTAATAGTATCGTATAGTTGCTTGATTTATATTTAGGACGAATTAGGTAAGTTAACAATTCCTTGTTATTGTATTCTACATGTTTACCTCAGCGAAACTTTGTACTCTGTTCATTTCACAATATCTATCGTTTATACCTGCATGAACCTTTCAGCAATAAGTTAAAATTAGGAATATTACTTTTCAATAACTTGAGGGAAATTTAAGATATAAACTCTTAATAGCATACAATGCATTTCTGAGTCAAATTTGTGGAGATTGCAATTAGAACTCCACCGCCAGACTTTTTGTTAGATTCTGAGAAATCGCAGTCATCCCTGAATACATTGAAGCTACTTCCAAAAAGTTCTTCATTCTTCACGCTTTCATCCCAGCTGGTTTCAGTTGCCAAAATAACCGAAAAGGACGAGCTTAAAATGTTATTATGAATTTCCTTAATATTGGCTGGGCTTTACATGCGATTGAAATTTTGACAATATATCAAAATTTCAGCCGCATTCTGTTTTGGTGAAGAAGTTTTTGGAAGTACGTCGGTTGTGAAAATATTTACCTCTTTCTCGTCGAAATGAGTCGTTACTTTTGAAAATTTGGATTGAGAAATTTGTTGACGCTGTCCCTTATGTATTGCAGATGTTGGATTCTCAGGTTACTAAGATGACGACGGTAAGATTCCAGATCATCAATTGTCGCCTTCTTAGAAACGCCATACTCCGCATGCACACCGAAGAAGATTTTCCGAAGTTCCTCATCTGTGGTTGGAAGCCCTTGTGATGCCAGGTTGATTTTGATGCTGAGGAGCGTCATTCCTTTATGGCAAAATGATGACTCTTTGTCATACAAATATGCCAGATAAAGACGCACGATATACATTATTTTCGGGTCCCGTAGTCGAGACTTCAGGAAACGTCCATCTCCGTCAGCTGATTGTTGAGTCAGGCTAACTATAGGTGGACGCATTGGGTCAATTGACCATGCTGACGCTGAATTTGTCGTTGTTCTTGTTGCATCAGCAATTTCCGTTGGTAGCTGTTCTAGGTTGTTGTCATTTGAAATTTGTTTGTTTTGCCGGTATGGATTTATAGTCTCGCCCTTCCTGAAGTTGATGACTTTGAGGTTCGAGAGGCCTGCTATTGGATGGTTGATGGAGGACCTACAAATTATTTCTTTGCATTGTCCAACAATTGTTTGTCCGATTCATGAGCGCGTCCGTGAACAGTTTTTCCATTTGAATTTTTTGTTTGATTTATGCTATTTTTTGAATGATGAAATTGTTGTTTTCTTCGTTTTCGGTTTCGTCTAGCCTTTGCTGCAGCCTTTTTCTGAAGTCTACGAGTTCATTGTTTGGCATCATATGTAGACCAGTCCGGCCTCCAGCAATATTTGTTTACAAAAAATCGCCAACCAGATTTTTTGGCAGGTCCAAGTTGGTTTTTACAGTCTGAACTTCGGTTAATTCCTCCTCTAGGGTCATCAGATGTGGTGTATGAGTATCTTTGACGTAATTCTGTTTAATGTCAGACACAGTTGTGGCAACACATTTCACTTCCTCGAGAATTTTCAAAAGCTTCGAGTCAGATGGATGATGGTTGAAGGATGATGATGTTATATTATTTGCTATACTTACTCGATAGCTGTTCATCCAATAATTTTGTTATTTGACCCGACAGAGTTAAATGCGATTATCTGATGCCGGTAATAGTAATTTGAGCCTGTTAGTCATTCGACTTCATGTGCTGGTCAATTACACTGCACTATGGTCCAGGATACAGATTTACGCGGAAAGATGAATTTTACGCCAAAACTATATTTTTTAGAAAAAACTGTTGTTCTACAAAAATTTTCGAAATAGTAAGGCCATCATTATGGTTTTACCAAAAAATAGGGTGGCCCATCATATAAAAAAAATTATAAAATATTTTTTTTATTTCTTGGAATATTGACATGTTATGTTCTACAAAGTTGTAGCGTAGCTTATTCCAATCAATTTTGCTAAAAACTTTTTCTGTAGCTCTTAAGTTGGCTGATTTAGAGCAATTTTACCTAATTGGATTAGGGTGTACCTCAAAAAAACAGTATTTTCGATCCAATTTTTTTGTTTTAGATTTCTCGAAAAAGTTGTCTTCAGGTGACTTTTAGAGCTCAAAAAAATGCAACTTTTGATGGGTAAATATGCACAATATCTTGTTCCGATCAAAAGTTATAATCGTTTTTCTGTCAAAATTACATTTTTTTCATAAGTTGATATCTCCGGTTAGGGCAGACCAAAAAAATATGTTTACACGGCATTTGAAAGATAAATTATTATTCTTTATTATGTCAAAAAATTGGGGATATGTTATTTTTTTATCTCAAATTTTACCAACTTTACTAAAATCATGTTTTTTTTAAATAAATTAATATAACTCGACAACGGAAAAAGATACAGACGATATTCTTATAGCAAAACACGCGTTTTGAAAAGCCCCAAAAGTCTTTAGAAGATGACATTCGTGAGAAATGAAAAATAAAAAATCTACAGCTCTAACACTTTTTATAAGTTTTATCATTATCATCGTATTGCAAGATTTACGAGAAAAGATGCATTTTCGGTCTGAAGCATACTTTTAAGAAACAAAATTTGTTCTACAAAGTTGTTCTGGATACTTGGGCCCTTATTATAGAGTTACCGAAAAATAGGGTGGGTCTTTTTTTTTAAAAATGTAAAATTTTCATTTTTTTTATTTTGCGGAATATTGACGTTAAATGTTCTACAAAGTTGTAGCGCAGCTTTTTCCAATCAACTTTGCTATATAAACTTTTTATGTAGCTCTTAAGCTCACTTGTTTAGAATAATATTACTTACCAGGATTAGGGTGTCCCTCGAAAAACAAGATTTATGATCTGCTCATTTCATTTTTTATTTTTCACGGATGTCACTTTCTGAAGATTTTTGGAGCGTGTTTTGCTATAAGAATATCGTCTTTATCTTCTTCCGTTGTCGAGTTATATCAATTTATTTGAAAAAACATGATTTTAGTAAAATTGGTGAAACTTGAGATAAAAAAATAACATACCCCCAACTTTTTGACATAATGTAGAATATTAATTTCTATTAATTTCTGTCATGTAAACATATTTTTTTGGTCTGCCCTAACCGGAGATATCAACTTATGAAAAAAAATGTAATTTTGACAGGAAAATGATTATAACTTTTGATCAGATATTGTGCATATTTACCCATCAAAAGTTGCATTTTTTTGAGCTCAGTCACCCATAAAAGACTTTTTTGAGAACTCTAAAACAAAAAAGTAGATCAACAATACTGTTTTTTGATGTACACCCTAATCCAAATAGGTAAAATTGCTCTAAATCAGCCAACTTAAGAGCTGCAGATAAAGCTTTTTTAGCAAACATTATTGGAATTAGCTGCGCTACACTTTGTAGAACATAACATGTCAGTATTCTGAGAAATAAAAAAAATATTTTCTAATTTTTTTTAAATGATGGGCCACCCTATTTTTTGGTAAAACCATAATGATGGCCTTACTATTTCGAACAATTTTGTAGAACAACAGTTTTTTCTAAAAAATATGGTTTTGGCGTAAAATTCATCTTTCCGCGTAAATCTGTATCCTGGACCATAGTGCACTGCATATGTTCGCATTGTTTTTGGTTATTCCTACCAGTTGTTCTTGTTGATGAAGTAACTTTCTCACATCCGTAAATCTAATCAGTTTCGCCGGCAAACCATGTTCGAACATTATCTGCCACAGCTCATTTCTGCCTAGAACTGCCTAGGGCGTGGTGGGATTTAGCAGTGGACTCTGCTAAAATCCCTCCCAAAAAAACCACAAGTGCCCGTAATCAGACTCTATCAAAGCGACTGTCTGCCGCTTCAAAAGCACAAGCCCAGGGAGTGCTACTGGCACATCAGGGTTGATACCAGTAAGACCCTGATTATGGCATACTGGTTGCGTGTATTGGTCTTGTATTTGGATATTGTTATATTGTGAAGCGAGGGCTGGCAGTCTGACATTCTACTCTCTTAGTAAGGCCGGGTGACACCGACTCGAAACGGCGAGTGGGCTAATGGCTAGGCTGTCTTCTGTCCCATAAAACCGTGGCGGGCCTTGTAGTTGATTTTTTTTCAACAGGTTCTATCTGAAATGTCGGATCCATAGCATAATTGTAAGAAATATCAAAAAGAAATGAAGCAGCTGGCAGATTTACGGCGGTCATCATTTTTGGGAAAGCATCTGCAAATTACTCCGCCGAAACTCCCGAATTGGCTGATTGTGCGTCTTCAGCGTATGATGGACCGCTGCTGGCATAATGGCATTAACGTTTCCCTCGATGTTGAAATTAATTCTTAAATTCAACAAACGCAATAATAAAGATTTAAAAAAAATCCGTGGTACATACATCGGCATCTGTAGAATCAACCCATCAGTTTTTTATCGCAGAAATCCTCATCCAAAATTTGTTTTTTTTGCTCATTTCCGGAAGAAGATAGCAGACCTTTTATGGCAAGGAAGATCAGCATAAAATTTATATTTTTTTTGCAAAATATACTTTTCCCGCGTAGCCAACATAACCACTTAACACCAGGTACGCATGAATAGGACGATGAGAAGGACTAGAGCTCGCAGTTCTTCGATGAAGTGGAAGTCATCCAGGTTTTTCTGGTTGTTAGGCTCAGTAAGGTGCGCCAAGATCGTTTGCTGAGGCTGACAAACGCTTCCAGCAGATCTGGCCTGGTATACCATTCTATAGAATCATGAGATCCAGAGCGTCTAAAGCAATACAAAAGTCGCGTATTGCTACCCAACCAACAGATGTACTTCAAACTGCTGCACACTAATTAACAGCACAAATTTTAGCAATAGAACTACAAATTAAATTAATTAAAAATACAATGAAAACGGCCCGAGAACATCCTTATTCCTCAAGTGACAGAAGTGAAAAAAAAAAGTTTCAAGTCAGCGTAACGCTGATTTCGGTTATTTTTTTATATGTTCATGACTCTTGACTCACATATGTATTTTGATGATTCATGTTTTCATGACTCTGAGTCATGATTCTATGACTGCATGAGTCATGTTTTCACTTCTCAGCGACATTTTTCATAACTCAGCGTCATGATTTTATGACTCAACGTCATGAAAATATGACTTATGCCAAATTTTCAAATCATCTGAGTCAAAGAAAGAGGGATCTGTCTTATTTCATTGCCATACAATAGTTGACCCAGATAATATCGAACATCCTACCAAAGTGTTGTTGCAACTGCAGTGCAGTTCTGTTCCTGAAACTACGTTTGTCTTCGCTTCTGTTGCATCTAGCGGCATATGCAAAACTAATTTTTGACTTATTTTTAGAACATCACATCAGGCTAGGTGTCTTGTTCTGATCAATCTCTTGCTAGAGATATGCGATGGTAGATTTTAGTGAGTGGAAACTTACGTTTTCCATTCATTACAATTGCAATCCATAATTTTATTGGAAGTCCATCTGGTTCTTCTCACATTCAAACACCTGTCCAAAGTTTTGCACTTCAAGAGATAATGCAATACACCACTCATTGTACATCCAACGCTTTCTCCGATTTAAGTGATAAAAAACCGTTAGAATTAATTTTAGGAGTTTCATCACGAATCAAGAATTTTTTTTTGTATTATTCCATTTGATTTCACGACCTTAAAAAAGGTTGATCTTGACGACCTACTAATGCGCGCCGGGATGAGCCAAAACGCTTCCAACTGTCACGGTCATTGACAACCGCATTGGTTAATGCGGGAAATGTGTCACCCATCTGTGTTTGTTTTTTTGTTTTTAGGTACCATCCCACCTCCCAAGTCGTGGATGATTAGCTCAACGGAAAAATATATAGAGCAGCATAGGCGGGTGGTGTTCAGTCAGAACTTTTATTTTGGCGAACATTTTTCCCCTGACCGCCAATTCGTCCGGCACATTCTCTGTCGTCGGCTGGCTGTTGCTTCTTCGACGGGGATGATGTGCGAAGGCGGTTGGGTGAAACTAAATTTAGCACAATAAATGACGACTGTGGACGGCCAGAACATGCTCCCATCCATAATCTATTTGGTCCGCTGTTGGTTTCATTCGGGGATAGGCTGGTTTAAGGAGGGAGAGGTTATGGCTTTTGTGATTGTAAGGCACCGCGCTGTAAATTAGTCAGAGAGGTTAGAGAGGTGGATTTCATTCGGATTAATGGTGTAGTTTGATATTTAGAGTGGTGTTCTTCACAGTGGAAAATTTTTGTCGAAATAAATGATGTCATTTGTTACATGTGTGAATTTAGACGGACTTCAAGTGTTATTGGCAAGGATCTCATATGATAATAATAAGATATTAAATCTACACATTTTTGTACAACGGATGGCTGTGAACTGTTATGTCGTTTGGACAAATTTAATCAGAATCGAAGAATATTATTGTCTAAATAATCATAATTTTCCTTCTTGTTAGAATCGCAAGTCATGTCTCGGACGTTTGCATGGATGTTAACTTATCCATTCTCCCTGGCGATGACGCAGATTTGCATTTCTGAAATGATTGGATGAAAAGAAGAAAAGCTTCACACTGCACTTCTTTTGACATTAACATTCGACAGCATAGTGTGCATCAGTGTGGTGAATTCTCAAATATTATATATATATAATATTAATTCTCAAATATTATATAAATATCAGTTGAAAATATCGATTTGTGAAAATTTGAATTGCATGTTTGGATACACGCAGAAACAGACTTAATTATACGCATATGAAACTACAAACCGATATATATAAATTCTGGGGATTTCCTTGTCCCAATTTGCCCTCTATCGCATTATATTACTATTTTCGATCTTAAATCGCGATAATAATCATGTTTGTAAAGAACATCCTTGGTATCTGCCAAGTGATCTATTTTGGTTATATATACATTTTAGTAGAACATTGTATTCACCTGCTTTAATTAATATTTTCTAAAACTGTTATTTTAAAATCTTTCCATAAAAACGCCCGTATTCCAAAAACGATGAAAGATAGACACTCGGTATATTCAGCAAACATTTATAATAATTTGCGCTACAACTTTAAAAGACACCATAAAAAATTTATTAAAGAAGTTCTTTTAGGCGCACCTGTGGCAAAATGGAACTACAACTTTTCCATTCGATGCGCATATTTTTTGTAAAATTTATTCCGAAGACACTGATGCAAAAATAAAACCTAAAGTGGTAAAAAAGTTCACGATTTTCGCAAACGCTCTATGCATTTCGCTCTGCGTCTATGGCGTCTGACAGTAGCGCGTCATTTACGTCAAGATTTTACAGAGCGTGTTACGGTGTCCAGCAGTGAATCATCGAATGGCGGTCGAGTGGTACACTCAAAATTATGGTTCTTGTCAGAACCACCATTATACACAGAAAAAAAATTGTTTTACCGAAATGTTCAACAAAGTGAAAGTGAAAATTCATTTAACAATGGCGGCCGTCGGCGGTGGATGCTGAAGAAAACTCACGTGAAATTGATTGGAATTTTCTCGCATGCTATTTGTAATTGCAAAGGCGTACAATTTAAAGATTCAATTTGACGTAAACTCGTCTAAGGGGAAGACTCGGATACAGGGTGTAAAATGAAATTTCAAAATTGAAAATCACGAAATCTTAAGATTTGAAACATTAATAGTTTCTTTATCTTTCAATGAATTTTAAAGATTTACTACGTTTGTTTTACGATTTACATTTCTCAATTTTCACTCATCCTAAATGTTTAACGTTATAATTATCATGTGATTTTTCTTTGATTTATTCTGGATTTTTGCAACATTTTGCGAAAAGTTTGTGTGCATGAAGTCACACGATCAAAATACGAGCGAAAAAAATCGTGTAAAAAAATCCTGTGTATATCAATCGTTCGCAAACTCTACCAATTTGCCAGTAGTATTGAAATGGTTGACTATCAACGCTAAACTATTGAAAATTTTAGTTCTTTCATCCATCATGCATCTCCTATGCAGCGCATTCCATTCCTGGTAATTGCCTACTTTTAGGGTATTATCAATTGTTGACCTGGGGTGTATGAGTGGGTAGAACTAGACAGTGGGGTTCTCCTCACAGTGTGGAGATGCTGCTAAAGCTGGGTAGTAGTATCGGTGGATTTGTTTCTTCTCTTCTATATAGAGCGGAAGAATGTTTCAATGTACTGTATTTTGTTTTACTTTGGTTTGATTTGCCGTATTTCAATTTGATGCATTAATTTGCTATTTTGATTTTCTTTATACTGAATGGCTACAGACGATAGCGCGCAAATACCGCTAAATGGCTGCAGAAGCTATCGGCACCCTGAGGCCAACCATTGATGCCGTTGGGATCGCTAACGACGCAATTATAGCCATTTTTTCACTTTAAAGGATTTTCGTCTAAACCCAACTATTTACGTTTCAAATGGGGTTTGGAGGAACTGATTAATGCTTCTTGAAGCCTCGTTGAATTTACAACTTCCTAAAACTTTCAATGTGAAAACCAAATGTCGGATCAACCGTCTAAGACGAGTTTAGTCTTCTTCTTCTTATTGGCATTACATCCCCACAGAGCACGCCTCGCAGCTTAGTGTTCATTAAGCACTTCCACAGTTATTAACTGCGAGGTTTCTAAGCCAAGTTACTATTTCTGCATTCGTATATCATGAGGCTAACACGATAATACTTTTATGCCCAGGGAAGTCGAGACAATTTCCAACCCAAAAATTGCCTAGACCGGCACCGTGCGTCTTACCGCACGGCTAAGGAGAACCCCAGGGACGAGTTTAGTACTTTCCATTTAATTCCACTACGTTTTGTTATCTTTGCAGATATGTATTTCGACCACAACTGTGTGGTCGTCTTCAGTGTCTCGTACTTGACGAGATTACATTTATACATCTTTATATTAATATCAGCTACCAACAGTTCTCCGAATCTAACGAGAAAATTTAGCTTTCTACCGTTGAATGGCTATAGACGCTACCGCGGCGAATAAATTATCTGCTACAGTAACCATCGCCGACGGCCATCACTGATGCTGTTGGGAACTATAACGACGCAATCATTGCTATTAAATTGTATGTCATGTGATGGTCTTTCGTGTCTGCTATTCAACATCGCTTTGGAAGGGCTACTACGAAGAGCAGGGATTAACACGAGTGGTACAATTTTCAATAAGGCTGTCCAGCTATTTGGCTTCGCCGACGACATAGATATTATGGCACGTAACTTTGAGAAGAAGGAGGAAACCTACATCAGACTGAAGAAGGAAGCTAAGCGGATCGGACTAGTCATCAACACGTTGAAGACGAAGTACATGATAGGATGAGGTTCAAGAGAAGACAATGTGAGCAACCCACCGCGAGCTTGCATCGGTGATGACGAAATCGAGATGGTAGAAGAATTTGTGTACTTGGGCTTGGGTGACTGCCGAAAATGATACCATCAGAGAAATTCGGAGACGCATAGTGGCTGGAAATCGTACATACTTTGGACTCCGCAAGACGCTTCGATTGATCTGCCGTACCAAACTGACAATCTACAAAACGCTCGTTAGACCGGTAGTCCTATACGGACACGAGACCTGGACGATGCTCGTGGAGGACCAACGCGCACTTGGAGTTTACGAAAAGAAAGTGCTGCGTACCGGACGGTAGGTGGAGGAGGCGAATGAACCACGAGTTGCATTAGTTGCTGGGAGAACCATCCATTGTTCACACCGTGAAAATCGGACGACTGCGGTGGGCCGGACACGTAGCCAGAATGTTGGACAGTAACCTGGTTAAAATGGTTCTCGACAACGATTCGACGGGCACAAGAAGGCGAGGTGCACAGCGGGCAAGTTGGATCGATCAGGTGGAAGATGACTTGCGTAGACTGTGTGGTTGGCGACGTGTAGCCATGGAGAATGGAGAAGACTCTTATATACCGCACAGGGTATTTATTTCCTCAGTCTGAATAAATAAATAATAATTCTTTGGACCGCTTCGAGCTAAAAAGAAATCTCATGATCCCCTATTGCTTGGCGTTTGATTGTCGGAGGCTGATGGTTTGAAACTCCCGACAATTGACCTTTCCCGTCAAAAAAATTTATTCGCTCAATCGATTCTTTGGCTTACCTAAGGTCAACTTTCCCAAAGAACTTATAGTTTTTGACGCCTCTAAGTATTTTTAAAATTTAAAACGATGATCGAAAAAGTGCTGTTTTTTCAAGATTGGCTAGATTATGAACCAACATCGGGTGAGTTTTTCAGGCCGGTTCACACGTGCAGCACTTTTTCGGTTTTTATTTTCCATTTTAAAAATAGTTAGAGGCTTTTAAAAATATGAGTTCTTTGGGAAAGTTGACCTTGGCCAAAGAATCGACTGAGACAATCAAACGAGATACAATTTTTGACGGGAAAGGTCAATAAAACGCCGAGCAAAAGACGGCGCTCATATATCCTCCCTGAAGAAGGCCCAAAACGAGCGGTCGAAACGTCGGATGCAGTAGAATAACTATGCTTTTTGAATTCTCTTACCAGAAAAAACCAAAACAGAGGGATTATTTGTGTACTTCTCAAAACCTTTTCCTCTTGACTTTCAACAAGGGTAGGTCCTTGACGGTAGCAAAATAAAATTTCCGTTAAGAATTAGAAGTTTTGACGTAAACTACGTCTAAGGGGAAGACTCTGATACAGGGTGACAAATGAAAAATTCCAAATCCGAGACCGTCACGAAATCATGTAAGATTTTGAACGTTAATAGCGCATTCATCTTTCGATGGATTTTTGAGATTTATATATCAATCGACTCGGAAACTCTCCACCAATTTTCCAGTTATATTGAAACATTTGATTATCAACGTTCTAGTAGAGTATTGGACCATTTTGGCAGCACCTCTTTTTCCCGTTCGCAACGTGAGTCTCATTCGGCCGTCGTTCAGTGTAGTTGGTTTTTGGGCTCTTCTTTTTGTGCGGTGCTTCGCACCAGTTTGCCACAAAAAGTAGGGCCAGAGCAGTGACTGCAGTCGGCGATATACATACAAGCGCATATTTGTGCAAAGATAGGATGATCGATTGTTAGCAACGGGAATGCAATGTCATAATGCGATAATCGCAATGCAAATTCGCCTTGACGAAGCCGCGCTGCTGCCATCTCGCGGAGATGGACTTGTGCGTGAAATCACTGTATTTCGACATGGTGAAGATAGGAATTATTTTTGTGAACGCTTTTAAAATGTCTTTAACAGCGTTATACTGAAAAATTTTGAAAGCGTAGGGTTAGAAAATTGGAAAACTACTTGTTAGGCTACTTATCAACACATGTTATTTTAATCTAATTAATTCAACTTTCGTGTTGCCGATCTAAAAGAAAATCAAATTTCTAACCCGAAAAATCTAACTAAATCTAAATTAAATCTAAATTTAACGTATTAATAAGCATTTTAAAATTGACGTCCTATATGCCTGGCCGGGTGAAATAAAAAAGCATCACCCAGCCCCCATTTTGTTTTCGCGCTGCCGTCAGGGCCAATGAACAAACATGTTCGATTCAAAGATAACTATGGTAAGCCATTTTATGATAAACTGCAAATTATATTATTAAATATGCGCCAAAATCAAAAGATTTCAATTTTAATTCAGGAAGTTTGAATGCACTTCAGATACTCTGTGGGTACAATCATGCGGGGCTTATTATATACGGCTATAGCTTCGGAACGCATACTTTATTGAAACGGGCTATAGGTTACAATAGAACTATTACTTTCTTGCTCCCGGATCTAAGATTCTTGCAATCATATGTTATCCATAATGCCACTGCCAGATAGTGGGAGTTAGATTGTAATAAAACAGCACAAATACCCTATTCCCGTCCGCAGCGTTTGCTACTCTGGCGCATCTCAACCGAATGGCTTGGTTTTTGGTACCGTTCTGACTCAAATCCCGAACATGACTCATATTCCGAACACTGACGTTTTAGCGCCCTAAAACTAAAACTGTCATTGGTTTTCCGCACTGAAGATCAAGATAACAAACGAATTCAAACTCCTGTGGTGAAAATTACACGAATAAAGTTAAAATGGGCTTTTAAAAGCTAAAGTTCGGAATATGAGTCATGTTCGGAATTTGAGTCAAAACGGTACATGGCTAGTATTTGTTGATTTCTAGTTGGCGCAACCGGGTTTTATCGACTCGCGCTTCTTTGTCGGACTCAACAATACGACTATCCCTTCTCTGCCAACTATTCCTGGTCACTCCAAATAACAGAAGGCGGAGATTCTGCCAAAGGTCCAAGGATTGTATTCTTCCACCAGTGATGACTCGATGCTCTGACTACCATTGGACAGAGGTACCTGTTTGTCCGTAGCCAGAGCAGAGATTCTTCTGTCTGTCGTAAAATCGCTAAATCGTGGTACACGCACTCACCAGTATACACATATCATAACCATGTAACGCTAGTGAGTTATTTTTATTTCAGAACAGTATTACTTAATAAACATACTCCACTATATCCACCTATATATTACTACAAATAAACTAGAATAGTGGACGAAATTTTGGAATGAAACTGAATCCCTACTAATTTTACTCTAAGTCAATGCAAAAGCATTATTACCACTTGGGGTTTTAAAGTTAAAATTTAAATTATCGTACCGTCGTCGGGGAAACAACGGATCAAATGGGGGTGAGAATGGGTCACTGTTTCAACTACATAGAATGCTTGTAGAATAGATTTAATGTATCTGAGAACAATAAAACTGAATTATAAGTGACCTTTTTGAACGATTTTGTTATCCGACCTCTAGACTGTCGGTGAGGGCTCGGACGTCACCCATGACTACGGTATCCAACATTTTTTTTATATTTTAAGTTATGGTAATTTTGTGATAAACCAGTGACATAAGTAATCGAATGAATTATCTTAAAATATGACTACATTCCTCAATGCACCAGACTGTTCTACGTAGTTTACGTTGGGCGGTCGTGTCTTGTACATAACCCTTCAGATTTTTCATAAAAAAATAGGAATAGGAAATCTATATATAAAAACCAATCTATGTATGTAGGTTCGATAACTACTTCTGAACCACTTGACCGATTTCAACCATATTTGGAACACACATTCGCTATCTACAGATTAAGCTAACAAAGGGGGTGAGAGGATCATTGGAAAAAGAGTAGAGGGTAAGGGCAGACATGCATCCTGCACAGAACATGAGCCAAGAGCGTGCCTTAGTGTTCTAAGTTTTGAACTCTGAACACAGTTCAGTGTGCACTGGGTTGGTACGCAAGCAAAACGATCATGGTAACTAATTATGATACGTTTCGGCTATGCAGTCTCAGTAATCAAACGATAGTTTTGATTTTATCCCAACGTTTCGACCACTTTTCGGGTCTTCTTCAGGGGAAATTCGGTGTTATCGTTTTTCGTTTGGTTTTGGTTGAACATAATTTTATCGTTTGATTACTGAGACTGCATAGCCGAAACGTATCATAATTACCCTGATCAGTCGAACTCCTATCATAATCATGGTAACTAAGATTCCTTAGATTTGGAACTATGCAAACACATACGAGCATGCTTGATTTCTATCCGTTAGCTGCCCACGTGTTCCAATACTAGCCGAAAAATGAGTAGCATGCCGTCGCTTGGGTTTGTTTTCCTAGGATACAAGTTGCTAAGTTAGGTCAGTGCTCTTGAACAGTGTGCAGTGCTCAGAACTTTTTGAACACGAACACGCGTTCTCGTGTTCAGATGCATCTCTGGGTAAGGGGGAGGGGAACTCTTTAGAAAACAATAAAATCAGGGTAACTTTTAACCCTCAGGTACGATTTTAACCAAATTTTGAATACACAGTCTCTATCCCCAGAAGAAGATAACAAAGGGGTTTAGAAAGCCATTAGGAAAAGGGGTAAAATGGGGGAGAGCAACACTTTGTCTTTGTCATAGATAGGAGGGTCAAATGACAAAGGAGGTAGAGACCTGTTAATGACACGAACGTTTTTACATACCTGTTAACTGCAACATTTAATCCAAAATTGGGACACGTACTCTCTATCTTAAAGGGACAATTATAGAGGAGTTGGGAGAGTCATTAGAAAAGCGGGAGGTGGTTACGGGCCGTAGAGTATATTATTTAGAAAACTACCAGTTCAGTAAAACTGATGAACCCCTTGAACGATATTCTCAAAAATTGGGATATATATCTTTTAGCCTAAGCAAGCGATTATAGATGGATTTGACCGGAAAAGGAGGAAGTGTAAAGGAGGAGCGGAGGAGTAAGGTGCGCGAGGTTAAGGTTCAGTACGTCAGGCGTGAAAAACGTAAGGCATAATGTACGATAGGCTTATCGGGCGTTCACATTAACAAAGTTTAAAAAAAAAAACAGAATAATCCACCTAGCGGTGATGGTGCCTTTCTCGTGTATTATAAAACAAGAAAGAAAATACTTAATGGTAACAAGAAAAGCACATAAGAAGGGTCAAAAATGCACTTTAGGGAAATATATTCACTTATTTCCATCAATTCACATTCATTTGCGTTTATTTAGAATTTTTTTCCAAGGGAAAACCAAGGAAAAGACCCTTGGGAAAAATGGGGAAAAAATCAATGTTTTGCCTTTCTCGTACAACTAAGTTGTACCGAAAGGCTATCATTTCACTCCAAAATAGAACTTTTGATAGAAGTCCCGGAGACCCATAGTGTTATATACCATTCGACTCAACTCGATGAGCTAAACAAATGTCTGTCTGTCCGTGTTTGCGTGTGTGTGTGTGTGTATGTGTGTGCGTGTGTGTGTGCACAAAATGCCATAAAAAACATTAGCCAAATTTTCACATAGAAACTCTTAACCGATTTTCTTGCAACAAGTTGCATCCGACAGAGACTAAAACGCTGTTGATCACTATTGAATTTCATAATAATTGCAAATTGCAAAAAATAGATAATATAAAAATAGTGATGAGACATAGTCACATGGAACAATAATGTGTTATGAATAGAGGTGTGCGCCGGTCCAATATTCATCGGCGGCGGCGTTTGTCAGAATTTTGGTCGGCGGCGGCGGCGTTTTCGGCGTCACGCCGATAGCCATTTTAGCCGGCGGCGGCGGTGGCGTGCATCGGCGTGGCGTTTTTTTTTATCACGTCCCTTAATTTTTTTGCCTTTTTCCTAAATATTTATTTGGAAATTATTTAGGACAAATCAAGCATCCGAAAGATATTCAATTTGCAAAAAAACTAACCGCGATGGAGGTTTGTACTCTGATGGCTTTTCCGCAAATGTGACCTTTAAGTGGTCTTGTTGTGTAGGGGTTATCACGCCTATCTAGAGAGTAGGAGGTTGAGAGTTCCAGTCCCTCCAAGACACGTGGATTCTTTTTCGCAAATTTCATATCAATTTGTCCATTTTGAAACATGTGCTGTGCATATGCACAGCCAAGATATTCAACAAAAAAGTTTTCGAGTTGCCGAATAATATGCATTTAATTGTAATTTTCCTCGGGAACTACTCTGAAGTTTAGACAAATCTATGGAATTACCCAGAGAAGCTTTCAGATAATTCGTCATGAGAAACTCGTCAGAATTTTCACGAGAAATTGTTCTAAATTTCTACAGGAAAATCCTCGGAATATACACGGAAAGTTCTTGTCGAGTTTCTGTTGAGTATTCTTCGAAATTTACTTCATAATTGTAGGAAAGTGCGACTGATAGAATGGGTGTTTTAACGTTGGCTTGCTCAGACTAAAATAATTAGTCTCCGGAATTTGACGGGAACTTTAATAGAATTTCCGCGAATGATTGTTCAAAATGTAGATTTTAATATGAAAAATCTTTGCATTTAAACGGAAAATTGTTCGGAATTTTTAAGGAATTTTAGGAAATTCTTTGTACAATAGAACTGAAACAACAAAACAACTGAAACTTATTCAACTGCAATGCTTTCTAACTGCAATTTAATAGTTACATCAGTTTTGTAGTTATCGGACCGCTAAACTTCGAAACGATTTTAAATTCGATGATAGCTGCATTGCGCTGAACAATCAAATGCACTTATATTGCATCTGAAGTTGTCGGACGTGACAATAGTTGGACGTTTAGAACGTTTAGAACTGCATTCGCTAACTAAAACGAAAACATGTTGCAGTTATCGAACGACTACCCAAGCAACCAGAAGTTCGGATAAGAAGGGCTATTTTGGCTTAATCAGCTCTCATTTTCAGTAATTTTTTGTATGTAACGGAACTTTAAATGAACTTTAAAGTTCCGTTAAGGATGCTTGGAACTTGATGTGAACCATAGTGAACCAATTAGTTCGGTTAAGAGTAAATTTAAGTAAAATCTGAACTTCTGGTTGCTTGGGTAGTGTATTGTCCATAAGACATTCTTGGGAAATTCAGTTGGCCGAAAGCGTCAAGCGGCCGAACTTATAATTTGGCCGAAAAAATCGTTTACCCTAACAGGTCGTTTGGCCGAATAGGTCATCTAATCAAATCCTATTAAGCTGAACTTAACGTTTATCCGCAACTATTATCAGGTCGAAAATGGTTTGACAAAAAATGTAGTTTGGTCGAAAGCGACATACAGCCAAAAGGAACATTCGGCCGAACTGGTAATTAGGCCGAAAAAATCATTTAACCAAATAAATCATTAGACCGAAAATGCCGTGTGGTAGGAATGGTCATTTGACACGAAAATATCCTTTCTGCAAAATACCCTTCCGGCCAAATGGCAGTTTCTGTCAAATGACCTATTCAGCCGAACTTGTTTTTTATTCAATTCCGTCAAACGACACTTTTTGAAGAAGGTTGTCTTGCAGACAGGACATTTTTGGGTCAAATGGCTCTTTTTCCCAAATGACAATCAACCGGCATTTTTTGTAATAAACATTGTGAGCTGATAGAGCACTTCTTCAACCAAAAATGGTCTTCTACAATAAAAAACTAGCTTATTCAGCCCTAATTGTTTGTTAGGTATTCAGTCAAATGACTTTTTCAGCCTGTTAGGACAAACTGTTACGGTCAAAATCCGGCCAAATGTTCCTGTACGTCGCTTACGACTCAACTACATTTTCTGTCAAACCTGTTTCGACCAGATAACAGTTACCGTTAAACGCTTAGTTCTGCTAATGGTACTCAGCTAGATTACTTTTGGCCTAAAAGCCAGTATCGACTTAAAAGTAGAGAGGCTACGCAATTTTGTTCAATGGTCAAATGACATTTTTCCGCTGAATGGCCCATTCTGTCAAAAACCTTTTCGGCCAAACAGCATTTTCGGCCAACGATGCTTTCGGCCAGACGACCTGTTAGGACAAACGGCTTTCTGTGCCAAATTACCCGTCTGTCGCCTTCCGTCAATGGAATTTCCCAAGAATTTCTTATCGAAAATAGAAAGAATGTTTTGAAGTAATCCAAAACATTTCTTGAAAATTCCGAGCAATTTTCCAAAGAATTTTTCGTTGAAATCTACATTTTGAACCATCTTCTGCAGAAACTTTGAAGAATTGGAAATGCCGGAGTTTTTCTCGTGAAAATTCTACAGTCTCCCGCGGATATTGCAAAAAATCTGTTTTAAAGTTGGCTTTGCCAATCTAGCCGTCTAGTGATGAACTTCTCCCTGCGAAAAAAGCAATCTAATAAAGAATAAAAAACTAACCATCTTAAATGATCTAGATTGAGGAAGTGTAAATTTCGAAAAATTCTCAACAGAACTTTCCGTGCATATTCTGAATATTTTCCTAAGGAAATTTTGAACAACTCCCGTGAAAACTCTGAAAATAATTTCCAAATGAATATTCTTGAAAAACTTGAAGAATTTTCTGACGAAATTCAAAAGATTCTCCCGTTAATGTGTTGAAAATATCCAAAATGACTGATTTAGCCGAACTTTCGATCGAATGTTCATTTCGGTCAAATGGCCCTTTCGACCAAATGACTATTTCGGCCTATTAAGCTATTCATCTAACCATTTCTTTCAGCCAAAGAAACTATCCGACCAAATGACATTCTATGCTAGATACCCTAGCAAAGTCTGAAAATGTAATGAGTGCATATATAAAACATATTTTGATTTTGACTTAAAATTGATTCATAATTTGATTTCAAATATGAATAATCATGATTGATTACATATTTTGATCTAATTTTGCTGTAGATTACTAAACTGCATGATATGACATCAAACTGTTTACTTGTTTTGTTATCGGAAACCAATATCAAAATTAGTTTTCTATTTGCTCTCAATGACAGCAGGAATAGCTTTCGATTTGATGTCACAGTAAGACTTTTCTGCTATACGTTTTGTTACTCAACCGTTAAAACGACCAAAAAGATATCAAGTTAAGTAATAATAATCCATTATTTCACAACATTGAAACAAGTTATCGATTTGCTCTCAATCTTTGCTCGGATAGGCTTCTACCAAATAGTCTTTTCGGTTAAACGACATATTCGGCGAAACAACTTTCAGCCTTGTGATCTCCTTCCATATGGCTTTCTGCTGAACGCCTCTTTTCCATTCAAAAATTATTTTAAAGGTAAATTCGTTGGATTTCAAAGAGAAATCCTTCGCAATTTACACACAAAGTTTTTCTTAGTTTTTACGGAGTGATTTTCAAAAATTCAAGTAGAAATTGTATGGGATTTACATGGAAATCATTGGTATCTTCACGGAAAAATCTCTAGTGTTTCAACGTGATGGATCAGGAAATTATACAGGAAATCCATTGAATGTTCAGAATTTCCACTTCCACTTCCAAAATTCTGCGGACATCTTCAAATTTGCATCGGCGTGGAAAATTATAGATAAGCGGCGTGACAATTTTTAAACGGCGGCGCGCCGATGCAAAAATGTCGGCGGCGGCGGCGTGCCAAAAACTGCCGGCGGCGGCGGCGTGGCGCGGCGGCGCACACCTCTAGTTATGAATGCCTTGCATCTATGAATATTTTATCCGTGGCTTCCCATTAAGAGTTTCATCGTACTATAAAGATGCTCGTGTTGCACGCATTTAGGCGTAAGTATGCTCTTCGTTCAGTTTCATAGTACTATGAAATTGTCCGAAAGTCAAAATTCGAACATAGGAAATTCGAGAAACTTTTGGCAGCGCCATCTGTCGTCTACTAGTGTAAATTTTCTATCACAACATTAGACGGTGTAACTGTTTTGCCTTTCTTGTACATCATCGAGGTGTAAGCGTAAAGGCTACATTTATTACCTTTTTGCGCGAGAAAGGCGTCATCACCGCTAGGTGGATTAATCTGGTTTTTTTTTATATCTCCGGAACGCAATGACCGATTGGGCCAATTTTCAATAGCAAAAAATTAGGAAGGATTCCGCGTCGGATGCAACCTGTAAGCAAATCTGATAAGGCTAAGAAGAAGAAAGTGTGTCTCACATTTTTTTTTGTACACTCACACACATACATACATACATACACACATACAGACATCACCTCAATTCGTCGAGCTGAGTCGATTGGTATATAACACTATGGGTCTCCGAGCCTTCTATCAAATGTTCAGTATTGGAGTGATCCTATAGCCTTTACGTATACTTAGTATACGCGAAAGGCAAAAATATAGGGCGTTGGGCATAATTCAAATTTCCCATTTTTTAGTTATCTTATTTGTTACTGAAAAATCCCTGAAAATCAAATTTTTTAATTGAAAAAATCAAAAAAAAATTTCCTGGAAATAACATATCCCAAAAATTAACATTTTCCGCGAGTATCATATCTTTGAAAACAATTCTCCGGAAATGACATTTCGCCCGAAAATGACTTTTCCTCGAATATGCCATTCCTCAAACAAAAATCCGCGAATATGACACTTCCCCGAAAATAACAACAATCAGTTTCGAACGTGACATTTCTCCGAAAATAACGTGTGTTTCTCTGAAAATGATTTTACCCCAAATATGAGATTTCCTCGAAAATAGCAATTTCTCGAAAATGACACTTCTGCGAATATGACTGTTTCGGTAAATATATTTTTCTCGGTCATATTATTTCCTAGAATATAACAAGAATTTATTTACCGGAAATGTTTTGGAAAGTGATATCTACCTTCTTTCAAACATTGGATGTTCTTTAACCAATCTTTTGATCTTCTTATCAATTGAGAAAGTATCAACAACAAAACACGATATCCCCGTTAACCATCTGGTTTTAGCGAAATCAAATTGGCAATTCCAACAGCTGAGAAATCACGGACAAAGCCGGGTACATACAGCTAGTTCTCAATAAAGAAATCAGGGCATAAGCAATAAATAAATATAAAATTCCCCTAAATAATGCGAAATTTCCATAAACAATTATGAATTTTCCACAAAAAATAGCACTTTTAAATACAAAAATATATACAAATTATAAAAGAATGGTTTTCCATGAAGAAATCAAAATATTGCTTTGAAAAAAAAAAACAAAATTTCTATAAATGGCAGGAAGGCCGCTTCTCCAGTTGTTTCTGACACCATCTACTCGTCTCTTCCTTTGGACGATCAAGGTAGTTCTGACTCCGAAGTTGGGAATGGGGTTCCCTTTGTTGCTTAACGAGGAAAAGAGTAAAGCAGAGCCAGCGACCCTCAAAAAAGCCAAGAAAACAGATACGAAGTGAGCCCCAATCCACATTCGAAGCGGGTGGAAACACTCAAAAACGTTCAACTTTTGTGGTTTCACATCAGGATGAACGAGAGTTTCCACCACTTCCGGGAACATCTAAAATCCCAGATGCCCCAGTTTTTGCGATTTCTCAGCCAGAAAGAGAGCATAAAGAGCGAGGAGAACAACCTCCGAGTGCTCCAATGTTCACACTTTCTGGCATCGTGGAGCTCATCCTCAACTTCTTTGATGCTTCCGACCCCGTGAAGAACATATTCTGACTCCTCTCCTAAAGCAGCTGGCTTCAAAAATGCCCCTCCTTGAGTCATTCGTATCCTTCGATGGCTAACTCCGTCGATAAGGCCAGTATGATTTCTATTGTACAGGAACTGTCGAAGTATTCTTCCAAAATTCGATATTTTTTAATTTTTAGTTAACAAATTACAATGCGATGCTTTTGCTTTATGTGAAACATGGCTAACACCAGATGTGAACCTTCATTTTCCTGATTTCAACATAATCCGCCGCGATCGGGAAAATCCATATGGAGGGGTGCTTTAAGGGATCAAAAAACTTCTATAGAATCGATCTTAGTCCGATGTCAGGCATCGAAGCTGTCACATGTCAGGTGACTATTCGAGGAAAAGACCTCTATATCTTCCTCCAAACACCGCGTTGCTCTTGGAAGATTTTAACTCTCACGGAACAGGCTGGGGGGAACTGTACGACGACAACCGTTAATCAATGATAACCGACCTCTGCGACGACTTTAATATGTCAATTTTGAATACAGGAGAAGTTACACGAGTGGTTCCTCCAGCAAGCGATAGCCGTCTAGATCTCCCCATTTGTTCGAGCTCATTTATCGTTAAGCCCTCTGTACACCTCCCGTGAACATGAACATGAACAAGAGGTGAGAAAGAGCGATAATTTCACAGTGAACATCGTCGTGGACAATCGAGTCTAGTTGGAAGTGTTGAATTATTGCCCACGAATGCAGGCAGCAAGTAAGTGTGCAGTAGTAAACGAAGAAAATAAAAATGAAACATATTGTCGCATATATGTATATGAATTATTTGAGTGGGTAATCTACGGAACGATGTTGATCAAGTTATTTAATTTTAATCATCATTTCGTTTAAATGTTCGGGAATTTTGTTATGAAAAGCCAGTAGGTACATATACTTAATGATTTCTGAATGGCAAATTTTCAACTGTGCTACCAAATGTATACATTTTGCACCGTTCAAAGCTGAATTAACAAGTTCCGGTGATCAATTGACCTGAATCCAAATATTATCTTTCGACTAGTTCGCATCAAAGGAGTTCTGGCAAAACTACCCACGAAGCATGTAATTCACATGATTCATTCTGTTCCACACATTAATACAATAATGTTCAATTATGCAATTAGAGTTAAGAAAATACGAATTCACGAAAAGAGAAGAAATTTCTTCTAATTTTTTATCTAGTGACTTCTATCTCATTGAAACGATTGATTTTGACATGTAGTAACAAGTTAAATTTGATGAGGAGTTATTTTTTTTTTTTTACTTTTGCTAGATATAATTTTTGACTTTCTCTTTTGGTTTACATTTGTTTAATACTTTTCTTCATCTCATTTTTTTTTAAATTTATTATTCATTTGTTCGAATAGTGATAATTAATGTTTGAATATTTGACCAGTTCGCCAATAAAAAATCCCAATTTTTGCTCAAGTTTTCGTGTATAAAATTCAATTGATCACGTATCGTATATCCGTACCGTATTTAATTGTTGTGTTTACTATTGAAAATCTTAATATGTATTCAATAATTTTTGCTGTGCTAAGATTTTGTTGATAGTCATTATCCAAATTATGTAAATTACTCACATAAACTGTTTCAAATAAACAACTTTATTGAATAAACTCATATAGGTATACCTAATCACAAACATTCTGAATGATAATTATTATCAATATCTGTACCTCGTGGATGGTCATAACGCAAAGAGCATACGAGCATGTGTGTACCAAAAAAACAAGGGCAGACAGACAGGCAGGATGAAAACGACAGAGAGGTAATCTACACATCTTGTTAGATTCTTCATTCTCCCTGTATTGCTGTGGTGGATATATGACGTATATGGTGTATATATCAGAGAGGAGAAGCTTTCTCTGATAAATCAGGTAAAAAATTCCACGGAGCTCGTTCACGTTCGAATGGCAAAAGCATTCTGAAAATCTGTTCACCGTGAACGACAGAGACGATGCACAAGCATATCGGAAGCATATCAAATGATTCAGTAGTAGCAAAGCGGAAAAAAGTATGCCAAGCATTTATAACTAATATAGCTAAGACTTTGAATAAACAAAAGAATAAATAAATAAATAAATGACTTCAAATTAATGGGTTGATAAATTAAAAAATGAACAATCGATAAAATTACAAAATTATTGATTTGAAAAACTAATAAATGGATAATTTTTTAGATTAATAAATTCAGGAATGAATGAATTTATAAATTATTGAATAAAAAAAATAAATATAATAAAATAATCAAAAATAAAATAGTAAAATAATAAAAAATATTTCATAATAAGTTTATAAAGGTATGTTAATAAATTATTAAATTACCAAATTGATAAATAAACAAATTTATAAATTTATAAATCAATGAAATAATAAATTAATAAATTGATGAATAAAAAAATGGATAAATTAATCAATTAATAGTTAATAAATTACTAAACTGCCGCTGCAAGCATAACTGTCCAATATTTACATGATTAGCTATCTATATGGAAAAGTTATGCTTTTATGAACAGTAAATTATTAAATTGAAAAGAAATTAATAAACTAATCACTCAAAAATCTAATATATCAACAACAAAACATAATAAATCAATAAATTTATTTTGAAACCTAGTATCAGTAAATCAGTAACTCAAAAAATAAGCAAATGAACAAATTATAATTAATGAACAATAATGATGGTGTTGTAAAAAATACACAAAAAAATGATATTTTCTCCTTCATTGCACACTAGGTAATCCGCTTTCAAAAGAGGAAAAAATATTAACTTTCTTTACGGACAACTTACAGAAGAGGTTAAGGGCTTATTCAAAAAGGAATTTTCCAAAGAATTTAAGAATCAAGGACGTGGAACACTTCTGTGTGTAGTTATGAGGCTCGTTTTGCCCCAATGTCCCATATATCACGAGTTTACATTCACGAGTTTACAGTCATTTTATCTTTAGGACATTGCTCTAAAATTGTGTTTATCTCTTCACTGTGGATCGACAGAAGGGCACTACATATATTTTGATGGGAAAAGTTGAAAATTTCAGGGATTTTGGTGTTTAATAAGCGTCAAAATGCATTTTATTTGAATTTTCCGGCCGCGTCAATCGTCGCAAAGCAAATTGTCGCCAGCAAACATGGCCATAAGATCTGTCAGATCAACTGTGAACAAAATTGTTTGCTTTCAATAATCAGATTATTTCCAGAAATTTTTACTATTTTTCTTGCATGTTTTCATGATTTGGCTTTGCATTAACACAGATTTAAATTAAAGATATTGGCGACGATTTTAAAGGTGCTTAAAAAGTGATCGACGGGTTTTGTTACCAGCGACACTGACAATACTATTAATCTAAATGATATTTGCCAATGATATAATGAAAATAACAAATAATCATATATTTCATTGAATGTATTGCATTTTAGGGGACTTTTGGGTCATATAAGTCAAAAAAACTCATTAAATATATATATTTTTTTACAAAATAGGATAACTTTTTTCACGGACGACAGAGGAGAATGAGAGCTTATTCAAAAGAAAATTTTCAAAGAAATTCAGTGAGTGATTTTTTATAGACGCGGGATACTACTGTATGTAGTTATTTCGTCCTTTTATCTTTAAAATATTGTACTAAAATTGTGTTTTCCTCTTCATTGTGGATCCTCAAAAAGCACTATACATATTTTGTTGGCAAAAGTTGAAAATTAAAGTGTTTTTGGGGTAAAATAAATCCCTTAAATTTCCAACTATTACCATAATTAGTGCACCTCTATGGATCCACAGTGAAGAGATGAATACAATTTTAGAGAAATTTCCTAAAATAAAATATAGAAAAAATATGAAAACTCGTGATATATGGAACATTGAGGCAAAACATGCTCAATATCTACATACAGAAGTGTTCCACGTCCAATGAAACAGCACTCACTGAATATTCTTGGAAAATTCTCTTTCGAATAAGCCCTTGATTTCTTCTGTAAATCACTCGTAAAGAAAGTTAAAAAAAATTTCCTCCTTCGAAATCGGATTTTCCCATTGTGCATTGGTTCTACATTCCACTGAAACTATCTATCTATGAATCTATGAATATGAAATATCTATAAATCTATCTATGAAAATATAATTTTTTTCGATTGAATATACGAATGATTGAAGTATTAAAATAAAAATATTTAAAAGGAAAAATATTACCAAATAATAAAAAAGAAACACAATTCATTTATGAGAAACTACTGAGTTAGTTTCTTTCCCACCAAACCGATACGAGTATTAAAATGAGCGACAGCGACACACAAAGCAGGAACCCACCGAACCGATTCAACGAGAACAGTAAACACTCTCGGTCGGTGTGAACTCCCAATCCAAATCAATCTATTCTCCTTGTATTTTTGAATTCACCACAGCTCCACGTTCATTTTCACCGTCGCGTTTACACTTGCGATGAGTTCACCGCAGATACGATTTCACGATGATTTCACAGGCTTGACCGTGGAATGCTCATAAATCTAATATTATTGATGTTTTTCATGTTTTTATGCATCTGACTACTAAATGCAGCATCTACCTTTCATTTGAACATGATTCCCTCACGATTTGAGTATGTATCAAGAAGTTATTATCGAAAAACAGTTTGTTCACGTTCACGTTCACGGGAGGTGTAAAATGCGCTTTAGACTGTACTTGGAAGGTGGTCCACGATCCCCATGGTAATGATCTTTTGCCAATCGAAGTCTCGATTTCCAATGGACGTAATCAATCTGTTTCTATCGACCTCTCATATGACCTCACGAAGCACATCGATTAGGGAAAATATGCGGAGACCATCATTGATGGCGTAATGTCGATAGAAGCACTTCCCCCGCGAGAAGAGTACGAGTTTCGATCCCAGTTGATCCTTGACAGTGCTCTTCAGGCACATCGCCGGCCGGTGCCGGTGCTTTGGTTCTTAGGAAACCACACAGCCTGTGGTGGGATGTCGAGTGCACACAACTTTATCGCGAAAAATCCGCCGCGTTTAAAGAATTCCGGAAGCACAGTTCGATCGTACTTCAAAAACGGTACATCGCGCTCGAGATCCAGTTCAAGAAATTGGTCAAAGTGAAGAAAGGCGGATTTTGGCGCACTTTTGTTGAAGGTTTGTCGCGCGAGACCTCAATGAAAGCTCTGTGGACCGTCGGGAGAAGAATGCGCAACGCGTCGTCTGTAAACGAAGATCGTGAAAGCTCGTCGCGGTGGATACTCGACTTCGCAAAGAAAGTTTGTCCAGATTCGGTACCGGTGAAGCAAGAGCTACGTGATGCTTTTGCTGATAGGGATGATATGGATCGCCCCTTTTCGATGATTGAATTCTCGCTTGCTCTCCTTTCATGTAACAATTCCACTCCAGGGATGGATAGAATCAGGCTCAATTTGCTTAAAAACCTCCCAGACGTCGCGAAGAGGCGTGTTCAACCAGTTACTGGAGTACAATATTGTTCCAGATGATTGGAGGCAAGTGAGGGTGATAGCCATCCAGAAGCCCGGCAAACCCGCGTCGGATTATAATTCGTATCGCCCCATCGCGATGCTGTCCTGTCTTCGGAAGTTGCTGGAGAAAATGATTCTTTTCCGGCTAGACAAATGGGTTGAATCGAATAGTTTTTTGTCAGATACACAATTTGGTTTCCGCAGGGGCAAGGGAACGAACGACTGTCTTGCGTTGCTTTCTTCAGAAATTAAGCTTACTTTCGCTAAAAAAGAGCAAATGGACTCAGTGTATTTGGACATTAAGGGAGCTTTTGATTCAGTTTACGTTGATGTCTTATCCGAAAAACTCCTTTCGTGTGGACTTTCACCAATTTTGAACAATTATTTGTACAATTTGTTGTCAGAGCGTATGAGTTTTTCTCATGGTGACTCGGCAACTTCACGAATTAGCTACATGGGTCTCCCCCAGGGCTCATGTTTGAGCCCCCTACTTTACAATTTTTACGTCAGAGACATTGATGAATGTCTCATGCCGAATTGCTCGTTAAGACAGCTTGCAGATGACTGCGTTGTATTCGTTTCGGGGCCAACCGCAGTTGATATGCAAGGACCGTTGCAAGATACGTCGCGAGCTTTCGGGGCCAACCGCAGTTGATCTGCAAGGACCGTTGCAAGATACTCTGGACAATTTGTCCACATGGGCTACGAAGCTGGGTATCGAATTCTCTCCGGAGAAAACTGATGGGTAAGACAATCACTCATAGCATGTCTTCTAAATACCTCGGGGTCTGGTTCGACTCGAAATTCACCTTCGGGAAGCACATTGTGTATCTGACATAAAAATGCCAGAAACGGATCAACTTCATGCGATCAATAACCGGAACATTATTAGGAGCGCATCTCGAAGATCTGATGACGTTTTATCGAACAACCATTTTGTCGGTCCTCGAATACGGTAGTTTCTGTTTCCAGTCCGTGGCTAAAACACACATGTTGAAGCTTCAGCGGATTCAGTACCGCTGTCTCCGTATCGCGTTAGGATGTATGAATTCGACTCATACGATGAGCTTGGAAGTACTTGCGGGAGTACTGCCACTAACAGATCGTTTCGCGGAATTATCGCTCCGGTTCCTCATCCACTGTGAGGTTCTCAATTCATTGGTCATTGACAACTTCGAGAAACAAAACCCCTAAATCTCGATTCATGAGTATTTACCACTGGTATATGACGCTGGAGGTAAGCCCATCTTCGGTTGACACCAATCGTGCTAACTTCAATGACTCTTATAGTTCCTCTGTTACTTTTGATCTGTCCATGAAGCAGGAGGTTCATGGAATACCAGACTTCCTTCGAGCGACGGTCATACCTCCATTATTTGCAAGCAAATACGGGCACGCTAGCGTTGAGAGAAGCTTTTTCACTGACGGGTCAAAAATGGATGACTCCACTGGTTTTGGTGTTTTCAACGTTTTTCATAGCGCCTACTTTAAGCTCGAAGAGCCTAGTTCCGTGTATACTGCTGAGCTAGCAGCTATACACTATTCACTCGAACAAATAGTAACCCTACCTCCTGACCACTTTGTCATCTTCATCGACAGTCTAAGTTCATTGGAGGCTGTTCGGTCAATGAAACCGGTGAAGCACTCAGCGTATCTCCTAAAGGGGATAAGGAAAGCTTTGGGCTTGGGTCCCTTCTCATTGCTCCATCCCGGGAAATGAGAAAGCGGACTCTTTGGCTAAGGTGGGCGCTATGGAAGGTGATATTTACTGTATTCAATTCGCCCGCAGATGTCAAAGTGTCCATGGTTCAAAAAATTGAATATGAGACGAGACTTCATTCGAACCATGTGTCGTCTAATGTCCAATCATTACACTTTAAACGCACATCTTTTCAGAGCGGGGCTCTCGAAAGGAAATCTCTGTGTTTGCGGCGAGGATTATCAGGACATCGATCATGTCGTGTGGGCGTGCGAGGAGCATCGTGGCCTCAGATCTGCGCTAACTGAACATCTCCAGCTCCGAGGAAAACAACCAATGCCTATTAGGGTTTAGAAAAGTGTTGTTGGGCCTTGATCTCGAGTACATGTCCCTGGTCCACCAATTTTTGAAAATTGCGGATGTAAAACTGTAATCATTGTCTGCCCATTCCTTTGTCTGTCATACCCCATTACGAATGTCTTCCTCTTGTTGTACATTTGAATGTCTGTCGTTAATCCTTTCCGTATGTCTTCCTCTCGCTGATGTCTCCCAAAAAAAGTTTGTTTGTCCCGTTACAGATGTGTAACATCGCGATGAATGTCAACTTTGTGAACATCAGCATCGTAATTACTAAAGTACCCTAAAATCCTTTCCTTTCCTACTGTATTATTGTACTCTCTAACCTCGACCAAACCGCGAGTCTTTCGGTTCCTCAAAACTAACACTATGTATAAGAATCAAGAAATGTATTGTTAAACTTGATTTCGGCTCCGTAACGCTTCACGGCAAATGAGCCTTCCAAATAAAAGAAAGATTAAAAAAAATCTCTAAGAATTTAATACAGAATGTTTTGCTGAAAACCGCGAAAAGATTAGTGTTTGCCCGGCGAAGTTATTAGCATTTCTCTGAAGTTAATTTTTTTTAGCAAATTTCGTTTCGTTTACCTTTGAAAAGAAATAAATTCACCCATACAACACTCCAGTACACTGCTAATATCTTTGCCTAGAAAACTCTAATCTTCTTGTGGTTTCCAGCATAACATTCAGTATTCAATTCTACAAGAACTGAATGAGTATTATAGTTCTTCATCGTGAAATGTGCCGTCCAAAATCACTGTTTTTCGATGTTTCTGCATACATACGACCAAGCGTTGACCGATTTGGCTGAAATTTTGTCCAGAGCATCAAATAGAACCGAATAAGAGAGCGGCCTTTCGAAAAACTTGAAAAAAGGGTTTTTTGAGCCACCTTTCTGCACCCATCCTTCCTCTCCATTTCTCTCGTTCTATTCATTTTAGTCTTTTATTGTAGAGCACTATCATTCTGTATCATAAAAATGCGATTATATACATTTTATTTATTTTTTCCAAAAAATACTATTGTGTTAATTTTGAAACATCCGGTCCGGTCAGCAACAATCCCATTACAGGTCCATCATCATTGGCACGTTCATTTGATGTATTATTCTCGTGCATTAAAAAATAAAACAAAACACGAAAACACGCAGGCCCACAGGAAGGGAGCGCAAACTTGCCAAGCACATGATAAACATTCGGGATTTTCATTTCATTACACGCTCTCTCTGATCTTCTAACGTAAATAAACCTTGGCGGAACAGTCGACCAGCGAGCAACCACACAGGCACTGTCCCGCGCCTTACGTAATGAAATTAATTTTAGGCGCGGTCACTAACAGTCAGCTTCGGTCGATGGACATCACTGATGCCCATCTATCACATTCAGTTGGTCGCATTTTACCAAGGAAGTATAATGATGATGGCACGTGTTTCTGATTCCCCTTCCCTGAAGGCCACTTGCCAAAAATTGAAACAGGAGCTTGGAACAGCAGTTGATTTCTTCACGTTTTGTTCTTTTTGGTTGTGGCTTTCGTAATGTTCCAAACCACGAATATTTACTGAGAGAAATATAGCCAAACAAAAATCATTTCAACTACCGATACATCATCCTACTGATAATTTGCAGCCCCATGATGATGACAAGTATGATGATACATCACAAGTACTTGAAACACATTTTCGGTTCTGTTTGACTTTCACCTTGTAGAAGGCAAACATGCTCGGTGTGCTTTGAGGATAATGTTGTTTGTGGAAATTCACTTGGGACTTGGACGCGAACATTGCAGCGGAGAATGAGACAATTCCAGCAGACAGGATCGGTGAAGGGCTTGGATCAACCCAACCGCATTGTGTACCCACCGGAAACTCCACTAATGGTTGAGCAAACATCCCATCTATAGCCAGTCAGTAGGTCATTCTAAGTGGGAGGTTGTACATCAACTTCAACGCAGCGTCATTCACATTCGCTATATCTGACGGCAGGATCAAACCACAAATGCGATAGTTGTCGGCAGCGCGATAAATCAGTCCCGATATAGGTATGGGGAGGCTTGGTTCATGGGGTAGCAGTTTTCAGGCATTATAATGAACCTGTAGTTTTTCTCTCGACCGCTGACAACCACATTCCATTATGTTGTGATGTATCGAAGAGGTGCGTGTCGTCGATGTTCTGTGGTTTGAGCACACCTTTTAGAAAAATCTGAATGAATGTTGATTATATCTTGCTTTAGAATGAAAGCAGTGTTTCATTTCGATTTATTTGCGTAATTCCTGATTTTCTGTAATACTTTTAATAATTCTGTAATAATTTTCATCTACTCACAAACTGAGTAAAATTGTCACAGCGTTTTCCAAGAAGATTTCACTTACTTTTTGTCAAAAAGTGGAACAATTCACATTTTAAGGTATCTCACTTTTAAGTAGGTACTTGCAGCTTGCGCGTGATCTTCGCAGTACGAAACTTCATGCAAGTGGAACTAGGGGGAAATACGGCTTTGGCAGGTTTTGTTCTATTATTGGCAGGGGGGTTTTTGTCGACCAAGTTTTATGAAATTTGGCCACAATATTCTTTGATATGCAAATAATGTTTAGGCCAAATTTGAGCCTGGTCAGTTATAAAACAACCCCTGCCAATAATAGAACAAAACCTGCCAAATCCGTCATTCCCCCTAAATAAAAAGTCTCGCTTGAGGAACATTAACTCCTTTCGTTTTATGAACATTGAGGTTATAGGTAAGGCGATGTGGTTAAAGAGACTGGTGAGTAAAACATTTTTTTTTCCAATTTGACCAATTCGTCACAAATATAGTCAAATATGTATATATAATAAATAATATGTATACATTTTTTTTAAATATTCATCAGATTAACATATGGTATTTATCTGTTATTTTGTTCATTTGTGATTTTTAATTAAAATAAAATTTAATGTGCGTACAAGCCAAAATGTTGTTTTTAATACAAATTTTGATAGGGCTACACATATGACTTTGCTCTGGCGAATACCACTGGCGAATACCAAATTCATAAATTTGAATCGTCATTTTTTTTCATAGAAAAAGTACCATTCCTTTTCGAACGCGCCTGAATGTCGCAGTCTACGCTCGGTATGGTCCAGGAAGAGCACCATTCTGATTGTACACAATAGCAGCAATTAGTTAACATCATCCTCCGCTGGAGGATGGCGGATGAATAATAAACGATGTAGTTACCGGTATCAAATGCCTGGCAATTAGATTGATGAAAAGTACGAAAGTACAATGTCCAAAAAACGTGTTCTGTTTCGAGTACTTTTATCTGCGTCATCGCTTGATATGAAACTCTGTAGATGTCGGTCAATGGTCATGGGCACCACATCTAGTGTCGCTGATTTTCGGGAGAAGTGGATTGTGAAATCCATCATCATCATCATCAACTTGATAAATTCCTGTGATGTCAGCTATCAAAATACGGACTTTATTCAATGAACGATGTCGTTTCATTATTGGTTATTTATTATCGTTCCACAGGTACGTTTGTGAATGCTCCTATCACCGTGAGTTGCAGTGCACAACTATTTTTTCCCAACAAAAAAGTATTGCCGCAGAATTATTAATAGAAATAATCGACAAGAGCAAACCAAACAAAATTCGAGCATATTTATTTTTCTGTATTCATCCGGGCTATGTTGATTCAAATAGCTTTTTCAGCTAATTTGATAGTTTTTTATTCAAATGCGCGTGAATAGAGATTTCCAATTGGCATTTTCCTTCATCAGTATTTTTCGCTTTATCAATATTCTTCGGATTAGATAAACTCATAAATTCAGTTCCAGGTTCAGTTAGTTATTTGAGCAAATTGGTTATTTTTAGTGGCTGGAATAAATCAATATTCTTCGATTTCTAGCTATTAGAATTGAATTTTAGCCGCTCAGATTTGAGCTCAGATGAAAATCAGTAGACTGATTCTCTCTTTTGCTGGGTGAAGATCACTGCGTCCAGATTTTAGGCTATTAAGAAGTTATGAAGTTAGATAACCCTCCTTTCGGATATGTGATCATGATGCGATGGGTGCGCTTACGCCATTAGCAGTGAGATGGCAATCAAGACAAATTCTGTCGTGGTGATATCACATGTAGACTATTTTTGTTCGGTACCGCGTCACCAAATTGGCATTAACGCCTGGTCCCTGGAGCCGTGAAAAGTAGTGCAGTCAGGCAGAAGTCTTTTTTTATCAATGGTAATGATGTGAGTTTTCTTCTTTTCGGAAATACTTTCCTAATGCGTTCCTTTATGACGATGAGCCGCAGCTACGCTTAAATCTAGCTAACTGGGTCAGTAGAAAATATGATCAAATTTATCCATCCACATAATATATATAATAGCCCTGTTTGTCTGTCCGGTGACTAGCGAACCAGACGCAGCACGCGGGGAAATTCTCACAAAAAATAAAATATTTGACACTTGAATTCTTTTTTACTATCAGATGCAGAAAACAAAACCAGTGACAACTAGGGATCCTATAATGAGAGATATGCAAATACTTTTCCAGACGATTTAGCAACGCTGTTACATTTGTTAGCAAACGCTTCCAGCACTTGCCGCAGCGTAAAATGTTGAAGCTTGTATATGACTTCGCATTTGATAACAATTTGGAATATGTTTGTCTGTCCACTAACAGTGTTTAAATAAGCATTATCACTAGAATAAAAGTGCAATACAAATAGGCGAAACACGATACATAAACTAGATTACTTCCTCTCGCGAAAGTAAAACAAATTGTTTACTCGATGAAACTTTTCTTAAAATCTATCTCAATACCTTTCAACCTCGTCTCAATCTGCAACAATAACAACGTTCATTTGGCTCACGTTTTGACAGTTCTCAATGCTCGATTGGCTTACAATGGCCGCTTTCGCATATCTCTCATTATAGGATCCCTAGTGACAACCCTTTTACAGCGACTTTAATTCCGAAAAATTTTCACTAATAGATAGGGAATAATATTGCCACCAAAAAGTGAATTTTATAGCAGACTACGATACATATAATTATAATTAGTCTACACTTGCTCGACGTCTTTATGACGATTAGACAATTTAGGGCAAATTGCTTCACCTTCGTTTAACTCTTAAGCGGTGCTCATCCATACTTTTAAACTAGGTTTTTCATTTAAGCGGAGGCGACCTCTAGAGATTGGTGTTAGACAAATAAAAATGAGGCAAATATCTAACAGTTGACGCAATATAATCTGCAATAGACTTGAATTGAATAACGTACGAAACATGAAATAACTAAGACAAAGTGATTCGAAACATTCGACGTAATTAGAAGCAACCTTTGTATTGATTACTAAAACTTGTAACAACAGACATTACTGCAATTGGCAAAGCTCAAATAGCTCTGTGACATAATGATGCACAATCCACCAAACTACTTTTTCATATGAAAATTATTTTGAGCTTTTAGTGGAATGTCTTTTCTTGTCATAAAACGAATTCGTACATTTTTTTAAATTTCATAACTTGAGTCGAGTCAAGTACGAGACACTGACAACGGCCTTACTGTTGAGATCAAACTACGTATCTGTCAAGGCACAATCAAGTGGTGGAATTAAATGGAATTGGTCGAATTCGTCTTATGACAAGTCACTACTTTTTCAGCCAAATCAACATAAGGGAAGCTCTTTGATTAACATGTCGAACAGAATTTCAATTAAATCATGTTCTTATAAACATTGTCAGAATATTTCATTATATCCTCAATTCAAGAAGTGTTACTTGGAAGTGGCAAGAGTACTACCCGTTGTCAACGTACACTGGTATTAGGTATTGAATGACGGCTCCAAGAACCTCCAAACCTAACTTTGAATTCAAATTATTTGCAAATTTGACATTTTATGAACAAGCCTTCCAGAATTCAAACAAATTTCGCTCGTGTTTTCGAGTCCACCCCACTCAAAACGGAAGTAACGCACAACTTTTTTTTTATTATCTCACGCATGCTGCAACACACCAAAGCTTTCTTATTGAATGGGGTGCCCTTAAAAACGCGAGTGAAATGTGTGTTGGATTCCGAGAGGCTTCTCCTTAACTCTTTGGAAAACATTTGTTGTGCGTTTAGAGCTTCCATTATTTGTCTGGTTATTGACAGACGCGATGACAGCAGCTCTTCGTGGATGCGTGTGTACGCCACAGAGGTCTGACAAGAAGAGGCCGAGTCATGGCTTGCTGCGATTGACACGCTGACACATTCCTCTTCTTCTATCATAAAAAAAGCAAAAAATCCTTCAGTAAAAAACGCAATGATTTTTTTCCAAGTCGTGGAAGAACACCTAACTTTTTGCATGGAGCTTCACAAAATTCTTTGTTTTTTAAAGGTATCAATGATTTCAATTCGATGCCTACACATATGAAACGTGCAACGATATTATCACAGTTCAAGAGACTTTGTGTTTCACACGTAAAAGCTGTCTTTTAGGCAGTACTTGATTGACGTTTTAAATATTATTAATTATTATATCTTGACGAAGTTTGATCTACGGATATTTGGTTTGAATAATTGTGTTTTTCAATTAATGAGGCACTATTATTATTATTTATTCAGACTAAGGCCGAAGTGGCCTGTGCGGTATATACCCAACAAACATTCACTAGTTGAACTAACATCAGTGTGATGATGTAATTCAGCGCTGTGTTGAATTATGTCTGTACTATTTCTTATCACAACTTCTGTTCAAGCTTTGTTCACACAATTTTGGCGAAGTTATACAACTACAACATCTCATTTTGAAAAACAACTTTATTAACTGATTCGTTCAACCTTTAATATGCATTTTACTAAACCTTAATTCAGCTACATGTGAATTCTTCGAAAATAATAACGCATAGAAGGTAACATCATCAAGATCTCCAATGAACGTATTTTGAAGCAATTGCTATTTTCATATAATCATTTTAAAATTATCCTAAATCGGATCTCGAACTGCTGTCATTTGATCATCCGCCGGTAACGTTGTCATCCGCGCCATCCTTGATTTGTTAGATATGGCTCACTCAATGCATAACATAAATAATCTTATTGCTGAATATGAATCATAATTGGACTCTTATTCAATAAGTCGATCTGTCAAACTACAGTTTGTTAATAACTGAACAAGATTTTTATTTCAACCATTGTTCAGCCAGTCATAACCATCGCACACTAGGAAAAATACGTAAAAATAATGTCGATAAACGATAAAATAAAATCCACCCCGAATGCTATTTATGAATTTATGAAATTAAAATCAATGCATATTCGGCCTTCCTCAGAATCTCTTGATACGGTTGCGATATGATTGTCAAATGCTAAGATTATTCCAATTTCGCCGCAATAAAGATCAACATCCATGCGATAATATTGGGATTCCACAAAAGATATTTTAGTTACCAGATAAAGATTGTTGCTGTGTCCGGAACATCTTTTCATGGCGAGGATAGTGGATCTAAATGTCAATGATAGAAAAATACATACGATTTGACAGTTAGGTACCACACATATTTGGACAGCATAACAAAGGGAACCGAAACGATAATCATTATCTGGTAACTAAAATATCTTTTGATTCCACACATCAAAGATTCATGTCCGGCTTTTAGTAAATTAATTTCCGCATGAATGCATTATTTTTTTATTGCTCCAGCAGTTTTAATTCGTTATAATCTCCGACAGCTTAATAAATCACGAATATAAAAAGCATAATTATTTTATTGTCTTTTTATTGTCTTAATTGATTTATTTATGTCTATTTGTATTATTCAGTATCCATTCTTCCTATAAATCAAATTTTCCAGATCTAGAATCCAGATTTTCTCTCAAACTGAAAAAGCATGTTTTTTTTCCACTGTGCGATAGATCAGATAAATGGGATCCCAATGGTTAAATCCAATGGTTAAGAAGGACAAAGGTTAAGAAGGATGTCTAAATGCTTGCTTATTAACTTACTATTCAAACTCAATTCGACCACCCTTTCAGAGCACCGCATCATAGTCGAACAGAGAACTTTAAAAATCATTAGTTCAGCACATTGTTAAACTTCCCCAATGTGCTGAAATGTGATAAAACGAAAACGTTAGTTCGACTTCAAATAAAGGTAGTAAACAAATAAATAGGTCATGTCGAATATTAGTTAGATTAAATGCTGAAATGAAATCTGTCTAGCGAATTATTCAGCATACATTTTATTCAGCTACGAAGATCACAAATAAACAATAATTCAACCTAGATGCTTATTTGTAGCTTGTCGTTGTTTGTTGGGTAAGAGTCTTCTCCATTCAGCTCAGTCCTTCAGCTTCGCCAACCACGCAGTCTGCGGAGTGTCCGCAAATCGTCCTCCACCTGATCGATCCACCCTGCTCGCTGTGCACCTCGCCTTCTTGTTCCCGTCGGATCGTTGTCGAGAACCATTTTCACCGGATTACTGTCCGACATTCTGGATACGTGCCCGGCCTACCGCAGTCGTCCGATTTTCGCGGTGTAAACGATGGATGGTTCTCCCAACAGCAGATACAACTCGTGGTTCATTCGCCTCCTCCACGTACCGTCCGCCATCTGCACCCCACCATAGATAGAACGCAGCACTTTCCTTTCGAAAACTCCCAGTGCGCGTTGGTCCTCCACGAGCATCGTCCAGGTCTCGTGTCCGTATAAAACTACAGGTCTAATGAGCGTTTTGTGGATAGTCAGTTTGGTATGGCGGCGAACTCTATTTGATCGGAGCGTTTTCCAAAGTCCAAAGTACGTACCATTTCCTGCCATGATGCATCTCCGAATTTCTCTGCTGGTATCGTTATCGGCGGTCACCAGTGAGCCCAAGTACACGAATTCTTCAACCACCTCGATTTCGTCACCACCGATAGAAACTCGTGGTGGGTGGCTTACATTGACCTTTCTTGAGCCTCTTCCTATCATGTACTTCGTCTTCGACGTGTTGATGACTAGTCCAATCCGTTTAGCTTCGCTTTTCAGTCGGATGTAGGCTTCCTCCATCCTCTCAAAGTTACGTGCCATGATATCAATGTCGTCGGCGAAACCAAATAACTGGATGGACGTGAAAATCGTACCACTCGTGTCAATCCCTGCCCTTCGTATTACTCCCTCCAAAGTGATGTTGAATAGCAGACACGAAAGACCATTACCTTGCCGTAACCCTCTACGCGTTTCGAAGGGACTCAAGAATGCCTCTGAAACTTAAACTACGCACTTCACCCGATACATCGTCGCTTTGATACCCGTGTCAGTTTATCCGGAAATCCGTGTTAGCTGGTCCCGTTCGATTGTATCATATGCGGCTTTGAAGTCGATGAATAGATTATGTGTGGGCACGTTGTATTCGCGGCATTTCTGCAATACCTGACGTATGGCGAACACCTGGTCTGTAGTAGAACGTTTACCCATAAATTCCGCCTGGTACTGCCCCACGAACTTGGTACTGTCTTGCAATTGGTGCTAGTCGACGGCATAAGATTTGGGAGAGTACCTCGTAGGCGGCGTTCAACAATGTGATTGCGCGGTAGTTGCTACAATCCAATCTCCGTCATACCAGTCGTTTATCTGATCCGGAGCCACCGCGCCTAGTACAGCGGTTGCGGCGCTTCCAATAACGAATCGAATATCTCTCCAGCCATCTCCAAGAGATGCTGCGCCTAGCTGCTCTTCCGTTGGGAGTGCCACTTCCAGCTGCTGCGCGTAGTCTTGGGCTAGTCTACCGTCTTGTAGTCGCCCAATGTTTAGCCGCGGCGGACGACTCCGACGCGTGTTGTACACCGTCGAGAGTTTTGAGCGCAGACATACTGCAACGAGGTGGTGGTCGGATTCAATATTCGCACTGCGGTAAGTGCGGAGGTTCGTGATGTCGGAGAAGAATTTGCCGTCGATTAGAATGTCACATAGATCTGACCCCGACGATAAACTGAGGGATAATTTCAGTGCCAAAAGTCATCATAATCAAGGCCAATTATGTTTTCTTTAAACGCAGTGACCATTCTCAGTACCAGTCAAATGAATGAATATGTGAAGAAGACAACTGAGTAAGTCATTCTATGTTTTGAATAGTCATGCGACGTTTGTCAATATTCGGCCTGAAGTTGCTTCGTGAAGGTGAATATTTTATGCTCTGGGTAGAAGTATGTTTGGTACTTCCTTATATCATGAACCATAAATATACTGTACATGGAATTCCTATTGAACTTAACCAAGGTCTGAAATCCTCTCCAATAAAGAAATACATATATATTCCTACAAAATTTTCCAGACACTAGTAGAGGAAATTTTCCAGGAGTTTCCCATTCAGAAAATCTGTGAAATTTATTATTCATTCCTAGGAATTTCTGGATAGGGGAATTCCTAAAGCTCCTACATAAGGAATTCTAATTGGGAGAATAAAGTCAACCCACCCCGTTTTTCCGTATCCTTAAATAAGAATATTACAGGAACTCTTTGTAGAAGGAACTTTTTCAGATTACAAAGAGAAGATTTCCTCATAGTTCGTGAAGGAGAAATTCCCTAGAATATCTGGGCTGAGGTAAGTAATTCCCCAGGATTCTCGGAGGATGGATACTTCTAAATTCCTGAAGAAGAAATTCCTCGTAAGTTCGGCAAGAGGGGTTCCCCAAATTTCGTGTAAGAGTAACTGCCTTGGACTTTTTGATGGTCACTTCCCCAAAATTCTTAAATAAGCATTCCGGAGATTTTTTTTGTAGACAGGATTCGTGAAGGAGGAATTTCTTAATATTTCTGAAGAATATATCCTCAATAAATCCTAAAGCAAGAATAATCTTCAGTTCTTGTAGAACAACTGCCCAGAATTCATGAAAAAGAATTACCTACAGAATATGTACTCTAAAAATTCGAGAAAAAGAACTCCTGGAGAAAAAAATCTGTAGATGGGGGAACCCAGAAGGCTTGAAAAATCAATTCCCCAGAATGCATGGAGCAGGAATAATCTAGAATTCACGAGAAAGAATTTTCAAAATTCTCCAGAATCTTTGGAGAAAGACATATCCATAATTTCTGAAGGGGTATATCCTCAGAACTCTTAGATTTATTGAAGAATTCTGAAGAATTCCAGAATTCTGACAGAAAGAATTTTCCAGGATAGGTTTCCAAAAATAATACCAATAGGATTTCTTGAGTTGGATCCAGTTATGTTGAAAAATTACCGATAATATTTTTGGCTCTTTCGTGTGTGAAAAATGATACATTTTGATTGTGGAAAGGGGTCGGGGTTCTGAATTTCGTTTGATGAACCAACTAAGAATAAGGTATGTTTCTGCCCAGCTTTGTACACCACGTTGTTCAAATACAATGATCGAAAATCTTTTTATTTTCTCAGTTTAATTCTAGCAAGTAAAATAATCAGCGCAAGGGACCGTTTTCCGAATAATTGAAATATTTGGCAAAAACTTGTCCCATTCAATGTAATGCAGTCGATGTTTTTTTTTTTAAACTAATCTTTTCAAATAATCTAGTCATACACATTTCAAAATTGGTAGAGTCTTATTTTTACTTCAAAGCATAGACAAACTTGATTTTGGTTTTCTTGAATGTTTGGGATGTCGTTAATAGGATCCACATCTCCAGCACCTGTGATGCCTGAATTCTAACAATTTGCAAATTAAATTGTCTTCGATTGCTTACTGAAAGTCGATGAATCGTCTGCATTTTCCAAAAACGCTCAAGAAATTCCGGATTGGAAGGCATTATTCGTTAGTTCCTTGCATATCGAGTAAGAAAAAAATATGTATTTACTGCATGTTCTTTTTATGTTCATGTTCTTTAATCTTTCAAATGTATTGAAACGTTCCGTTCTGTTTTGTTTAAGCTAACGGCTTAAGCGCCACCTTTAGAGAAAGGACCGTTATCTCTGTAGAAATATCCCGGCATGAGACTGCCTCCTCAGGGCAGGCCAACAGTATTTATTGCAGAACTAATATTCCACTTCGACCCAAACGTTTAACCGAACCCAATATTTTGTTAAAGCACACCGCGTTGAAAATTAATACGCTCCAAAACCAAATGGCAGTAAAACAATCCGAATAAAAGATTCAAGCAACTTCGATTTAAATTTAAAAACATCAACGACCGAAATCGGGTAGAGCTTTCCCAAACTCGAAGTAATTTATTTATTCCATAATTTATGAAATCGGTCTCTAAGCGATAGTCGTTGAATTTAAAAAGTTTTACAAAATTCTATTTCGATTCACTGTTTCGATTCTAATTTATTAGCCTAGGCAACCCTAGCGGCTATGTGACGTCACGTGAAGCTTTTTAATTAGTACAGAGTAACCTAAATTGATTCACTCGCCCTACATATACATCAAACCTGCATCCGTCTAGGCGATGCTCCAACGGCGGTTGGGTATAGGCGTCGTTCTAGCGTCGACAATTCTTCGACGAGCTTTTTCTTGCGTCCGACAATCCAAATCCGAAATACCCGCGTTCAAAATCTGCAACTCGTGTGTGAGCTTTTTCTTCGGGGTATATGCGTCCCCGGGCTTCGGTGGAGTGAAAGCTTTATGTAGCGTCGCTCTAGGCTCACAGCTTGACGGAACGAGTCACGTGGTGAATAAGTATGACCACCACCGTTGAACGGATTCCAATTGGACCAACGAGTGTGGAAAATGCCACCCACAATTAGAACTTGTCCGTCGGAGAATAGACTGGTCCAAATCGCCACCGCGTGGCTCGTATGATGACGACTCAGCGCCAATTCACGCTTGGATTATCGGAAAAACCGGACCAACCCGGATAAACCGCCCACGTTGTTGGGCCTGACTATGCCTAAACAACGTATTATAAACTTTACTTCACTTTTATCCACCGAAAACACACTAAAGCTTACCTGACTAATATGTCCTTCCAATTTCCGATCAATTTATTTCAATTTTTATTCTAACGAACTTTTCAAATTCAGCTATTAAAAGATATTCATCATTATTTATGCTAAAGTTAATGAAAATCGCGGAAACTTACTTCGAATTTAGTTAAATCAAATCACGAAACTTTTTTTCAAAATGGCGTTGAAGAATAAACTTTCACTTGGAAAATATAGTGTTTTCACTAGCACGAACTCCACCAGAAAGAAAGCACGAACGCGAATCGAAATGGCTCGAACCTAAAATTTAGACGCAATTACTACCCAATGGTGTACAATGGGCTCTATACCTCTTTTACCATTGGTCAGTTCTGGAGAGTGAGAGATTTTCTAAATTTTCTTTTGATTTCCATTTTCAAATAGTTCGGCTAATCGAAGGTCAGTGGAAATTTACTACTGCGCAATTGACAAATTTCACTGCAGTCGCCTTTAATTAGGTGACTGATCAGGTTTTCGAAAGTTTGCTTAAAACATTCATACCGAAATATTTCGTCATAGAGTACGTGACATTCAGAGGGCAGCACAATTCTAATATAAATAAGCTTTGATCGGTTATTGATAAATCCGAAATCAATTACACTGCAAAATGTGTTGTTGAATTTTAGTTATTTTAGTTTAGTATTGACGGAACCGATTGAAATCTTACAGTGTAAGGGTTTGAACGGAGGGAGATTATCCTCAAAAACCAGCTCCAGGCTACGGCTCTAAAATTATTTCAACGGCGCGCCCAGAATTAACCGGTGGCGCGATCACAAATGGTGGCGGTGGCGGTGCTTAAAATTCGTCGACAGCCGCGGTATGACGGCGCACAGCTCTACTTTCATAAGGTTTGTGCAATGGAGGGTCGACTTATTTTGATACTTTTACCACTGTTTCTTCACATACAGCCTGTTCTCGAATACCTTAGGAGTTTTTCGAAGTTTGGCCTTCATAATGACCCAACATTTTTCAATTGGACGTCTTCTTCTTCTTCTTCTTCTTCTTGACATTACATCCCCACACTGGGACATAGCCGCCTCGCAGCTTAGTGTTCATTAAGCACTTCCACAGTTATTAACTGCGAGGTTTCTAAGCCAAGCTACCATTTTTGCATTCGTATATCATGAGGCTAACACGATGATACTCTAATGCCCAGGGAAGTCGAGACAATTTCCAATTCGAAAACTGCCTAGACCGGCACCTGGAATCAAACCCAGCCACCCTCAGCATGGTCTTGCTTTGTAGCCGCGCGTCTTACCGCACGGCTAAGGAGGCCCCCAATTGGACGTAGTTCGGCCGAGTTCGGTGGACGGTGGGTTTAAGTATTTTGGTACAAAAACAACATTGCTATCTCTGTACTATCCTTGATTTTATAGTTGACGAGATTCTACCGAGCTAAATCTAACACATTTATGCGTAGGCTACGCAGCGTAGCTAAAATCATAGGGAGCTAGTTCCCAGGCCCCCTGCAGTTCCGCCAATGGATATTTTTCAGAAACATGCCAGTTTTTTATATTGTCAGATACAGGCTACATAGAGTCAGGTCTAGAACTTCCTGACGATTAGAATTTAGATAAGTAGGATTCCCATCAGCGTTACAATTAAAAATATTTGAAGAAAGTAACTGGTAGGATCGTTTGGCCGAAACACATTCGACCGAAAGCCATTTGACCGACTACCACTAAACCGAACAAACCATTAGGCCGCAACCCATCTGGCCGAAAGTAATGTGGCCGAAAAAGTCATTTGGCCGAAAAGGTCATTTGGCGAAAAGGTCATTTCGTCGAATAGAACATTTGGCCGAAAAGGACATTTGGCCGAATAGAACGGTATTTTGCCAAACGAAAAATAGAGGGTACTTCAATGAATGCCAAAGATCGAAGAAGTACCTCTCAAGAAAAAGATTGAGAACCGCTACTGTAGAGGTACCGTCGTGCGGGGCTTCTTTTGACAAATTGGGAGCTACTTTGGACATTTTGAAACAAGCGTTATTGTAGTATATATATATGAACCAGTTTGAATGAAAATTCCATTTGTTCAAAAATGATAACAAAGAACTCGAAAATAAATAAAAATAATTAAATAAAGAAAATATAGATAATAATCAATAAAACTGCTCATCTGCATACGAACCTAAAACTTTTGAGCTAAATTTGGTTCAACTGCATACGATTCTCAAACTGAAAATAAACAAACGGATAATGACATACGACGCCCACATCACTAACGGTACATGTTCTTGAAGTATAAAAGCGCATGCATAACAGTGAACTGGTCACTTTTTCGACGGACGCGGAACAAGGAGCTACCGCTCCGCTCTATTTAGTAGAGCGTGGGAGCCGACGTAAGGACCAGCTCCGCTTCGATCCGAGTAAGCGGGTGGAACCGCTCCTGGTAATCGAAGCGTGGGGCCGACGTAAGGACCAGCTCCGCTTCGATCCGGGTAAGCGGGTAGCACCGCCCCCGGCAATCGAAGCGTGGGAGCCAACTCGAGGATCAGCTTCGCTTCGAGTAAAATTGAAGTGTAGGAGCCGCGCCGACGTTTCGACGCGAGAAGGCGGTAGCAGACCTAAGTGTATAATGGGCAGATTACGACAATGGCGTGGACGGTAGAATCAGAATCTACTCGGTAAGTAAAATATATTCCGACAAAGTGGAATATAAGTTTATTAAGTAGACTCCGATGGAGAAGGCGGAAGTCGAAAAGACCCCGATGGAAAAGGCGGTGGTCATAGATGAATATGAGGCCCCGATGGAAAAGGCGGTGGCTGCATGAATAAAGGACCCCGATAGAAAAGGCGGTGGTCAATAATTTGTGGGACCCCGATGGAAAAGGCGGTGGTCACAGATGAATATGAGGTCCCGTTGGAAAAGGCGGTGGCCAATAGTTGTTGAATCCCAATGGAAAAGGAGGAGGTCACAGATTAATATGAGGCCCCGAAGGAAAAGAAGGCTGAATGATTAAGGGACACCATTGGAAAAAGCGACGGTTAATAGAATGTGGGACGCCGATTGAAAAGACGGTGGTCAAAATCGTACTTCGATGGAAAAACGGGGCTTCGATATTTGAAACTCAGGTGGCATAGACAGAGATCGCTTCGGAAAATGGACAAGGTCCAATGAATAAGGAAAATACTGGAGGAACACTGACACCACTTTGGAGAGAGGAGGTAGTTCAATGAATAATTCTGATTCGGATGCAAGATTGATGTTGTAGAGCCTGATAAGTTCTATCCATTACTGCATGACCGAAGTCAACTGTGGGCTGGTTGTTTGAGAAGAAATGCTAAAATTTGATATGCGAAGAAGATTATTGATGCAATTTATGATTCGGATGCAAGATTGATGTTTTAGAGCCTGATAAGTTCTATCCATGACTGCATGACCGAAGTCAACTGTGGGCTGGTTTTTGGAGAATAAATGCTAAAATCTGATATGCGAAGAAGATTGTTGATGCAATTTATGATTCGGATGCAAGATTGATGTTTTAGAGGCCGATAAGTTCTATCCTTGACTGCATGACCGAAGTCAACTGTGGGCTGGTTTTTAAAGAAGAAATGCTAAAATTGGATATGCGAAGAAGATTATTGATACAATTTTTGATTCGAATGCAAGAGTTCTATCCATGACTGCAGGACCGAAGTCAACTGTAGGCTGGTTTTTGGATAAGAAATGCTAAAATTGGATATGCGAAGAAAAATATTGATGCAATTTATGATTCGGATGCGGCACGGCAAATGCTGGGTAAAGCGTACCATTGGTACTTCGCGTACCTGAAGGAATAAAATAGACCCCATCTCGCGGTCCTTAGCCTCTTACCCAGCAACTCCTATCCCTACCTCCCCGCGGTGCTGGCCGGGATACGAGCAACCTTAGGGAAGATCGGGTAACCAACCCCGGTGGGAACTATGGTCGTATGCTGACAGGGAAGGGGGGGTTTGCTCCTCTCCGGAGGTGCAAATCTTATTGAGCGTCTGTTCTCCATGTCAGGATCGGCTCACAACAGCGTCTGTTCTCCATGTTAGGGCGGCTGATCATCGTCCGAGTGCCAGCGAGGACTCTAAAGTGAAACTGTGCACCATGGTCCACCGGAAATAAGGAGGAATGGTCCTCCGGAAATTTAGGGGGTTTGGTGTCAGGCCCTGCAAGCCAGCCTTTAAAAATCATAAGCAACGAACAATCAACAAGAGAGTACGGACCGGAACCATCGGCGAAGACCACTGCGACGAAAAGGACTAGCGATTGGAAACTCGGTTCGTGGAACTGCAAATCTCTCAACTTCATCGGGAGCACACGCATACTCGCCGATGTGCTCAAAGACCGTGGATTCGGCATCGTAGCGCTGCAGGAGGTTTGTTGGAAGGGATCAATGGTGCGAACGTTTAGAGGTAATCATACCATCTACCAGAGCTGCGGCAACATGAGCTGGGAACAGCTTTCATAGTGATGGGCGATATGCAAAGGCGCGTGATCGGGTGGTAGCCGATCAATGAAAGAATGTGCAGGTTGAGGATCAAAGGCCGGTTCTTCAACTTCAGCATAATCAACGTCCATAGCCCACACTCCGGAAGCACTGATGATGATAAGGACGCATTCTACGCGCAGCTGGAACGTGAGTACGACAGCTGCCCAAGCCACGACGTCAAAATCATCATAGGAGATTTGAACGCTCAGGTTGGCCAAGAGGAGGAGTTTAGACCGACTATTGGAAAGTTCAGCGCTCACCGGCTGACGAACGAAAACGGCCTACGACTAATTGATTTCGCCGCCTCCAAGAATATGGCCATTCGTAGCACCTACTTCCAACACAGCCTCCCGTATCGGTACACCTGGAGATCACCACTGCAGACAGAATCACAAATCGACCACGTTCTGATTGATGGACGGCACTTCTCCGACATTATCGACGTCAGGACATATCGTGGCGCTAACATCGACTCTGACCACTATCTGGTGATGGTTAAACTGCGCCCAAAACTATCCGTCATCAACAATGTTCGGTACCGACGACCGCCGCGGTACGACCTAGAGCGACTGAAGCAACCTGATGTCGCCACTGCATACGCGCAGCATCTCGAGGCAGCGTTGCCGGAAGAGGTGAGCTCGATGGGGCCCCTCTTGAGGACTGCTGGAGTACAGTTAAAGCAGCCATTAACGACGCAGCGGAGAACAACGTCGGGTATATGGGTCGAAGTCGACGGAACGATTGGTTCGACGAAGAGTGCAGACAGATTCTGGAGGAGAAGGACGCAGCGCGGGCGGTCGCGCTGCAGCAAGGTACCCGGCAGAACGTGGAACGTTATAGACGGAAGCGGAGACAGCAGACCCGCCTTTTGTACAAGAAGAAACGCCGCCTGGAAGAAGCGGAGTGCGAGGAGATGGAACAGCTGTGCCGTTCTCAAGATACACGCAAGTTCTACCAGAAGCTCAACGCATCCCGCAAAGGCTTCGTGCCGCGAGCCGAAATGTGCCGGGATAAGGATGGGAGCATCTTGACGGACGAACGTGTGGTGATCGAAAGGTGGAAGCAGCACTACGAGGAACATCTGAATGGCGCTGAGAGTACAGGCAGTGAAAGTCAAGGCAGCGGAGGAGATGACTACGTCAGTTCAGCGGACGATGGAAGCCAACCAGCCCCCACCTTGAGGGAAGTTAAGGATGCCATTCAACAGCTAAAGACCAATAAAGCAGCTGGTAAGGATGGTATTGGAGCTGAGCTCATCAAGATGGGCCCGGAAAAGCTGGCCACTTGCCTGCACAAACTGATAGTCAGAATCTGGGAAACCGAACAGCTACCGGAGGAGTGGAAGGAAGGGGTTATATGCCCCATCTACAAGAAAGGCGACAAACTGGAGTGTGAGAACTTTCGAGCGATCACCATCCTTAATGCCGCCTACAAAGTGATATCCCAGATCATCTTCCGTCGTCTGTCACCATTAGTGAACGAGTTCGTGGGAAGTTATTAAGCCGGCTTCGTTGACGGCCCCGCGACTACGGACCAGATCTTAACTGTACGGCAAATCCTTGAAAAATGCCGTGAATACCAGGTCCCAACGCACCATCTGTTCGTTGATTTCATACGACATATAGACCGCGTAGAGCTATGGAAAATTATGGACGAGAACAGCTATCCTGGGAAGCTTACCAGACTGATCAAAGCAACGGTGGATGGTGTGCAAAACTGTGTGAAGATTTCGGGCGAACACTCCAGTTCGTTCGAATCGCACCGAGGACTAAGACAAGGTGATGAACTTTCGTGCCTATTGTTCAACATTGCGCTAGAAGGTGTCATGCGGAGAGCCGGGTGTTACCGGCAGTCAATTTATTTGTTTCGCGGATGACATGGACATTGTCGGCCGAACATTTGCAAAGGTGGCAGAACTGTACACCCGCCTGAAACGTGAAGCAACAAAAGTTGGACTGGTGGTGAATGCGTCAAAGACAAAGTACATGCTTGTGGGCGGAACCGAGCGCGACAGGGCCCGCCTGGGAAGCAGTGTTACGATAGACGGGGATACCTTCGAGGTGGTCGAGGAATTCGTCTACCTCGGATCCTTGCTAACGGCTGACAACAACGTTAGTCGTGAAATACGAAGGCGCATCATCTGTGGAAGTCGGGCCTACTACGGGCTCCAGAAGAAACTGCGGTCGAAAAAGATTCGCCACCGCACCAAATGTGTCATGTACAAGACGTTAATAAGACCGGTAGTCCTCTACGGACATGAAACATGGACAATGCTCGAGGAGGACTTGCAAGCACTCGGAGTATTCGAGAGACGGGTGCTTAGGACCATCTTTGGCGGTGTGCAAGAAGACGGTGTGTGGCGGCGAAGAATGAACCATGAGCTCGCCCAACTCTACGGCGAACCCAGTATCCAGAAGGTAGCTAAAGCCGGAAGGGTACGATGGGCAGGACATGTTGCAAGAATGCCGGACAGCAACCCTGCAAAGATGGTGTTCGCTTCCGATCCGGCAGGTACGAGACGGCGTGGAGCGCAGCGAGCGAGATGGGCAGACCAGGTGCAGAACGACTTGGCGAGCGTGGGGCGTATCCGAGGATGGAGAGATGCGGCCTCGAACCGTGCATTGTGGCGTCAAATTGTTGATTCAGTGTTATCTGTTTAGATGTTAACTAAATAAATGAAATGAATGATTCGGATGCAAGATTGATGTTTTAGAGCCTGATAAGTTCTATCCATGACTGCATGACCGAAGTCAACAGTGGGCTGGTTTTCGAGAAGAAATTCTAAAATTTGATATGCGAAGAAGATTATTGATGCAATTTATGATTCGGTTGCAAGATTGATGTTCTGGAGCCAGATAAGTTCTTTCCATGACTGCATGACTGAAGCCAACTGTGGGTTGGTTTTTGGAGAAGAAATGCTAAAATCTGATATGCGAAGAAGATTATTGATGCAATTTTTGATTCGAATGCAATAGTGGTGTTTTAGTGCCTGATAAGTTCTATCCATGACTGCATGACCGAAGTCAAGTGTGGGCAGGTTTTTTGAGAAGAAATGCTAAAATCTGATATGCGAAGAAGATTATTGATGCATTGTCTGTTTCGGATGTAAGATTGATGTTGTAGAGCAAGATAAGTTCTATCCATAACTTCATGACCGAAGTCAACTGGAGACTGGTTTTCTGAGAATAAATGCTTAAATTTGATATGCGAAGAAGATTATTGATGCAATTTATGATTCGGATGCAAGATTGATGTTTTAGAGCCTGATAAGTTTTATGCATGACTGCAGGACTTAAGTCAACTGTGGACTGGTTTTTGGATAAGAAATGCTAAAATTTGATATGCGAAGAAGATTATTAATGCAATTTCGGATTCGAATGCAAGATTGGTGTTTTAGAGCCTGATAAGTCAACTGTGGGCTGGTTTTTGGAGAAGAAACACTAAAATTTGATTATTGATACAATTTATGATTCGGATACAAGATTGATGTTGTAGAGCCTGATAAGCTCTATCCATGATGGCATTAACGAAGTCAACTGCGACGGGTTTTCTGAGAAGAAATGCTAAAATTTGATATGCGAAGAAGATTACGGATGTGATTTTGGATTCGGGTGCAAGATTGATATTGTAGAACCTGATCTAATGCCTGATTTGATATGAACACTACCGTTATTTAAAATTACCATGCTTCGGAGTTATTTAGAATTGACTTCAATGTTTATGATCACTTTATAACAGATATGAAATCTTTAATAAGAGTACAGGAGAGGAGTATTGTAGTATATATATATGGACCAGTTTGAATGAAAATTCCATTTGTTCAAAAATGATAATAAAGAACTCGAAAATAAATAAAAATAATTAAATAAAGAAAATATAGATAATAATCAATAAAACTGCTCATCTGCATACGAACCTAAAACTTTTGAGCTAAATTTGGTTCAACTGCATACGATTCTCAAACTGAAAATAAACAAACGGATAATGACATACGACGCCCACATCACTAACGGTACATGTTCTTGAAGTATAAAAGCGCATGCATAACAGTGAACTGGTCACTTTTTCGACGGACGCGGAACAAGGAGCTACCGCTCCGCTCTATTTAGTAGAGCGTGGGAGCCGACGTAAGGACCAGCTCCGCTTCGATCCGAGTAAGCGGGTGGCACCGCCCTCGGCAATCGAAGCGTGGGAGCCAACGCAAGGATCAGCTCCGCTTCGATCCGGGTAAGCGGGTGGCACCGCCCCCGGCAATCGAAGCGTGGGAGCCAACTCGAGGATCAGCTCCGCTTCGAGTAAAATTGAAGTGTAGGAGCCGCGCCGACGTTTCGACGCGAGAAGGCGGTAGCAGGCCTAAGTGTATAATGGGCAGATTACGACAGTTATTACGTAAATTACTGTCAAATTGCCATTATCACCATTTGGGTGTCTTATTGATAGTTGGATGGCAACTTTCTGTTACAAATTTGGTGTTTTTTTCGTGAATATTTTTCAGAACATCAAAAACACCAATTAGCCCCCGGAATCAAAAGAAGCCCCGCACGACGGTAGCTTCTAAGATGATTATCAGTATTGAATTGAATTACAACATTTCAAGAAAATAAAAAAAAACTCATATGAAATCTCTAAAATACAGACCATGTGTACACATGCGGGCCGAACAAAAAATAGTTTCCCATAGTTGAATACGATGTAAATTTCATTCTCAAAGGATATTTCTGATTGGCATACAAAGACCGGATTTCTCGAGGCATTCAAAGACCGACGGAACAGAGCCTAAATTCGAAATAAAAACTTATTCTGCTATCTAAACTAATGCAATGTTCGTGATTATCAATGCTACAACCTGCTACAACAAGCCACCCTAGAAACATTTTGGTCAGCGTATATCAAATTTTCACTTTACTTCAATAACGACCAGCGACGTACAACATCCTCCGCAAATTCAACACAAATTAAATACGCATTTCATCTTCTTTTCTACAGCCTCCCAATGTCTGCAGATTACGAATCTGGATGTACCGCAGTCGTACACCATTTCGCGCGGAGATGAACCCTCGGATGATCTTGTGATGGACTGCGAATTCGAGCTGGATGAAACCAAATCCAAAGGATTTGTTCTAAAGTGGAAACACAACAACTTGCAGATCTACCAATGGATTCCGGTCACGTCAAAACCGGTTGCCTTCGTAAGTAAAATTATCCCTATTCGTGGTTCAGTGACGTAGTTACATTCGCTTTCCATTGCAGGCATCCTTCAAAGGTCACATCGACCTGGACTACACGGTGTCGGATGACCGACTACAGAAGCATCGTGCCTTAAAGCTTATCAACCCGGCGGCCAACTTCACCGGCAATTACAGCTGCTCGGTACAGACGTTCGAGGAGAACGAAACCAAAATGGCTCACCTGCAAGTCATCGTCCCGGAGGTGGATTTCAATCTGACGTACACTCGGGGGAACAATGGAAGCGTCATTGTGTCCTGTGGAGTGAGTGATATCTTTCCCAAACCGGAACTGGCGTTGTTGTGAGTATAAGCTTTTTAATTTGCATACTGTCCTTGGGCTATAATCACACAGCATCATAATGTGCCTTTTGATGTGATGTTATCATATGGTTAGCGAAACAAAAAGCGTTGCTTTAATTTTTGTCGGTTGTAATAATTTAATTATCCATGTTCTAGCATCGACGAATCTCAAACTAAAGAAGTAGTCCTAAGCGAAGAACAGTTGCAAGGCACGTACGAAGTAACGCTTCAGCATATACTCAGCGATGACTCCAAGGATGCGTCCATCAGCTGTCAGCTATCGATACCGGGAACCAATTATACTAAACGACGCGAAAAGATGTACCATGGTGAGTGCTTACTTCGTATGACGAACTAGTCAAATAATTAATTTCAATTAATTAACTGTGCGTCTACTTCACCACGGATATTTAACAGTCATTTCCTACAATGCTGGGTAACTCGATATTCATAAAGGTGGAGTAAGACTATCGATGGAGCAAACATACATTTTTGGCTTCTCTTTTTATGGAAATTCTGTATTTCCATTAAAATAAAAGACAAAAACGCATGTTTAAAAATCCTTGGAAATGAATAAAAAATCATCTTGCATACTTTACTGAATTAATATCAAATTCAATTTGTCATCCCTTTAGGGTCGGCTCCCCGGACAAACATATCAACCGTGCAAGCCCTACTCTTTGCCCTGGCCGCAGCAGTATTGTCCAGCACGTTCAGATTGTAACGCAAGACTTCCTTTGTTAACGGTTGTATAGCGACAAAGGAGAGCGCCGTTGGTAATCGATGGAATCGAAGCCGAACGGCGCCACACCTTGGAACAGTGTCTTATTAGCTACATTTTCGTATCAATGTTGTTGCCGGAGATTTCAGCACACCAATCAACGATAACTAGAATTAAGAAATCAAACCAAAAAACGACACGCTTTTAAGCCTCTAGCCAAAAGAGAGAAAAAAAATGTTTAAGTTCTGTTTAGCTTTACTTTATTTCAAGTCTTCCACTATTGAATCTGTTATAACGTATGAACCTGTTACTACGTAGGACAAAGATTTATTTAGTTCGCAGAAAAAATCGCACAAGTTACGAAATCACTGTTTTCATTTCTCACTTAACAACCCATGTGCTTTGTTTATCAAATGCAGATGAAGCTTTCAATTGATTAAGATAATTGATGTAAATAGTTAATTTAAATTTACTTTTATTTGATCCTGAACACTTACAAGTTTATTATATGTCAGATAAAAAAGTTTAATAACCAAAAAGTGTACGCCAAATCAAAACAAATATTATTATGGTAGATAATAAACAATTTCGTACGATGATCGAATCAGTAAATGAGCCATTTTTTCTTTGATGACAAATGTATATACTCAAAATATTCAATTTTTTTTCAGAGCATTGAATATATTATTAAAAATATGAAATCGTCATACTGTGACCAACAAAATCAGGCTATGATTGTGCAACGATTATTTGCTGTGTAGGTAGGGATTAAACCCGATTTTGGCGAATTTTCAATTGATTCCATTAAAAAAACATTATTCATGTTCCAGATTAGAATCAATGAACGCTATATAATCTTTAGCTTTTTCTGCTGTCAAATTATTAGCTAGTTGTATAGAAATCTCAAACTACTTATGCTTCTCGTACAATGTCAATGGTTTCGTTAAGATCTGTTCGCCAAAATTGCTTGCATCTAACAGTTTAGTGAATGACCAATTTCGCTTTGAAAATATGAAAATGTCAAATCTCATGTGAATATCAAAAGTCATGTCATGGTCGCGTTCTGTCTGAGAGCTTTTTACCTCTGCTATTTTTATATTTTTAGACAGATTTTCGAACCATCATTTTTATCATGCGCGATACCTTCAAAGATACATAATGTGACGCTTTCTTACCTTCGGCCGACTCGCGAATTGGCATAGTGCAAGACAAAACCGGTCCTGATTTTTCTTATGCTTATATTATGGGCCAAATCAGCATACAAATAGTCAATAATTATTTCCATTTTCGTCTAGCCTCCGAGCCGTTTGATCCCAAATTAGTTCCCTTTTGCGCATTCACTTTTTTTTTAAACATATGTTACTGTATAAATGCTACAGGTTGTACCATCAAAGATTGCAATAGTTTTCAAGGTTATGGTTCGTGTAGTTTCAAGATTTGTGCTCTTTTGATCAAACCTAGATTATAATTACATACTGGAAAATGGTCCTAGGATGTGGTGGGGTTTAACAGTGGGCCCTGTTAAATTCCAATAAAAAGCTGCATGTATCCGCAAATAGGCCCCATCAAAGCGACTGTGTGCTGCTCAAAGTACACAAGCCTAAGTCCTGGTGTCAGGTGCGACACAACCCGAGCAAAGTTTGCAAACAAACTGATAACACCTTTTGATACCCGGTTATCAATTTTGCGAAAACTTAGATTGTTCTCATTGTGATCGAATAAACAGCCAACATAACACAATCGATAACAATAAATTGATGCTCTGAAAACATTTGAATAGCTCACATTGTTACCGTTATGAACAACTTGATAAGTAAACTTGTTATATTAATTTATTTATTCAACATCACATTATGTTATCAAGCAGATATTCTTGTTAAACAGTGATAACGGGCATTTAACGGAGATTTGATAACAAGTTCTGTTATCAACATGATATTTGTAGTTACCACTAATTAGGATGCTTTTTCTCCTATTTTTGTGATATGATGCGTTGAAAATAATGAATTTATTACGAAAAATAATTTTTAACAAATTTTTTGATTTCATATTCCGGATGATACAGATATTTTTGAGTTTAGAACGCTTACCAAACATCTTATTATTTTCCTCAAAATAAAAAAAGTCCAATTTTTTGACTACATCAACGCTAGTCTGATTAAAACAAAATCAACTTCACAACATTTTAAAACTATCACTGATTCCATGGAATCCTTGAGAAGAAATAAAATCGAATAACCGCGAAGCGTTTGCAATGACCCTTGTCATCAGGCGGCCTGCGCCTTTGTAGCACACGTTTAGCTGTTACAGCATCATCGCGTAGGAAAATATGGCGCTCGTATAGATGTCCTATAAACATAAAATAATAATATTACGAGATTGCAATAAAACCAAAACTAATCTACATACGTTTTATCCACTTTACTTTCACTGGGTTCAGTTGTATTTTTCCTGTTTCTCTGTTCACTTCGTGGTTCATGGAGGGCATATTCTCAGAAGACCACATATCGCTTTTCTTTGGACGGCCGGAAGGATTGTTTGATGGGCGCCCTGTTACTGAGCGTCCTACCAAACCATCTGGGAATAACTTCCCCAGGAGGAACTTCAGGAACAAATAGTCGCTGTCACCAGCTTTATGGGACAATCGTATTAAAGCTTCACAATCCAGAAACCCCTCTTCCTCCTCTTTAAATGGCTTCTCTGGCGTCGGTAGAAGTTTCGATGTTAGAGAATCTAACAGCTTCGAGTTTTGAGCTTTTAGCTGAGCGTTCTCTAAAAGCAATGCATCCCTCTCGCCGCAAAGATTCCATCGAAGCTTTATGTTTCTCAACCTCGTCAGATTTTCCACAAGAGCAACCTAAATAAAAGACAAACAAATAAATTAATAGATGAACTGTTTTTGAATTGGAAACAAAAATTATCTGATTGAGCATCCATCACAACTACACCCGGTGACGATGCGCATAGTTAATTGGCAATCTCGTTCAGGAGCTCAATACGTACGCTTTTGATCGTATTACCATCAACATTAATATCAGAGACCGACGGAACTGTCTCCCAATCCTGCAGCAACTGCTCAATAGATCGTCGGCGGCCATAGGTATGCAATAGTGGCCCCAGAGTTGGTAGGGGAACTGGGGGTAGGACGCCCACGTTAAGGAAAATGCCATTTTTATCAATGAAAACCACCATTTCAGCCAGTTTTCATCAGCGCATACTGAAGAACAGCATATCTGCGACTGACTACCGGTAACAGATATCTAATTGTCCATTTTATTGCACAGAAATTTGATTTTTAAAAAGCACCCGAAAAAAAAATGATTTTGAAACCATGCGGGGTGAGATGCGCCAGTGGATGGGTTAAAACGCGCATGTGCTTATCGTACTGATTTTCATTTTAATTGCCTACATTAAGGCAATTAACCGAATGTTTCAGCTGTTTCGGTCATACGAAATGAGCATGGGCGTAATGCCCCACACCGACCTCAGAAGTTTGAAGGCCCATAAAATCGTTTTAAAACCATTTTGACGACGATTTCGTGTGGAACATTAAGAACACGAGTAAGCAGCATGGCTCATGGCTCAATTATTAATTTATCAATGTATAACAGCGACAGAAAGACTAAATTCCACCGAGCTAGAATTGCATCAAAACACGCAAAAATCGTTTTTTCGAGTTTTTCATGTATAACTAGAGAAAAATCATGAAATATATGTATCCAATGGCAATATTTTTCATTGCTTTATCGTATAGACTATTGAAAATAATCAAAATGGGGATATTTAACCTTATTCAGGGGTGGCGCGTTTTAACCCCTATGGGCGTGCTACCCCCAGTTCCCCTACAACCGATGTTTGCTGACTCATTTCAACATCAACGTCTTCGGAATTGGAATAGAAATCAAAGTTTTGCTCCGAGAGCGTGATCATTTGTGCACCGGAAGGTCCAGGTGGAAGGTCAATTGACTCCTTCGTTTTGTTGCTATATGTTGAAAATTTTAAATAAAACTGTATTAAGGTACACCGGGGCAAGTTGAAATGCGGGGTAAGTTGAAACGGAAGCTGTAATTTAGATAGTAAATGACCAAAGGCTCTGATTATTTTTTTTCAACAAGCTACTCCCCTAAACGCACCTTCTGACTGCCATTCCCGGAATATTGCAGCTGTCAAAAGCTATCCCTGCCATTGCTTATTTTTCGCCCATTGCAAAATCCAAACCAACTATTTGACGTGCCAATGAAACAGGTCTCAAACCGATGTTTGAAAGAGTTTTTTCATCAAATTCTCATGGTAGGTAATCATTCAATAAAAAATAAATCGATGAAATCCCGTTTTATTTTTTTGTATTTTGGTTGTTTGATATTGCTCCGCATGTTCAACTCAACGGGGCAAATAGAAATGCGTGGTGCGGGGCAAGTTGAAACAACGATCCAGAACGTCACTCTCGCAATAAAAAGTAATACTTTTTTCCCCCGAAATCAAGATGGTCCGTAAATACATACATTATGAAAACATAAATTTAAAAAAACATGCAAACTTCTGGAAAAAAATGAATAAATTTCCGCCCAAGATGAATACACCACTAGGTGTTCAGCCATCTTGGATTTTAGTATGGGAGAGCCAGCGGGTTTGTTTTAGTTTTGAAAATGTATTTTTCATAGAATACACTTGATACATCTTGATCTCCACTAGAATGAAAAGGATTCATGTTTAAACTGCACTTTTGAGATTCTTAATCTTCTGAGCACTGACTCTCAGAAAAATAGAACATAGAGTATGAGAACCTTTCGTTAACTTCATCTTTAACATCCCCAGTTGCCTATTTCTCCAGTCGCAGAGTTTGTTAGAGATACGCTGGTTTATTAATGTGCATTTATGAATAAGCCACAACCGAATTAATCCCGTGCACAATATACAAGTGAACCAAATAATGAACCATCCTGAATAGTAATCCGAGTGGTCACCAGTAGGAGGAAATCAATTTGATAAATTTTCAGCGTAGTGCGTTCTCCAGAATTTGATCTCTGAAAATACGCTAGTGACTTAGTTGTGCACTGTCCTTATATTTTTCAAACCTGTTTTACATGGAGAAATATAAAAAAAAAATCTAATAAATTAAAAAAAAATGCTATCTTTCGGCAAAATAGCATAATATTCTTTATCTGTATATATTGCTGTGGGACAATTAAATGTTTATTTTTTGTGCAAAAGAGTATCAAAATCTGGAATGTGACTTTTAGGCGAGTAAATATCAAGATGAGACAACAAAAGTGGGATTTGTGTTCAAATTTCTAGAACAAAGCCTACTATTTTTTCAGTTTTTCTTAAACAGTAAACAATTTTAGCCCGGATAAAAAATATCATTAAAATATCATAAATTTTATTGTTACAACACCATTTAAGACATAATTTTTACCATTGAATATAATGGAATTTTGACAATAAAATCACATGAGAAATAATGGTTTTCCACGATAAAATGAATGGTAAATGGGACTTTTACAATAAAAAAGGGGGGTTGTTATGTATCTTTACAATAAAAAAATCGAAAATTTTCCATACAAAATTTTGAGCAAAACAATTGATTTTACGGTTCTTCAATGGGATGATTTCGAGCGACAAAATAATAGAAAACATTGTGTTTTAAATGTTTTCAATTACTGTTTCTATTGTTTTACAATAGAAATACAACAGGATTAAGAATACATTATACTCCAACATTACAATAAAAATACAATACAATTATTTGCTTTTACAAATTATTTTATTTTAAATCAGTTTAAACTTCATTTTCACTCATTTTACCTCGCTTTGCTGTCGGGACTTCCGAACCGAGCTTTCTTCCAAAGTTTTATCTGTCAAACTAATTGATGTGTTGCTTAGCGCATCGTTAGGCGAATCCAGCGCACTACTTTCGAAGTTGGGTAAGTTGCCTGTGTCTGGAGAAAAAATCCAACTTCGGTATAAAAAGCGTACTAACTTTGTTCCGGATAGACAATACATGTAGTTATAAACCTGTGAAAAATGTAAATTATAAAAGAATGTTAGTTTTATTATATTTTTTCTAATCGAGAAGAAAAGAAAAAATACCTGCATCAGTTCTTATTATATCCCGTTGGTGAGATTGGCCAAGCATCAGTATTTCATCATAAGCTTCATTTCTGTAAAGGAACAAGCATACATGTTACCAGGTATGTCATCAGGTATTATGACGATATTTTTGCCTTTCTCGTATACTAAGTATACGGTAAAGGCTATATGATCGCTCCAAAAACAAACTTTTTATAGAAGGCCCGGAGACCCATAGTGTTATATACCAATCGACTCAGTTCGACGAATCGAGGTGATGTCTGTGTGTGTGTGTGTGTGTGTGTGTGTGTGTGTGTGTGTGTGTGTGTGTGTGTGTGTGTGTGTGCGCAAAACTACTCAACAAAATGTCACTCATTTTTCGGGCACTTATCCTCAACCGATTTGCTCGCAACAAGTTGCATTCGACGCAGAATCCTGTCCCATTGTTTCCTATTTGAAATTGGCCAGATCGAACTATGGGATCGAGAGTTATGGCCAAAATACAAATTCATACGAAAAATCGCGTAAAAAATGTCACTCATTTTCGGACACTTATCCTCAACTGATTTGCTCGCAACAAGTTGCATTCGACGCAGAATCCTGTCCCATTGTTTCCTATTTGAAATTGGCCAGATCGGACTATGGGGTCGAAAGTTATGGCCAAAATACAAAATCCTACGAAAAAATCGCGTAAAAAATGTCACTCATTTTTCGGGCACTTATCCTCAACCGATTTGCTCACAACAAGTTGCATTCGACGCAGAATCCTGTCCCATTGTTTCCTATTTGAAACTGGCCAGATCGGACTATGATATCGAAAGTTATGGCCAAAATACAAATTCATACAAAAAAATCGCGTAAAAAATGTCACTCATTTTCGGACACTTATCCTCAACCGATTTGCTCGCAACAAGTTGCATTTGACGCAGAATCCTGCCTCATTATTTCCTATTTGAAATTGGCCAGATCTGACTATGGGATCGAGAGTTATGGCCAAAATACAAATTCATACGAAAATATTGCGTAAGAAATGTCACTCATTTTTCAGGCACTTATTCTCAACCGATTTGCTCGCAACAAACTGCATTCGACGCAAAATCCTTCCCCATTGTTTCCTATTGAAAATTGGACAGGTCAGACTATGGGATCGGAAGTTATGACCAAAATACCTTTTTTCATAAAAATCACAAAAAATGTCACCTATTTTTCGGACACCTAACCTTAATCGGATCGTACAATTGGGTCAAAAGTTATGGCGAAAATACTAATTTTAAGACTACAAAATAAAATGCCATTTTTTGCTCTTATACTCATCCGATTTGTTTGCAACAAATTGCGTTCGGCGAGAATTTTTTTTATGCATATAAACAAATATGAAAAAAAAAAAAAAAATCGGCATGGTTTAAAACGGAAGCATTTTTTCTCGCGTGTGACATTTTGTCTTGTTCAAATTTTGAAAATTGTTGGTGTACAAATATTAACTTCCGCGGGTAAGAATGGTCGACTTAACCCAACTTAACCTACACCCCCGAGGGAGACCATACGGCCCTGAAGGCGTCCGTTAGCCGATCGTGTTTTCTTCGGATCAACGAGATAGATCGTAATAGCTGACAATAGTGGTCAAGTGAAAATGGTAACAGCTCACTGGTCGGTGGGAAACTGGTAACCAGTGCCGCCGGCATCGCTGGAGATCTTTCAGGATTACCACCTCTCGGAAGCGAAGAGCTGCCAAGTCTTTAAATTGTGGGTAAAGTAGTCAGCTTGAGAAAATTATTTTGAGCTTTTTAGTGGAATATTTTCACTTGTCATAAGACAATTTTGTACGGTCCCATTTGGTTCCAACACTTGATTGTGCCTTGACAGATGCGTCTGTCGGTGGGGTCGTCTTCGGCGTCTCGAAGTCGAGTCAAGTACGAGACACTGAAGACGGCTTTACTGTTGGGGTCGAGGTACGTATCTGTCGGGGTACAGTTGAGTGGTGGAATTGAGTGGGATTGTGCAGACTCGTCTTATGACAAGTGAAGTTTTTATTGTTAATTCATTACCTTATTATAATTAATATTTTCAGAATATTTATTGATTTTATTATTCTTATCACATTCTTTACATTTGTTTCATTCCTATTTATTTAACACATAATGTCCATCACCTCTAATATAGTCATTTCAATTTTATCAAATTTCTTTTAAGTGTATATGAATTAAACTCTTTGAGCTCAAATAGAAAATTACATGGAATATTTTCATCATATGGCAGTGTATTCAACAGTATTTTCATAAAATGTATATTGTGTACAACAGCTAAAGGGTTATTTTTTACCAACGGAAATATCCAAACTCATTGTCTCCGTATTGATTCTCATATATTACATACATCGTAACGTTTTATTCAATTATTTTACTTTTTATAATCGTTTTACTCTTTCTAAACATGTTTATAATATTCGTAATACTTATTGCCGTACAAAACATGTAAAGTAAATAATATATGGTATGGGTTCTTTTACACTGTAGCAAAGGGTTTGTAGTATGTAGTAAACGTAGTATGATTCACCTGTGATTTTTAGCTCGTAATTTATTGATATTTTTGCCTTTCTCGTATACTAAGTATACGGTAAAGGCTATATGATCGCTCCAAAAACAAACTTTTTATAGAAGGCCCGGAGACCCATAGTGTTATATACCAATCGACTCAGTTCGACGAATTGAGGTGATGTCTGTGTGTGTGTGTGTGTGTGTGTGTGTGTGTGTGTGTGTGTATGTGTGTGTGTGTGTGTGCGCAAAACTACTAAAAAAAATGTCACTCATTTTTCGGGCACTTACCCTCAACCGATTTGCTCGCAACAAGTTGCATTCGACGCAGAATCCTGTCCCATTGTTTCCTATTTGAAATTGGCCAGATCGGACTATGGGATCAGAAGTTATGGCCAAAAACAAATTCATACGAAAAAATCGCGTAAAAAATGTCACTCATTTTTCGGGCACTTACCCTCAACCGATTTGCTCGCAACAAGTTGCATTCGACGCAGAATCCTGTCTCATTGTTTCCTATTTAAAATTGGCCAGATCGGACTATGGGATCGAAAGTTATGGCCAAAATACAAATTCATACGAAAAAATCGCGTAAAAAATGTCACTCATTTTTCGGGCACTTATCCTCAACCGATTTGCTTGCAACAAGTTGCATTCGACGCAGAATCCTGTCCCATTGTTTCTTATTTGAAATTGGCCAGATCGGACTTTGGAATCAGAAGTTATGGCCAAAATACAAATTCATACGAAAAAATCGCGTAAAAAATGTCACTCATTTTTCGGGCACTTACCCTCAACCGATTTGCTCGCAACAAGTTGCATTCGACGCAGAATCCTGTCCCATTGTTTCCTATTTGAAATTGGCCAGATCGGACTATGGAATCAGAAGTTATGGCCAAAATACAAATTCATACGAAAAAATCGCGTAAAAAATGTCACTCATTTTTCGGGCACTTACCCTCAACCGATTTGCTCGCAACAAGTTGCATTCGACGCAGAATCCTGTCCCATTGTTTCCTATTTGAAATTGGCCAGATCGAACTATGGGATCGAAAGTTATGACCAAAATACAAAATCATACGAAAAAATCGCGTAAAAAATGTCACTCATTTTTCGGGCACTTATCCTCAACCGATTTGCTCGCAACAAGTTGCATTCGACGCAGAATCCTGTCCCATTGTTTCCTATTTGAATTTGGCCAGATTGGACTATGAGATCGAAAGTTATGGCCAAAATACAAATACATACGAAAAAACGAACAGTGGGTAATGTCTGTGACATAACCGCTAAGTGGACGTAGGACTTGACTTGACCATGCCTTTAAGATACATAATATGTCCAAATTTCTCTCATCAACTATTTTGGAGAAATAATCGGTGTTGCATACCATTCCTTGGCAAAATCTTTTCATCAAACCGACACAGAAATCAAATCTACCTCGAACAAGAATCATCAAAAACAATTCAGGAAGTATCTGTCCGGTCACGGAATATTAGCCTCGACAGTGGTAACTTCACTTGTCATAAGACGAGTTAATACAATCCCATTGAATTCCACCACTTAATTGTATCTTGACAGATACGTATTTCGACCTCAAAGGTAAGGCCGTCTTCAGTGTCTCGTACTCGACTAGTCGAGTCAAGTACGAGACACTGAAGACGGCCTTACCTTTGAGGTCGAAATACGTATCTGTCAAGATACAATTAAGTGGTGGAATTCAATGGGATTGTATTAACTCGTCTTATGACAAGTGAAGACATTCCACTAAAAAGCTCAAAATAATTTTCTTATCAAAGTGGTAACTTTCCAACTGAAGGACTGCCTGAAATAAGCCACAAGTTGGCCCAGCAGGGGATGTTGGACCTCCTAATCCGTGCGATAGCGACTGAAGGAGAACATTATTTTTAACTCTTAGAGCCTTGAAAAAGGCTGTTTGCTTCGGCTAAGTCCAAAAAGTAAGAAAACGATCTTTTCAAATAACCGCGAATTTCTAGTGGTGGTATAAAAAAAGACTGAATGCTCTGCGAGCGAATGCACTTTTCTTTTATACCTTATTTTGAATCTTCTCTGCTTCCCAATTGGTGGGCCAATCAGCCAGTGTCTTGTATCCCGCTTCTTTGTCAGCCAAAGCGTCATCATCATCAACGCGTTCGAGAAGGGCTTCTTCTTTTTACGCTTGTTGCTCGCTGCTGGCGTCTATTTCCTAACGGGACTTTTCGCTTGATACAGGCCAATAAGCCGGGCAAGCGAGCTTGAAATTGCAGTTCAGGTGAGAAGTACGAGTTCTTTTCTGAGACAACATTGTTAGTAGTAGATGGAAGGAAACACCCGGACATGGGATTTCGGGTGATAAGATTTAGAATTAGTAACATGGGACGATCATTCAGTCACGTTCGCTTTGTGTGCGGTCAGTATCAAGCAATGTTTATCTAGATATTTCTTGATCAATGCCAAAAAATCCAACATTTGATGAAAAATCGATTGATAGTTTATTAATGTTTGAGCTGTTATCGGTGTTTTTTTTAATCCAAATATTCAAATATTATGTGAGAGATTTGGACATCTTATGTTTTTTTTAGGCATGGTCAAGCGAAGTCCTTCGTCCACTTCGCGGTTAAATCAGAAAAATTATCCACTGTTAGTTTTGATGCTATTTATGAAAATCACGCATAACATTTTATCACTAGAATATTGGATTTGGCACCCAAGTACAATTTCCATCACGAAGGGTATTGAAAGCTTTGATATTGATCTCTATTATTGGCTCTCTGAAGAACCGTTTGTTTTTTGGACATACATGCTGCATCATGTGGCTTTTCTTCAGCCTGTCTCGGCTCATCACCGATGCCGGCCGGTCTCGGCTCGACTCTGCTGCTGCTGCCGGTATCTGCTCAGCATTGCTGCATTGTCAGGTCTGTAGGGTGGACTGCTGCTGTACTGGCTAGGTTTCGGCTGATGATGGTGGCTTGATGACTTCATTCCCTGCCAAAAGGTGTGAGTGCTGTTCAATCGATGATGCGGTTGCTTCGCTTGTCCCGGTCAGAATGAAAGGAAAAAATCGCGTTGCGCTATTTTATGGCTTCTCGGCAGACCCAGCGGCTGCTCATTCGCTGGTGTCTGCACCAATGAGAACGTGGTAATGGAATGATGCAAGAATTATGCGGTACCCATATTTATAGATTCCCTTGATCTCAATGTTTTTCATTGAAAACAGTTTCATGCATATTGAAACAAGTTTTTCGGGTCTTATCAAGCATGGACATGAAAGGCATACTTGAAATCTGTCGATTGAGGGGCTTACCGCAGAAATTCGTCCATTGAGACGAACGCTATTAACGTTTAAAATCTTTCAACACAGCGTAACGCGGTCGATTTGAATATTTTGGAATGACACCCGGTATAGTAAAGAGAGACGTAAGTCCTACGTCAAAATCGCGTAAAAAATGTCACTCATTTTTCGGGCACATATCCTTAACCGATTTGCTCACAACAAGTTGCATTCGACGCAGTATGTCTCATATTTTCTTATTGAAAATTGGCCAGATCGGACTATGGGCTTAGATGTTATGGTCAAATTACTATTTATTGCGAAAAAGAGTTCGAAAAAGTCTAGCTCACTTTTTTAGCACTTAGACTTCATCTATTGACGCTCGCAACAGATTGCATTCGACGCAGAATCTTGTCCCATTGTTTTCTATTGAAAATTGGCTAGGTCGGACTATGGGATCGGAAATTATGGCTGAAACACCATTTTTGCCTTTTTCTACGAAAAGGCTGTATGTTCGCTCCAAAACCAAACTTTTACAGAAGGCCTGGAGACTCATAGTGTTATATACGTATAAGCTCGATGAACTGCGATGATGTCTCTGTGTGTGTGTGTGCGCGCACCAAAAGTGCGAAAAGTTTAGCTCACTTTTTTGGAACTTATCCTCAACCGATTTAATTCCAACTATAGATAGTAGAATTGATAGATGAGCGAAAGCATGGCTGAGTCGATTTTTCTGCCCGTGCACACGCACATATGACGTCACAGCCCTTAACGTTTCCATTGAAATCGTGACGTCATGCTCGTTTGGAGACACGTTTGACAGTTCGTTTGGAGACAGAGGATTTATCTTCACTCATCTATATATTCCACTATCTATAATTCCAACAAGTTTCATTCGACGCGGAATCCTGTCGTATTGTTTTCTATTGAAAATTTGGACCATGGGCACAGAAATTATGACCAAAATATACTATGTGTTATAAAAAAGCGAGTAAAAAAGTCTAGCTGACTTTTAATGGACTTACCCTCAACCGATTTACTCACAACAAATTGCATTAGATGCGGAATCCTGTTCTATTTAGAAAGTTGGCCAGACTGGACTATTACCTTTGAAATTATGGCCAAAATACTTTTTGCCTTTCTTGTGCAACAAAGTTGTACTGAAAGGCTATAATTTCTTTCCGAAAACGAATTATCGGATGCTTCCACACTGATACACTTCCCTTCCTCTTCATACGGGAGTTTGGTAGAAAGACGGTCATGAGATTTATATCATAACAAATATTGCCCTCCGCTCGCTTGATGGGAATGACATTTTCGTTTTCTTTTTGTGTAGTCGGAGCTTCAGTTCAATTTACATCCAAAAGTGATATCCTTAAAATATATGACTGGGTAAAATAAAACAGGGGTATGTACGTCAAAAAGATTGGAAAAGGAAATAAAATGTCGAAATTCTTATTAGCATATTGTAGATCAAGCTGAAAACCGAACTGAGGTTTCGCGACAATCGCATTTCTCGCATTTCCGGATGTTGCAACTGCATCGCGAGTAGTGCGCAACTGTGCCATAGTCGGGCACCACTCGCGATGCAGTCGCGACATCCGGGAATGGGACAAAATATGATTTTCGGTTTTCAACTGGATCTACAATATCTTTGCCATAAATAATCTGATTTTCATAGAACGGACAAAGAAATTTGTCTTTTTTACTCCTAGCTACTAGCTCATCTATTTTCAAGCACACACATTTTACGAAGGTCGAGAAAGGCACCATCACCGCTAGGTGGATTAATCTGGGTTTTTTATGAAAAAATCGATACAAAAAATTTTCCCTCATTTTTCAGGCACTTTTCCTCAACCGATTTGCTCGCATTAAATTGCATTCGACGCAGAATGTCTCATATTTTCTTGTTGAAAATTAGCCAGATCGGTCTATGGGCTTAGATGTTATGGTCAAATTACTATTTATTGTGAAAAAGAGTTCAAAAAAGTCTAGCTCACTTTCTTAGCATTTAGACTTCATCTATTCCCCAAGCAACACAACTTCAACAAATCTGGTTGCAGTAACCATATTGTGACTGAATCCGGTCATATATAAGTTACTGTGATTGATGTGCAATATGTGTGCTTCTCAGGTCTTTTGCAACAGATTGCATTCGACGCAGAATCTTGTCCCATGGTTTCCTATAGAAACTTGGCCGGATCGTACAATTGGGTCAAAAGTTATGGCGAAAATACTAATTTTAAAACTACTAAATAAAGTGCCATTATGCTCATCCGATTTGTTTGCAACAAATTGCGTTTGGCGAGAATTTTTTTTATGCATATAAACAAATATGAAAAATAAGACCAATCCACATATTGGTGTTATTTGAAATGTTTCCAAACCTTTTGAACGAACGAGAAAGGCACCATCACCGCTAGGTGGATTAATCTGGGTTTTTTTTATTTATTTTTTGTTCGGGATGAACCACTGCGTCCATTATGTACATTGAACTTTTGTAGTATAAGATTACGATTACCGGTGGTGAATATGAGCCGTTTGCCAGCCCAGTATCATTACTTGACACTTTACCGGTCGCTACTAAACGCACTAGACCAAATTTGTCAGCGCGATAACACCGCTGCTATTTGATGAACTACCAAATGTCAAACGTTACCGGTACGGAATGCAGCCCCCAAAATGATAACCGAAAATAGTAACCGATGCGAAAAAGTTTGACTAATCTTAAATGACAACACGGCGAGTGTGATCAAAATACTCGCGCTCAGGCCCAGTAATGATGCACTAACGCGCTCTAACACTTTAGATACTTACCACGGTACAGAAGCCATAGTGATCTACCGTTGCCCAACACCAGAAACTGTAATGAAAAAGACACTTTTTGCACCATACAGTTTTAATAATACCATCTCTTCGCTTATTATAAACAAAACTGTACACGCTCAAATGAATCCAGCCATTCTCCGAGTAAAATGATAAGCAAAAGTTTTTGTTCCCTTTAATTTTTTTGAATTCCAATGTTTATTGCTTAACATTTCTAGACTTGCAATATGAAAATATATTACTTGAGAATCGGTATAACATTTTTATTCATTTTATAAGCAAAGCTATTGTAATTTCATTGTTTTCAATTGATATTTCAACAACTATAATAAATCCATGAAATATTCCAAAATTATATTAATTCAATTACATTAGACGAATTTCCAGATCATCCAAACCGAAAACTTTCATAATTTGTTTAGTTTTTGGATGTGCAATACCAAACATAAGCGAACAATAAAAATATAATAGAATGTATTGGTAACATTTAAATATATTGTTATGTTAATGTAAGTACAATAAAGATCTTTTACAACCGTGAACATTTTACAATAAGCGTACAATAGTTTATATTGTTTACCACACAATCTATTGTATTTTAATGGGTTATGTCATTCAAGTTACTGTAAATTTTTATCCGGGAGGCTTATTTCTGAAATAAAATCAAAATCGTCAATAACTTACAGTCACTCTCAAAATTGAGCGTACAGCATGGATTAGATGAATATATTCGAAAATTCCAAAGGAAATTTGATTGTTGGCTCGGTTGTTTTTAATGCATTTTAATATTCATCCCTTCCTTCAATGTATGCATACATAAAATTGTTGAAATTTTTTCTCTAAAGTTCATTTATTTGAAAATAATCTCAAAATATGCCTATTAGATGTGACAAAATTGAGCGTACAGCTAATGTTTTTCTATAAAATTTCTTATTATAAACACGATTAATGTATTTTAATATTGTTTTTTCATGATTATATTTATGATTATAAACATCCGCTACTTAAACATTCAATGTTTTGAAATTAAACCATGTTTTAATCAAAATGGCGAACAAGTAAGATGTATAAACAATGCTATTTAACAATTCAATGCTGCTGGGCAAAATAGATGCTTTAAGATATGGATTTCACCGGCATCGTGTCTTATGTATGATAGATAATCGAAATCGAACGAGACATACGATTAATTTGGGAAAATTCAGTCGGTAAATGATGAAAACAGATGAAAACATACAAAGAAAACGACAAATGTTGGGAAAGGCATATTTCAAATTAAGTATAACTTTATTTAAAAGTCGATGTATAGGTAGCTTATAAGCTCAGGACACTCATTAATAATAATATTAATAAAAGAGCAGCACACGGATACATTATAAGATGTCATTTTATATTTGAAGACTCAGTCACCCTAGAAACAAATTTGGTTGAATCATTTAAATTTACCAATATATCATTAAATAAGCTGCCGAACTTTTAAAAAAGTTTATTTTTACTCGCCACATGGAAATCATCCAATTGTATCCCTTATGGTAACAGATCGTGGAGTTTAATTCAAATTTAATTATGAAATTACGATTTTAAGCTATCTTTTCAATATTCAATCAGAAGTGCTCTACGGGGTTGAAAAGCTGTTTTTATGTTCGGTACCTTAACATGCACCTTGTACTTTTAGAATTTGACTGTGAATGATTGGATTAAATAATATTACTCTTAATGATAGACCTGAGACAATAATCGAGCTTTAAAACAAATTTAAGTTAAAGACATACCAAATTTGAATTATGTCATTCCTAACATTTGTCGTTTTCTCTGTATGTTTACACATGTTTTCATCATTTACCGACTGAATTTTTCCAAATTAATCGTATGTCTCGCTCGATTTCGATTATCTATCATATATAAGATAATACGCGGGTGAAACATACAAATTAAAGCATTTATTTTGCTCAGAGGTATTGAATTTTTAAATAGCAATGTTCTTACCTCTCATTTGTTCGCCATTTTGACCAAAACATTGAATGTTTAAATAGCGGATGTTTATTATTATAAATATGATCATGAAAAAACAATATTAAAATACATTAACCGTGTTTATAATAAGAAATTTTATAGAAAAACATTAGCTGTACGCTCAATTTTGTCACATCTAATAGGCGTATTTTGAGATTATTTTCAAATAAATAAACTTTAGAGAAAAAATTTCAACAATTTTATGTACGCATACATTGAAGGAAGGGTACGCATACATTGAATATTGAAATGCATCAAAAACAACCCAGCCAACCATTTAATTTCCTTTGAAATTTTCGAATGTAGTCAACTAATCCATACTGTACGCTCAATTTTGAGAGTGACTGTACATGGGACTTACTATGCGAATCCTGGCAGTATTAAAGTCACCCTTACAATTTCGTGTTTCTTGAGTCTCACTGAGTACATGCATTTTGTTATTAATACGGCAAAATTAGCTTATGTCTGTAGATAACGCAGTGTTTCAACTTGCCCCGATACGCGGGGCAAGATGAAACGATGCATATAAAACAATAATTTAATTATACAAAATATTTATAAAAAAGTTTGTTAGGGTTACTTATTTTTTATGTATAATCTTTAGCCCGAACTAGCAAACACCGCAAACGGAATCAAAATATATCAAAGGGTAATTTTTTAACAGCACTTTGAATTTCAACTTTGAAAAAACCGTTTCAACTTGCCCCGGAGTACCTTAGAGAAAAACACTAATCTACGGAGTGCTAATTGGGGGAACGTTATGTTAACGGATCCTTCTTTAGAGGTTATGTTTACCTTCAACTCAGGAATCGTTTGGCCAACGAATCCTGCGTTTTTATTCGTTGCCTTTTTCAAAAAAAAATTCTTTGCCGCATTCAACCTTCTTCGAGCCATCGTTTGGCACACTATTTAACAATTATACTATTTAACATTTATAATATTTAACTTTTAGATGAAATAATAGAATCACTGTAAAACTTCGATGGCAATATGACATGTGATCAACCGAAAAATCTCGAAAAATATAGAGTAATAGGGATGCCTATTATTTTTTCATTATCGAATAGGTTTAAAATTACAAGATCGATTACCTTTATTTTTTTTAATCGATGAAATAAAATTTGGTATGATTTAAGATCGGACAAGAGAATTGAGCAAGCCTTAGTTCAACTACCTTAGTTCAACTCACTTGGCCGAAAAAAAAATTGTGGCCTTATCACGCCCTATGTCCTCGGAAGGTGGGAAGGGTCGACTTTGCGCCTGCTTCCCTCTGCACGACTGGTATCAAGAATGATGATGCCGCGTGCACCTTTCTGCGATAGGGCCTATTTGCCAGCACACAAAGGGACTTGCCGACGCGGTGCCTACGCCTGCCCCAGCCTTGACGAGGACCCCTTTCCGTCTTCGGGCTCGAAACCCGCCCGGTTGACCGACGCCGCGAAAGCGACGATACCATGTTGTTCTTCGCGCGGCCACTTGTTCGATAAAAGGATCGAGTTCGACCACAGAGCATGACCACCGGTATGACCCATGAAGCCGACTCCGATTCCTTGGACCACCTCTTATTTGCGCCTGAACTAGCCATCCTTGAGTCCACGCGCCACCTTCTGTGTAGCTTCGAGACGATTTGGGCGATAGTCGATAAAACGGCGTTCCAGCCAACTTCATCTTTACACATCCTCCGAACTAGGTTGTCCGGGGTAGTGTCCAGACCACTTGTGGCAAGCATGTGGTCACGCATTGCGCGAAAACGTGGGCACACGAACAACACATGTTCCGCCATTTCCTCTAAGCCTGCGCACACCAAACACTCGGGCGAGGCCGAGCAAGCCAGCTGCGTTACCTGCACTGTGATTTTGCAGCACGCCTCAACGCCGGGCACATCGAACCCCCAATGGGGTGCTTGCTGTTCACAGCTTTGCTGGAACAAATCAAACAATTGGGAGGGTTCGTGCAGCATTGTGCCTTATGTCCCTCCAATCCGCAGCGTCGGCAGAGATTACTTCTGTCAGGGCCTTTGCAGTCCCATTGCTTGTGCCCCGGTTCCAGGCACTTGAAGCAAACTTCGGGTTGCTCGTATATGCCCACAGGGCACACAGGGTCTTTAACCCTTAGATTCGCCTACGTCGTGAGTGCCCTCACCTTGACCGTCTCGCCTAGGATTTCCTCCGCCAACTTCTTGTAGGCGACGCCCTTTTGCGAGACGCCCCGCTTCTGCTCGAGGATCATCTCGCCCATCCGGGTACGTCTTATTCGACGTACGTCGGAATCGAGTTCACCTAGCTTGACGTCATTCCTCATCGCCTTCAAGACGTCCGAGTACTTAGCCTCGTCCGTCTTGATGACTAGGGCATACCATACCCTAGACTTCTTGCTACCCTCATTCGCCTGGGCCTTTTATTTCGGCCCTTGACGTCTTCGGTTTCCTCTTGTTCTTAACCAGGTTCCAGGAGGCGTCATTCCCCTCTATTTCCCTGTTCTGGGGCGGCTGAGAGTTCTCAGCCTGCCGTAACCCATTACCACCGTCTTTCCTGGGTGAAAGGACCTTTCCAGGCGAAAACTTGTGTGCGTTTGTGCGTGCGCGGGTATGTGCAAATTATTGAATTCGCAGCACTAAACCGAAGTCGCGGCTTGCTCATGCGACGCAACTTTTCTTATGCGAACTAACTGTCAATGAGAATTGTCAACTACAGTGATGACATACCAGCCGTAAACATTGTACAGTAGCAGTAATCTCAATATTAGGAAATTATTCGCATAAAAGTGAAATTAAATACTTATTCATATTTGATAAACTCATACTAAGACTTATTGTCATGAGTAACCTAATGATAAGTAACATTCGCCATAAGCATGCTAGCTCAAATACAGTGTATCATGCTCTGTATGGACACTATTTTTTGGGAATTTCCAGAAAGGATCTAGCAGTAATTTATGGTAAAGCTCTCTCAACTATATGTGAATGGATTTCTAAGTTTGAACGGAACGGGTATTTTACCCGTGAACAGCGTGAACGGGTATATACAAAAATTGGTGCGGGTATGCGACAATGGATAGTGGATTTATATCGGAAAGAACCATAGTACTGGAAGAGGCAAAGCAGAAGTTTCAGTTCCACTTCCACCAATCCATCAGTGTTTCTTCAATTTGGGTGATTCTACACGATGCTGGATTTTCATGGAAATTTATCAATCGACGAGCAACACAGATCCGTAATGACGAAATCATCCGTTTTCACAAAGAAATGCTATCCATTCCGTGGGACATATACAACCTCTTCTTCTTAGATGAGGTTGCATTCGACAACCGGGATATGCTCAGAAATAAGGGATATGGAGTAGTTGAACAGAAAATAATCTATCGTGGAGAGTTTTGTCGCAAACCTCGAGTATCCTTTCTTTGTTTTCTAGGACTGAACGGGATTCTTGGGAGTTTCTGGGCAGACGGAACTTTCAATAGAATAAAATTCTTCGACTGCTGCAAGAAATTTGCTTTGAACAATTCACAAGTACAGCAATATCCTGGGTTCTACTCTGTTTGGATTATGGATGGAGCAAGAATTCACTGTGATTCAAACATTATTCGATATTTGCGCTCTATCGGGATTATTCCGATGTTTCTTCCGCCGTATTGTCCATTTTCAACCCAATAGAGATCGCTTTTGGGCTCATAAAGCGATGCCTAAGGAAATATCACACCGAAAATACTCCTATTTTGCGAGATGTTTGCAAAATCATTGATGAATTCAAAATATTTCCGGCAAAAAGCATATTTGAACATTGCGGTTACTACTCGGGGGGTTATTACTTGGATTAAGCCAACATTCGAAACATATGGACTTTACTGTCACTCCACACTGATGATATGTATTATTTAAAATATATGTATATAATTCATATAACAAAACCAAAACTTATTTTAATTTAGGAAATGAAACATTGAACAAAATGGTTTTAAGCATGGTCAACATCTTCATAATCCGTTACTCTTGTTGACAGAACTCTACTTAAATCGGATTCCACAGGTTAAAGCGTTGATTCTATTGCATCTAACATCTCAGAACCTGCTACTCCCTTCGCTTTCATTGCCTTCAGCTGATTTGACACGCCTTGGCGAATGGTTAGAACCAACGAAACATCCTTCTCAATATCCGCAATCTCCCTGGTCCAACCAGTGTTCACAACCATTCCTCGGTGCATCTATTGGAGCCTTGCTGATTCTGATACTGCTGCCAATCGAAAATATTTCGCCAATTCTAAAGGTGACGCACTAGCACTTTTAAGGCGATCATGTTCGTGAGCAGAAGAAGAATTAATATAATTTGCCCAAAGCAACCAGGAGCTGTAGTGCCCTTCGAGATCCGGATGGGATGAACGGAGCTCATCAGCAAGTGCAGAGTCATCGCGTGTTGAAGTTGCCCTCGAACGGTCTGGGTTTTGGGGCACCCTCTGCACTTTTTGATGCTGTGCATTTGTTTCCACTGCCAGTGAGAACACGTATACAAACACCTACAACACTTTTCCACGCCATAAACGAAGTAGCCGAGGTGTGATGCTACTACCTAATCGGGTACACTTTCTTCTTCGTTTTATCTTGTAGCATTTCAAACTCACCGATGTCTTCAAAATCAGGCTGCTCTTTCACACTCCATGATGGTACCTCATCGTTGAATTCCACTTTGCGATTTACCTGATGCTTGGCAGTTTCCCAAATACACCGTAGAACATCGTTGACCGAATCACCGAAAATGTCCTTGGAACAAATTTGGCCTGTCCGGAGTTGGATTCAAAACAGCTTACGGCAAAATATTCTCCCAAAGCAAAAGACATAGCTTTCTGGTGCACCACCTTCAATCAAACTGTTGATATCCTGATTGGCCGCATTAATTTGTTCCGGTTCCACTTCTGTTGCTGAAATAGAATCAACTACATTCATTCCGGATGCGTGGCCCGGATAGATCCCCGAACTACCTTCCAACGGATCATCCTCAAGGCGTTCTTCATCAATAAATTCCTCACTGCCGTGTGATCTGAAAAGATCATCCTATTTAGTAATTTAAAGATTAGTATAAATATTATTGCGATTTGAAAATAAAATTAGCATTGCAGACAACATGCAAGCAACTTTCACAGGAACGAGCTGTCAAAATGCTTGCTGATGTGTCTGTTTTAGGCGTGTTATCCGTCGGATTTACGTTAGTTTTATTTTGATGTGTACATCGGAGCAGTGGTGCCGACATATTTTACTTACGTTTCAGTGGAATTATTTCAAACAATGTCACTTCATTTATTAGTTTTATCATAATTTTCTTCAAAAAAATTGAAACGGTTCAGAATTTGGTTGGAATCGATTCTGGTTTTCCTTCAACCAACTTCACTTTTGCGCCAAGCAGACGATCAGATCGTCTGCATGTGAAGCAGCAAGAATTGTTTGCCCAGCGAGACTCAGGGCGAGTCCATCAAATACCCGTGGAATGACGAAAATCGAAACCGTCCTTATCCGACCACAAAATTGACCCAACGGCAAGCAAATAGTCCGAAAGCCCCAAAAATAATCCCTAAATTAATAAAAACCCATCCAATCAACTCCTTTCTTCCTCTTGAGCGACTAGACAAACGTTTAAATTTACAGATCTTATATTGTCGTTCTGATCCTACTACTTCCTACAATTCCAATAGGAATTTTGATTTGCACAGCCGTGCTTTGTTCTCAGTCCCTTCGAATGTTTACATTTGGTTAGGCTAAAAGTATCTGACCTGAATCTGCTCGCTACGCTCGAGCTCATGCGTGGTCCAACGATGGATGCGACGATGGGTGGCGGGGCAGTCTCTGCTGTGAACGCCGCCGGAGCAACGAAAGCGAAAGTGGTTGGCGGCGAGTTTGCCGCCGGAGCTACGATGGCTGTGTGGTAGTGCCGTAATCACGCCGCCGGTGCGACGAAGGTTCACGAGGTGTGCGTGGGTTCGCTGTTGGTGCGACGAAGCGTGTGTCTTACAGTCGTGCTTGGCAAAGCGAACGGCGACTGCTGCGGTAGTATGCGTGCTGCAATCGGCTACCCGATGGCTGTCAGTCGATGGTGCTGATCTTCACCCGGCGATGCGGTGGGTGGTACACGTTCGCTCGTAGTGTGCGCCGACACTATCTCGTACAGATCGGTTTGCGTCGAACTGCCAGCTGTCTCGAGGCCAACGAGATGGAGAATTCTTCCGACAATTGGCGATCGGAGGGTGATTCTCGGGAGACGTGGATTCTCCCAGGCCCGTAGGTGCGATGGTGTCTTACTGGCCGGACGATGAGGCTTATAGCCTACAAACCGCCAAGCTTCCGGATCCACCTAGAGGACTCGAAGCGGTCGAATCCCCCTACAACCTACTTCCGGGTCTAGAACCCGGCAGAAACACCTTCGCGTGAAGGATTTAGGTTCCTTCACGGAGAAAAGAAAGCACACACATGTCGATTAGCACCCGGTAATCATTCAAACGGCACACCCTCATTCCAATCAAAACACATAACAAAACGCATTTACCTGAGCCTCGAGCAGCAGATTCAAAGTTTAGCTGGTTTGATGGCAGCTAATATCTTTAAAAGATCTACAAAAAAATGACACGTACTACACATTAAAATCTTTCGCACCATTATGGCGGTTCTAAGGACTCACATAGGAAATCTGCGTTTCCTCTCACTTGGGCCTGCCTAATTTCCACTATACTTTTATGTACTTTCCAAATACTAGAATAATGAGATTATACATTACAATAATATAATGTTGGATTATTCTAACAAAATCTGACTCACTCTACTTCTTCGAACAGCTAACAGTCACTTTTATAAAGATTCCACAATGTTCTGGGACCACGTCCGCTTCTAATCACTGTCCGACTTGGAAAGACCTTTGATTGGATTTTCTTATTTCTTTGTTACATTTAATATAAAAGATGTACAAACAATTGCCGTTAAAAGAAACGAACTCATCAGACAAACAAGCAAATTAAGCCCGTGAGTGGTCATAAAATTGTCTCGGGATAAGGAAATAGTGTGGTTGAACTATCGACCAGTGTTGGTAAAAACTCAAAATCTCAAAACTCATGAATGATTCAAATCAAGCGTGAGTTGAAACGCACCCAACTCAGCACCTAAAAACTCATGGATGAGTTGAATCATCCATTTGAATCATCGTAGGTTTTCTTTTGTTCTCCTTCGTTAAAAACAGTGAAATGACTTTTGTCGCATAAAATATTAGACACTCTTTTATGTATATGCAAAAAATTGCCCCCAAATTGATTTCAAATGCGTTTTAAAACCAAAATGATTTTTTAGCAAATGAGTGAAATGATGCGTTTTAGCATGAAAAATTCATGCGTGATGCGTTCCTTTAAAATCGCAGACGATTTCGTTCGCACGGGAGCGCTCGTTGATTGAGATTTATGAGTGATTTTACCAACACTGCTATCGACAACTAGGAGGCGCGACAATTAATAAAAATGCCAATTATGGCTGCATTCTGGCTTTCGATTTAATCAATCTTTATAGACGAAAAGATGGTTAATCGAATTAAAATCAGAATTTAATTGCAACCTTGTTTAATTTTGTAACCGCGTTACAAAATAAACTTTCTCTAACAATATAATAAATATTGAGCAAGAGCTCATTATATTTTGCACAAATGGCATGACAAATCATGATAACTTCGATTACAACATACGCTTATTGAAAGATAAAATAACCAGCAACACTGTATGCAAGATTTTTTGCAAGTTTGCTGCAACTTCGTGCATTTGGCGAACTCAACGCAAATTGCAATATAGATGAACGCTACTTACTGGTCCATATCGAGAACAATGTTGCTTCCGCCGGATAAATAAATATTTATAAAAACCGCAATCAATTAATTTCTCCATTCACAAAAACGCAACAAAACAAAACGTCACTCAATAAAGATAATCAAAACACGCTAAAATATGGATGACAAACTACAAATATCATATTTTGATGAATAGAATAACAAATAGCAAGGCAAAATGAGTTATTATTCCGTTTCAGATAAAAATATAAAATAGTTATTATCGTAATTCTTTTAGTATCAGTAATATATTGTTCTTATTTATTATTCTGTGATATTTTTTTTTAATTCCTGGCTTATAATTGTTATCTTATAGTGAGTGCTACAATTTTGTAGTGCAGTAAACTTCGCATCTTCAAATCAGAGCTGCGCTGGCAATTTGATTTTTCTCTAAAAATACAATACAAGAAAAACGGAAATCAATTCATATCAATACGTACGTAGATTTGCTGTAAGATATCCTAAGTTATGGAGTTGAGGAATATCCGATACGATTTGCGATCAATTAAAACGGCTACACGAAAGCTTTGGCAAAAAGGCGTATTTTTTCATAAACACTGGAAAAGTAATTATCATCTTCCAAACCACCGGAGACGAGCCAGCCTCGGGCTGAAAGTCTCTTTAATAAAGACACAAAAAAAAAATCTTCCAAACTTAGACGTACATGTTCATGATAGAATTAGAGGCGAATGTATAGAATTGATAGTTCCGTTAGGATACGGCAGGCATGAAGAATGTTTTTATAGAAGTCGATTTGAAAAGTAATAATTGTCTTAATAGTCATAGGTAGTTTTATAACTTACTAAACAGTCGACCCGGCAGACGTTGTCCTCCATAGTAGGCGAAAATGCGGGTTGTGAAACTTCCATACAAATCCTAAATTTAGTTTTTCACAATTTACTCAACTTTAATCATGATTACCGCATGAGGAAACATAATATAAATCCGTCGGAAACTAACACTAAGTTATGTGAATACAAACACAGACCATTTCTTTTTTATTATACACGCAAAAAAAAGGGTTCCCGAATTCGTGAACCAGCAAAAATCCACCGTGATTTAATTCATGGATTCGGGAACACCAGTCACGTTTTCGAGAACGTTCCAGAAAACGTGACTGTATTCCCGAATCCGTGACTGTTGTTCATGAAAAAATATACTGTGAACTCGTTAGTTCACGAATTCATGAACGCTTTTTTTTGCGTGTATAGAAGAAGATCTGTGGACTTGCAAAAAAAAATCTCTTGAATTCCGTGAGGATCTCCGGATAGTCGCTGAGATTCCATAAAAGTATTCTATAGATTTAATAATCCAGTTTTTGTCCTACCCACGTCTCGGAACGTGGCCGCGCCTCTGCGGGCAGTCAATTGATATAGGTATATGGCGTGGGATATATTTGTCTCATTTGGCTTGTCATTCTCTTGCACCGTCATAGCACTGTGCAAACAATGCACAATGGTCCGATTCAGTTATTTAGCAGGAAAGAACTATTTTCCTCCGTTTTCGTTCTATTTAGACACTTGGTGTCTTCAGTGAAGTTGTTTATAATAAAATATTGCTTCTTCGGACAAAAAGTTCGATAGGGTGGTCCTTATCGTTTCTCAAAACTGAAATTAAACTTTTTTATTTCGGGTTTTTTGTGGATGACTTCTTCAGCAAACTTACAGTAAACATTATTTGATGCAACTTTGCCGAAGACACCTTGTGTCTAGCACATAAATTGAGTTCAGTAAATGAAATTTTCGATTTTAACCCAGGGTGGCCCAAAAAAATCTGTTTTTCTATTCTAACTTTTTTGTTTTGAGTTTTACGAGAATGCGGTCTTCAGAAGAAATGAAGAGCAAGTGATGGTGCATATTTTTGCTGAACACATCATGTTTATAAGTCTTACCATTTAAAAGTTATATGCAATTTATACCAAAAAACTATGCAATCTCAAAATGCCTATATCTCATGGAGATGGTTCGATTAATTTTTTTTAAGGTGTTATCTGAAAGGGCACATATATAGTAACTTTTACTGCAAAAATTACGAGAACGTATTTTTTTTAAATTGAATAAATCGACTTTGAAAATTTCTTCGAAAAAAAATAAAAATTTACTAGTACTTCACTATATATTAAAATTATGAGTAAATTACCTTCGGCAAAAGTTCAAATTTAAACTAAAAATATATATCCGATTATTATTATTTAATCAGACTAAGGCCGAAGTGGCCTGTGCAGTATACAAGAGTCTTCTCCATTCGGCTCGGTCCATGGCTACACGTCGCCAGCCACGCAGTCTACGGAGTCATCTTCCACCTGATCGATCCACCTTGCCTGCTGCGCACCTCGCCTTCTTGTGGATGGTTCTCCCAGCAGCTCACCCGAGCAGAGTCGGCTATCAAAATATTATCACAGTGATAACAAATTGAGTTTTTGATATAATAACTATAACATATTTTGATATAGAATTGCAGAGTACTTTAGCAAATATCATATTTTGATATTATTTTGATAACTGAAAATAATAAATAGAGTCACGGAGTCTCTATGGGGAAATATTATTTTTCAAAAATCAGTATCTCTGAAACACCCAACACGAATGAAAAAAGTTATTTGAAAAAAAGGTTTTTGAAGAAAATCTAACATTGGGAAAGGGCGGTTGAAAAATCCAAAGAAAATATCATACATAATAAAAGTACGATCCCTATCTTCTATATGAATAGAAATTATTTTCCGTCAAACGGTATATGAAGATTTTTCTTACGGATTGAAAAAATAAATTATAATATCTCCTGCACGACGATCATTCTGCAGTCATCAAAGTGGCTTCGAACTACAAGAAGCTTATTCATTGCGTCATAAGCAATAAATCGAGATAGAATTATTTTCTATTATCAGTTATCGAATAAGACTGAATAATAATGAAATAAAATGATTCAACACCAAAAGTCAAACTAATTTTGATATTTTTATTTTGATATCATCTCAAATAAATTAAAACAAAACAGGAACTGACTTAGATATTTTTCTGATATCAAGACTTATAGCAAATAACTAAATGATAACTAATCTAGTTTGTAAATATCGATATCGCATAATATGTGTTCAATCAAACGAGTAACTGAATAAGATATCAGTATTTTGATATCACTATATGATTCATGAATCAAAATAATATCAAATTGAGTTTTTTTTTGTTTTTGCTCGATATAGTCATTATCATAATGAAAACTCATTATGTAAACCGTAGAAAATATGCCCAATATCAAAATAAGTTTTGTTTTGTTTTCCGTGATATCAAAAATTGTTATCATTTTGTTTATTTGGATACAACATTAAGTTCTCAACTTTTGATGTGATTACTATTAACTCGACCACAGGGTCACCAAAATTTGATATTGCAAATGAAAGTATCAAAATATCAAAATAAGTTTTCAGTTTATTTTCATTCTCTGCTCGGGTATACAACTCGTGGTTCATTTGCCTTCTCCACGTAACGTCTTCCATCTGCACCAGGGCATAGATGGTACGCAGCACTTTCCTTTCGAAAAATCCGATAAAAAATTTCGCGTTACTTCGATACAAAGTCGCGAAAATCGGACGACTGCGGTGGGCCGGGCACGTAGCCAGAATGTCAGACAGTAACCCGGTGAATATGGTTCTTGACAACGATCTGACGGGCACAAGAAGGCGAGGTGCGCAGTGGGCAAGGTGGATCGATCAGGTGGAAGATGACTCCGTAGACTGCGTGGCTGGCGACGTGTAGCCATGGACCGAGCCGAATGGAGAAGACTCTTGTATACTGATGTGTTCAGCAAAAATATGCACAATCACTTGCTCTTCATTTCTTCCGAAGACCGCATTCTTGTAAAACTCAAAACAAAAAAGTTAGAATAGAAAAACAGATTTTTTTGGGGCCACCCTAGGTTAAAATCGAAAATTTCATTTACTGAACTCAATTTATGTGCTAGACACAAGGTGTCTTCGGCAAAGTTGCATCAAATAATGTTTACTGCAAGTTTGCTGAAGAGGTCATCCACAAAAAACCCTAAATAAAAAAGTTTAATTTCAGTTTTGAGAAACGATAAGGACCACCCTATCGAACTTTTTGTCCGAAGAAGCAATATTTTATTATAAACAACTTCACTGAAGACACCAAGTGTCTAATTAGAACGAAAACGGAGGAAAATAGTTTTTTCCTGCTAAATAACTGAATCGGACCATTGTGCAATGGTACGTCTTCGATTCCCAACCGATCTAAGAAACCTATAACTAGCTCTTCGAGCGACTCTGCATCTCTAGAAGATGAACAGTCCAGGAATCCAAAGATTGCCTTTCACGTAACGTATAACTACTGACAACTGTTCCTCTTTAAAGCTTTTTGCCTCATCTACCATGATAGCAAAGAAGCTAAATTGTTGATTTTTTTTTAATTCTTTATTTAAGTGATTTTTCTTAATATCTAAAGAGTTCATCACTGACTGCATTGCTGAACCTCTTCAACGATTTCAAAAAAGGCAATTTCACTGGCAATTTCAATTATCTCATTTTGTAATGTAGGACTGGAATATGACGATCGAATAGTGAAGAAAATATCTCATTATATTTTCCCAAGACTTCGCAGAATTCAAGAAAGTTTCCATGATTTTTAGAAGTGATTTCTGCTGGATGACCTACTGTAAACGGAAATACTGTACTCTATCCTGCTATTCACATCAAAGTTTTAAGCTGAGAACAATCGCATTCAATCTCCATACAATGGTTTTGGGAAATTGACTCGCAGGAGTGAAGGACCTGATTGAAGGCTGCCTAAATCCTTTGGAACATCGTCATTTGATGTCATGTGTCCAGTTCCTTGTGGCGTTATTATTTATTTACTCAGACTAAGGGCGGAGTTGCCTGTGGAGTAAATAAATGTCTTCTCCATTCATCTCGGTCCATGGCTGCACGTTTCCAGCCTGCGTGTCTGCGGAGGGTCAGCAAATCATCTTCCACCTGGTCGATCCACCTTGCTCGCTCAGCACCTCGCTTTCTTGTGCTCGTGGGATCGTTGTCGTGAACCATTTTCACCGCGTTACTGTCCAATATTCTGGGTACGTGGCCGGCCAACCGCGGTCGTCCGAGCATCCCATGTACATAGTTGGGTTTTTCTTTTTAGATTTGTATACGAAGCAGGATTTTCTCAACTTAATTTTTAAGAAGTGCTGCATATCGAAAACGTATCACTAACCATTAAGCTTTATTATTTTCTTACTAGTTATGTCACATACAGTCTTAAGTCTAGCGAGTACTCACATCACATCATGACTTACCCAAGTACTACGTTGAATCACTGAGACCGCTTCACAGAACCGATCCTCATTTGAAACTCCCCCCGGAAAGCAATGCATTGTCGTCATTTTTCGATGTCACACGAACAACCCAAGCACTGCTAATCCATTTGTAAAAATTACCATCTTCAGCTATGCCAATCGTTTTACCCGTCACTGAGCCTTCGGTTTCTTCACGTACGATTTGATGTAAAAGTCCAGGAACATGCCCAAGATGAAGATGGCCTGCCCGAACCCGATCCAGTGCCACAGCAGTGGGAATCCGCAGTCCATTCCTGTTAGCGCCGGTCGACCGAAGTGGATTCCCAGATGGATGAACTGCACCAGTTGTATCCGGGTCATGTACTTTTTGAACCGGGCGGCCAGTGGAGATCCGTACGATGCCAAGTAGTAGTACGTGTACATAACGGCATGCACCAGCGTGTTCCACAGTCCCAGCAGATAGATGTGACCTCCTGTGAAGAGTCGGAATTTATGTCAGTGGCGTGTTGGGAATGCTTCCCCCCTCTCGTTTCACCGCGATACTAACCAGGCACGAACAGCACTCCGAGGTACGTCATGGTGACCATTATGGCGTGATGGTAGACATGCAGGAAGGACACGTGGGACGTCTTTTTTCGCAGCACGAAGAACATGGTGTCCGCCAGGTCCAGCACCTTGAGCAGGAAGTATGCGTAGGAGATGTAGAGTTCCTCGTAGCCGCTGGCCGCTCGGGAGAAGTCCACTGGTTGGCACACGTACGAGAAGTTGGGCCGTTTGATGAGTAGGTAGATCTGGTGAAGAAGGTGATAGATTAGACGTTTCGCAGATCACATATCAGGGTAGTGTTGGCTTTGGCCTGTTTGTTCATATTCTTCGTAAAAGAGGGTTCTCTATTGTTAATAGATAAGATGCTATGAACTTTTTACACGTCAATTGTCATTTGTTCTCTGACTATATTTTCTGGAAGTAATGAAGATTCTTTCGAACCTCATAATACTCTTAGGTGCTCTTAGATCTCTGAACGTTAAAATCCAAAACAAAATCCTAAACTTTCGTCGGAAGCTCGAGTAAAATTTCAAAATTAATTTTGTAATTTATCTGAAAGATAAGAACGATACTCCATTCGGCGTAGGCTCATCGAAAAGGAGCTGTAGCCCAAATATCAAGTAATTAATTTATCTGAAGATTATATGTATAAACACTGATATGAAGCTACTCAAGTGAGCTCGCAGTGTGGGTGGCACATAAAATAATAAACTTCATTACCAAGCTGTTTGTTCGGATTCAAACCAGTTTTTTGAGCAGTCCTATTTTTTGGTAGCTGCTAAAACTATATGTTTATATTTATTATTATTTCGCAACTAAGTTTCATATTTTACCCTACTTACAACGTTTGGTTCTACACTCCCCTTTCGCACAACAACCGTTTCCGTAGAGCGAACCTCTTTCCAACAAACTTCCCCAGTCCTTTTTGCCAATTCCGTTCCTGTGCACATTTATATTATTAGTTCTTCACATTTCATTTGCCTTATTACTTACTTACAGCTAATAACCATGAATAATTATTCTTTTCTATTCCAGGTCTCAATCTTTGCGGACAATTTCAGCACTGGAAACCTTAAATATACTGGAGACTGGAAACCTTAAATAAGTATACGAATTTACTTCCTCACTTCTTATAATTTTTTAATTCACCGAAAATAGTAGCAATAACTTTCACTGAATAGTCCGTTTGTTTACTTTTTACATTACAATAGATTCTATTTACTTCATCTTTCTTTCTCCTTTTCAGCAACAAACGATATAAGTGGGCAACTCCAAAACAGGTGCGCTACTTGCATCTTCTTTACACGCGATAGTATTGGTAGGCACTCTGATGCAATTGCGGTGTTAACATGCCCCAGCCTGTAACGTCCTGTATAGTTCTTGAGATCCTAAGGATTTACCTTCATATCTCCAACACCGCTAATTCGGCTACTGCACGCCGGTACACTCCTCGAGCTGTACGTACAACTGCTTGTCTCACTCGTCCGTCGGGGCCTTGTAACACTTTTTCTACGACACCTCTGATCCAATTCTTTCTATTGTCACCGTCCACAAGGAACATCAGGTCGTTCACTTGTAACGGTTTCTGTTGATAGTCGGAAGATATTCTTTCGACCATCTTTTCCATATTTGGTTCGCCAGTTGTTGCGAACGCTTGAAGGCATTTCGCAGTGCGAGTGCTGTTCCAGCGCTCTCATCAACCACCAAGTCCGTACACGTGATTGATCCCCGAAGGAAGTGGTTCGGTGTGATCGCTTCCTCGTCTGCCTGCTACGACATGTACTCGGATTGAAATGCCATGCTGTCGTTGCTTTCTCTCTGCGAATTCGCCAAAAATTCTCTTCATTTCATTGCCAGCACCTTTGAAACATGTCGTATTGTCAGAAAAAATCTCTCCTCGCCTGCAGCTAAACCTCCTGATTGCCATCAGACATGATTGTGTAGACAAGCTTGCGGCGACTTCTAGGTGAATGGCACGTATGGCAAGACAAGTGAATACTGCCACCCACATTTTCTCCTTCATTCGTCCAACGTTGACTTCAATTGGGCCCAGGTAGTTAATGCCCACAGAATGGAATGGGCGAAACTGTGGCGTAATTCGTTGTGCCGGCAGTGGAGCCATCATTGGGACCTGTGGACGACACCGATGTACTTTACACCAGAAGCATTCATTTATGGTTTGTCGAACTGCGGTACGGATGTTTGAAATCCAGAATCTTTGACGAAGCGTCACAGTCTCTCGGTTAGCGTGACCGTACTTCTCATGGTAGAACTGGATCACCTTTTCCGTTGTTGCATTCTCCGTGGTAGTATTATTGGAAACTTCTTATCGAACGCCATTTCTTCCGACAATTTCATTCTACCGCCCATTCGAAGCACACCCTCTGCGTCTAGTGTCGGCGTCAACTTATAAAGGCAGCTAGTTTTCTATTCAGTTTCCATTATATCCCTGGTCTTCTATTTTAGGTTCTTGGATAACACAATTATTTCAACTGGAAATCCTTCGCTTTGGGCTTGTTTCCATAGAATGATTTCTGCTCTTCGGAACTCTTCCTTTTCTAACGAACGTTGAACGGATGGCAGATGTACTAGGACCACACGTTGCTGATTCTTTGTAACCTTCACAGTCATCAATTGAGCTCCCGCCACCTTGCGCTTGCAGTTGTCCGCCACCTTGCGCTCCACCGCGAACACCTGTCGACATCGATGACACACTGAAAGGACACGTAACCCCTAGCATCCTCGTTTGTCTGCGCTATCTGTCCGCCAAGGACCGGCCATTGTTCATCAGATTGGTAGAGGAAGGAAGGACCCTTGAACCATTCTCCATTACTATTTAAGGTCGGGCATCGGGGTGTGCTTCGTCAAAACATCCGCCTGGTTCTGCTTGGTCGGAACCCATCTCCAATCCGTAGCTCGGGTTCACTCGAGTATTTCTCCGATCCGGAACGCAACGAACTGTTTGTATTGCTGTTGGTCCGATCGAATTCAGCTCCATACTGTTCGTAAATCAGTCCATAGCCGACATCGGTTGATTTTTAAAGAGTGTGAAGCAATCACCGCCTGACTCATCCGAGCTCCCAGAACGTCTGCCATGAGCTCTAAACGGGGAACCGATTGTCGCTTCAGCGGTGCTACTTTTGATCGGGACATGGCCAAGGTACACCGGATATATCCACCAACAACTACTCTCAAGTAAGCCACACAGCCATACGCATGTTCACTGGCGTCAGTGAAAATGTGCGCATCGACAGATGCAATCTCCGACGATAAAAAACTTCCAAGATAGCAGCGTGGTATACGAATGTTTTCTAGGTCCGGAAGCAGATTAATCCAAGACTTCCACATTATCCAACATTCGTCGTCGATAAACTCGTCCCATTCGCAGTCCCCACGCCATAAGGGGCCATCCACAAAGTACGTCACGCTCCTGGGGGGGAGGGGGGGTTCCGAACAGCGTGACGACTCATACAAAAATTTTAGAGGTTTAATACAAAAAGTGTGACGAAGGGGGGAGGGGGGGTTGAAAATAGCCAAATTTTGCGTGACGTACTTTATGGATCTTCCCTAAGTGTTGCGTAATGGTTCTACCTAGAGTCCTATAAGAAGAGTAACGTCATATTCCACTTTTGACAGGTCTCCTGCTCGTTTGGAACGCGCATTTGTATGGAACTGACAGCTGATTCTGTTCCAATTTTGACACTTGACGACACTGTTATTATAGTCACTGTAGTTCTACCATGAATCGTGAGAGAAGCGAGCAGACCTAGTGGATCAAAGAATCCCCGAACACTAACTAAGTACTGCTCGCTTCATCGGCCGCTGTTCACCGTTAAAATAAGGCAAATGTTGTTCTTGGTGTTTTGTAGAAAAGGAAAACTCGTCGTTAGCTGTGTCCCAAATCATTCCTAGCACTCGTTCTTGCAGCGTCGTTTTATCATCGATGAAATGGACTGCCGAGACCTGTTTCTGCTCGCCCAGACTGTGAAGTACTTCCACCGAATTCGAAACCCAGTTCCTGATCTCGAAACCTCCCTTTTGGTGAACGAATCGTACATCTTTCGCCCGGCTAATGGCTTCTTCAACGGTATCGACGCTGTCAAAGTAATCGTCCACGTAGTGATGCTTAATAATTGCAGTCGCAGCTTCTGGAAACTGTACGGCGAATTCCTCAGCATTGCAGTTCTTAAGGTCACTCCTGCCGGAATCCAATTTTCAAAGTACTCGCGTTTTCAAGGGCACACCATTCGATACGAAAGCAGCGCACAACCACAGACAAACAGACATAACACATTGAACATTCACTCATCAAATTCATCGTCATTCAAACACTAACGACATCTGCTGATTTCAGTTAGTTGGGCAAATCACGAACCAGATGGCGATAATGAGCAAACGTCAAACTCAAGCAAATGCGATGCGCGCGCCACGAGTGATCGATTGGCCAACTAATGATTATTTGAATCGACCAGTAAATCATTGAACGATGGAAATTTGACGAGTGTTATGTCTGTTTGTCTGTGGCACAACTGTCATTTTTATTTTTTCACGCATGCTGCGACGCAGCAAAGCTGAATAAATAAAAATGACAGTTTTGCGTTGCTTCCGTATCGAATGGTGTGCCCTTGAAAACGCGAGTAGGTACTTTGAAAATTGGAGTCCGTCAGGAGTGACCTTAACATATTGCGTTGAGCAGGGAGAGCTAGTCGACCCAAATGTTGCAACATCCATAACGTACACACGAGGAGCATCTTTGGAGTTATCTCGAAAGAGAAAGCGCTGGAACTGCCTATCTCGAGCTATAATTTTGATTTGATGGTACATTTCTCGCAGATCACCACCTATGGCAACTCGATGTTCTCGAAATCCTGCTATAACAGCTACTAGTGGAACTAGCATATCGGGCCCTTTTAACAACTGAGCATTGAGAGACATGCCTTGAACAGCTGCTGCAGCATCCCACACGAGGCGCACCTTATCCGGCTATTTGGGATTTAAGACAACGTTTAATGCAAGATACCATATTACCTTGTTTGGGTCTGTTTCAGAAAGTTCTTCGGGCGTAGCAAGATGTGTGAAACCTTTTTCCTGATACTCAGTGTTCTGTTTGCGTACGTTCCGATGCAAGTCCGGATTCTTCTCCAGCTTCTTCTCTAACTGCTTCATCCGGCGTAACGCCATCGGATAACTGTCTAGAAATGACGGGCAGTCGGTCTTCCATAGTAGACCGGTTTCGAATCTATCTCCAATCCGCTTAGTGGTATGCTCTAGGATTTGGCGAGCTCTCTTGTCTTCTACGGATTCCAACTGTACTGCTACCACCGACTATTCGACTGCGTAGTGATTTTTTAAAAGATCATGGAGGTTTTCATTTGTTACACCTACAATTAACGTTTGTTTCGGTCCGTACACTGTCCATCCGAGATGACACCGCACAGTTATCGGTTCCATGACTGTTCCAATCTTGGCTTCAGGCGGAGCAAAGGAATGTAGATTGTTTAGCTCGATGAGCATCTCTGGTCGCCCGTTGTATGAGGCAATTGGCAATCCTCTGATGTGGCTGTACTGGCAACTAAGTGCTTTGGCATCCAGCGCCTGTGCCGGCAGCATAAGCTTGTTGACCGTATGCACTGTAGTCAAAAGCATCTTGGACTCCAACAGCCGACACCCATAGGTACATTCGTTCTCGTTGAATCTCTTTCAACTCGCTCAATAATCGATCTGCAAGTTTCCGTTCAAGAAGTGTCACCGATGCACCTTCATCAAGAAAAGCTAGAACGGTGATCGACTTTTCTCCGCAGTGCAGTCGCACCGGAATCATTCGGAACATTGTTATATTGTTCATCCGAATGTGCGCAGTAGTCCCCACTAATGGACGGAGCCATTAGATGCAAGCCCGAGCAGCACACATGTTGCACACAGGTCACAGTAACTTATATGTGACTGGATTCAGTCACAATTAGGTTGCTGCAACTAGTTTCACATGACTTGTGCTGCTTGGCAGAGAGAGTTATGTGCCTGACGACATTCTCCAATATGACAGCGTAGTTTTAATCTACATTGTGCTATCCCATGTTCATTCAAGCACAACCGGCAAAGCTTCCATTGCTCCACTACTTTCATCTGATCGGCATACGTAAGATTTTCAAAATCTTGACAATACCGCAGCAGGTGATCCGTTCGATTGCATACTCGGCACGGCTTCAAGCTTCTCAAACCTCCGACGCCAGTTGACGAACTTTTCGGCAGGCTCTCTCTTTCGCTGTGATGTGGCAATGCTGCCTAGTTTTGCTGTTCCCGGCTACCGAACGTTCATCACCAGAAGGTTTGTTTGCTGGATTGTATTCGAGATCGACATTCGCTTCGCGCGCTTCCGTCATGATTTCAGATACGAAATCCGTGAAAGTCTGGAGTGTCACTTTCTTCTTTCCACGCTTGATGCGCACCCATTCACGTTTGTCGTTGTCTGGCAATTTATCCACAAGATCTTGAATAAGCAACGGATTCACCAAGTGTTGCTTGAGATTCACTGCTTCCAGGTGTCCAGGTCTATGAACCTGTATGGGCACTAAGTGGTGCTATTGGATTTGTACTGAGGATAGTTGAAGTTGTAGAGCTTTTAGGTCTTATCTCTAGAATGATTTGAAGAACTTAGAACATCCGATTTGGACATATCTACATCTTAAACCATACGCATGGCCCCTAAGAACACAAATGGACACAATGTGGTGCTTTTGGTAACGTTCCGCGGGTAGTTGATGTTGTCGACCCTTCAGGTCTGATCTCCAGAATGGTTTGGAAAACTTAGATCATCCGATTTGGACATACCTAAATCGTAAATTATACTTACAACCTTTGGGGACATACATGGACACAATGCAGTGCTATTAGTTTTGTACGAAGGGCAGTTGACGTTGCAGTTCCTTTAGGACTGAAATTTAGAATGATTTGGAGAACTTATAACATCCGATTTGAACATATCTAAATCGTACATCATACGCAAGGATATATATTTCGTTAAAATTTTCGTGTCCCTTGGGATAATCACCAACCAGTGACTCCATCAGGGCCGGATTTTGACGGAAGGGACCCGGGGCCGATAGCTTGTGGGGGTCCCAAAATGTACAAAACAGGTTGGTTTTAGTACATAAGTACCCCCTAAATTCGGCCCTGGACTCCATCATTGCTTAATCAAAAGTAAACAAAAGTAATTCCAACACAGAAGTCTGAGTAGGATTCATTTTCTAACAGCTATCATTTTGTCAACCTTCTGTCAGCGTTCTGTAGCTCGTCCATCCCGATGATCCAAACGAGAATTCCAGGTGCTTCATACAAAACGTGTGACCAGAGCGTGTCGAAAAAAGGTCCCTTTGTGTTACATAACTGATGAGTCTTATAGAGCGAATATGAAAACCTGTTAACCTATTTTGCAATAAATAAACGACGTTTATCCAGCACATCAAACGCACCTTAATTTTGGATCCTGTTCTGACTATTGAAAAATACCTTTGCAGGAATTAACATAAGAACATTTTGACAAAAGCAACAACACCTTTTTGTAGGACTTGTTTTAATTATACAAAATCCAGTCTAGTTTAATGTTTGAAAGCTCTATACATAAATTAAGGAAACTAAGTGAGGGAAGCTGCTTTAATTATACAAGGAATTTAAATCCACAAAACTTAATTGAACTCTAAAAAAGATGCTGTCAATGTCGACGACAAGTTTGAGTGGAACCTGCTTTTTTTTATTTGCATTAACTAATGAATTTTTAATTTTTCCGCATCACCTAGAAATATGACAGAATAAAGTTTTTGCTTAGGAATAATCGATCATTATTGCATAGTAGTCCGACCCGGCAGACTTTGTCCTGCATAGTAGGCGAAAATGTGCGTTGATAACTGCCTATGCAAAATTCCCATTCGAATCGTTTTTTTTAGTTTTTCACGATTTACTCAACTTTATTAATGATTTTCACATGAGAAAATATCATATAAACCCGTCGGAAATGATAACGAACATATCATCTGAAGGGATGATGAAAATCCATCCAGCCGTTTCCGAGTTATGCGGATACGAACACAGACCATTTCATTTTTATTATATAGAAGAAGAAGAAGAAGAAGAAGAAGAAGAAGAAGAAGAAGAAGAAGAAGAAGATGAATAATAATGAGCAACATATGGTTCTCAATAAGTTTTTTTTTAAATAGTTCTAACCGATTTATATTACTTTGCAAAACTGAGAATTAGAAACACATCTGCCTTCAAGTTATTTCAAACCTGTTTGGGTAATCTAATTTCGCGAAACTCAGCTGTGATGCGCGGGTTGGACTACCATTTGCATCTAACACAATCTGTTTGCTGTTCGGCCAAGCTGATAGCGATTTAATCACATGCATTCGAGACCTGAACATCACTAATAACCTCCAATGACACTCAGTCCCGTTTTCGGTGGGGCTTGCATTGAATTTTAAAATACGAGTGCATTTAGATGAGCCACACAGTTCGGTCAGCGGAGGCTTAACTGAGAAGCGGTTCATCCTAACCCGTGAATCACGACCGTGTTTGTAGGAAACGAAAAAGCCTTGCTAATATTTAAAACAAGTTTTTCAATCTGTCGCGATTGCCTTCTTCTTGCTGTCCAGCCAATGATTTGTGTTGAATCGAAAGTTGGATCCCATCCGGCCGGGCAAAGCTAAAGAACATAATTTTGCCAATAAATGCATATTTTTTTCCCAAAATTTGCGTCACAGCGATTATATGGGGGACCTTTATGATGAAAAAAAGAGACTGGACAAAATTCCACTTCGCGAATATTCCTAAGGCCTTCAGTTTGCATTTTGAGGTCGTTTGAAAATAAACTTCTTTCCATTTTTTAAATTGAGTCATCCGCAGAAAAATATAGAATCATGTGAACAAAGGAACATTCAGATGTATTTATTATCATATCTTAATCTGGATGTTTGCATGAGAAACCCACAGATAATGCTTGGAATAGGTAATTGTGGCAGTAATCCAGATGCAATTAATTCTGGAAATACGCCCTTTTTCTTCTTAATTGGCACTACACCCCCCACTATGACATTGCCGCCTCGCAGCTTGGTGTTCATTAAGCACTTTCACGGTTATTAACTGCGAGGTTACTAAGCCAAGTTACAGACAATTTCCAATCCGAAAATTGTCTAGACCGGCACCGGGAATCGAACCCAGCCACGCACCCTCAGCATGGTCTTGCTTTGTAGCCGCGCATCTTACCACACGGCTAAGGAGGGCCCTTGGGGAAATATGCCCTATTGGTGTTATTGGAGTACTCCTCAAGTGCTCAAGAAGGCGGAAAATGAAAAGTGATCGCATTAGCTGTTGGATAACTGCAACTTATTTTGAAACTAAAACGGTTGTTATTGTCGTCAGGTGTAATTAAAGTGCATCTAATTGTTCAACGTAATGCAGCTGTCATTGTCTTTGACGTTCAATTGAATTTTTACGGTCTTATAATTGTACAGTTGTTGCAAACTGAGACCCATACAGGTAACTAACGAATCGTAGTTGAATGAGTCGCAGTTAGCGACGTTATAAAATAAATAAAATTAGTTTATTATGAAAACTAGTACTCCAAAAAGAATTGACTCCAAGCTAGAACTGTATCTTTAGAAAAAGATGGGTATGTGGTAGCTACCCATAATAGATACCACGAAGCATCATAAGGGCGCATGGAGAGAAGAGAACCATGAACTAATCAGAATGTGTTCAGAGATGGTTCTCTTCGCTAATTATATTATCGATTATAATCTAAACGACGAGCAGGATCGGTCGAAGTACGGTAAGCTGTTGCATCATTCGTTCATTCAGCGAACAAAGAAACGACACATCTACGCATCCGTACTGCAAAACCTCTTTTTGCGCCCCAAAACGGGGGAGCGTGGATTGAATCAATGCGTAAAAAGAGGAAGCGCTATCTCTCAGGTAAACAAAGTTTGATATTTAATTTACATTTAGTATAAAAATGTAGCTCTCGCCACTTTCAGATCTAGGGTCGTTCAAATTGTTGTCCGTATCAGGGTCATCCAATTGTTTGAGTTTTGAGGCCTTGAGATGCACTTGGTGCCCCAAGTAGTCTTGAAATACATTCCCAAAAATCTGCACGTTGTTGCCACCAAAGTTTGCAGGTGGAATTTATTATTTATTCAGACGAAGGCTGAAGTGGCCTGTGCTGCACATAAAACTCTTCTCCATTCAGCTCGGTTCATGGCTGCACTTCGCCAACCACGCAGTCTACGGAGGGTCCGCAAGTCATCTTCCACCTGATCGATCCACCTTGCCCGCTGCGCACCTCGCCTTCTTGTGCCCGTCGGATCGTTGTCGAGAACCATTTTCACCGGGGTACTGTCCGACATTCTGGCTACGTGCCCGGCCCACCGCAGTCGTCCGATTTTCGCGGTGTGAACGATGGATGGTTCTTCCAACAGCTGATGCAACTCGTGGTTCATTCGTACTCCACGTACCGTCCGTCATCTGTACCCCACCATAGATGGTACGCAGCACTTTTCTTTCGAAAACTCCAAGTGCGCGTTGGTCCTCCACGAGCATCGTCCAGGTCTCGTGTCCGTAGAGGACTACCGGTCTAATGAGCGTTTTGTAGATTGTCAGTTTGGTACGGCGGCGAACTCTATTCGATCGGAGCGTCTTGCGGAGTCCAAAGTACGTACGATTTCCAGTCGCTATACGTTTCCGAATTTCTCTGCTGGTGTCATTTTCAAGAGGCTCGGAAGCCTACTTTCAAGAGGCTCGGAAGCCTCCTTTCAAGAGGCTCGGAAGCCTCCTTTCAAGAGGCTCGGAAGCCTCCTTTCAAGAGGCTCGGAAGCCTCCTTTCAAGAGGCTCGGAAGCCTCCTTTCAAGAGGCTCAGAAGCCTCCTTTCAAGAGGCTCAGGAGCCTCCTTGCAGGAGGCTCCGAAGCCTCCTTTCAAGAGGCTCAGAAGCCTCCTTTAAAGAGGCTCAGAAGCCTCCTTTCAAGAGGCTCAGAAGCCTCCTTTCAAGAGCTCAGAAGCCTCCTTTCAAGAGGCTCGAAGCCTCCTTTCAAGAGGCTCAGAGCCTCCTTTCAAGAGGCTCAGAAGCCTCCTTTCAAGAGGCTCAGGCCTCCTTTCAAGAGGCTCAGAAGCCTCCTTTCAAGAGCTCAGAAGCCTCCTTTCAAGAGGCTCAGAGCCTCCTTTCAAGAGGCTCAGAAGCCTCCTTTCAAGAGGCTCAGAAGCCTCCTTTCAAGAGGCTCAGAGCCTCCTTGCAAGAGCTCAGGAAGCCTCCTTGCAAGAGGCTCAAGCCTCCTTGCAAGAGGCTCAGAAGCCTCCTTGCAAGAGGCTCAAGCCTCCTTGCAAGAGGCTCAAGCCTCCTTGCAAGAGGCTCGGAAGCCTCCTTGCAAGAGGCTCAGAAGCCTCCTTTCAAGAGGCTCAGGCCTCCTTTCAAGAGGCTCAGAAGCCTCCTTTCAAGAGGCTCAGAGCCTCCTTTCAAGAGGCTCAGGCCTCCTTTCAAGAGGCTCAGAGCCTCCTTTCAAGAGGCTCAGGCCTCCTTTCAAGAGGCTCAGAGCCTCCTTTCAAGAGGCTCAGGAAGCCTCCTTTCAAGAGGCTCAGAGCCTCCTTTCAAGAGGCTCAGAGCCTCCTTTCAAGAGGCTCAGGCCTCCTTTCAAGAGGCTCAGAAGCCTCCTTTCAAGAGGCTCAGAAGCCTCCTTTCAAGAGGCTCAGAAGCCTCCTTTCAAGAGGCTCAGGCCTCCTTTCAAGAGGCTCAGGCCTCCTTTCAAGAGGCTCAGAGCCTCCTTTCAAGAGGCTCAGAAGCCTCCTTTCAAGAGGCTCAGAGCCTCCTTTCAAGAGGCTCAGAAGCCTCCTTTCAAGAGGCTCAGGCCTCCTTTCAAGAGGCTCAGGAAGCCTCCTTTCAAGAGGCTCAGAGCCTCCTTTCAAGAGGCTCAGAAGCCTCCTTTCAAGAGGCTCAGAAGCCTCCTTTCAAGAGGCTCAGGCCTCCTTTCAAGAGCTCAGGAAGCCTCCTTTCAAGAGGCTCAGAGCCTCCTTTCAAGAGGCTCAGGCCTCCTTTCAAGAGGCTCAGGAAGCCTCCTTTCAAGAGGCTCAGAGCCTCCTTTCAAGAGGCTCAGAAGCCTCCTTTCAAGAGGCTCAGAGCCTCCTTTCAAGAGGCTCAGAGCCTCCTTTCAAGAGGCTCAAAGCCTCCTTGCAAGAGGCTCAAGCCTCCTTGCAAGAGGCTCAGAGCCTCCTTGCAAGAGGCTCGGAAGCCTCCTTGCAAGAGGCTCAGAAGCCTCCTTGCAAGAGGCTCAAAGCCTCCTTGCAAGAGGCTCAGAAGCCTCCTTTCAAGAGGCTCAGAGCCTCCTTTCAAGAGGCTCAGAAGCCTCCTTTCAAGAGGCTCAGAAGCCTCCCTTTCAAGAGCTCAGAGCCTCTTTCAAGAGGCTCAGAAGCCTCCTTTCAAGAGGCTCAGAAGCCTCCTTTCAAGAAGGCTCGCAAGCCTCCTTTCAAGAGGCTCAGGCCTCCTTTCAAGAGGCTCAGAGCCTCCTTTCAAGAGGCTCAGAGCCTCCTTTCAAGAGGCTCAGAGCCTCCTTTCAAGAGGCTCAGGTCTCCTTTCAAGAGGCTCAGGCCTCCTTTCAAGAGGCTCAGAGCCTCCTTTCAAGAGGCTCAGGCCTCCTTTCAAGAGGCTCAGAGCCTCCTTTCAAGAGGCTCCCAGCCTCCTTCAAGAGGCTCAGAAGCCTCCTTTCAAGAGGCTCAGAAGCCTCCTTTCAAGAGGCTCAGAGCCTCCTTTCAAGAGGCTCAGAAGCCTCCTTTCAAGAGGCTCAGAAGCCTCCTTTCAAGAGGCTCAGGAAGCCTCCTTTCAAGAGGCTCAGAGCCTCCTTTCAAGAGCTCAGAAGCCTCCTTTCAAGAGGCTCAGAAGCCTCCTTTCAAGAGGCTCAGAGCCTCCTTTCAAGAGGCTCAGAGCCTCCTTTCAAGAGGCTCAGAAGCCTCCTTTCAAGAGGCTCAGAAGCCTCCTTTCAAGAGGCTCAGAAGCCTCCTTTCAAGAGGCTCAGAAGCCTCCTTTCAAGAGGCTCAAGCCTCCTTTCAAGAGGCTCAGAAGCCTCCTTTCAAGAGGCTCAGAAGCCTCCTTTCAAGAGGCTCGGAAGCCTCCTTTCAAGAGGCTCGGAAGCCTCCTTTCAAGAGGCTCGGAAGCCTCCTTTCAAGAGGCTCGGAAGCCTCCTTTCAAGAGGCTCGGAAGCCTCCTTTCAAAAGGCTCGGAAGCCTCCTTTTAAGAGGCTCGGATTGACCTTGACATATTTCAACCCTGGCTGCAACATACTTTGGAACATACTTCAGAAATTCTTCTGGCAATTACTTTAGAAATACCTCCAGAAATAGATTTGGTTTTACCCCTACCAATTGCTTTACAAATTAATTCGATTTAATTCGAGAAGTCCTTCGAAAATTCTTTCGAGAATTATTTTAGAAACTCTGCTGACAATTCCCATGGAAACATCTTCAGAATTTCTCCCGGATATTCCTATCGGAAGTTCTCCAAAATTTCTTTTGGTGCTCCCCTTATGCAAAACTATCTGCTGACTGTTAACTGGACGCAAAGTCTCTCATAGAAAAACGTGAACGGAATGGCGGAGACGTTTTGTGCAGAAATCGTGTCGTGGCTGCACTCTAATGTGCCGCATAAACGGCCTGCAGCGTCACCTTGGAACATCCGTGAACTAAAGCAACTGAAACGCACACGTAATGCACAGCAACGTAGGCTTCGCAACTTACGTACCCCCAGAATCCCGGAGACAGTACGTTGCCTTCATCGAGCCAGTAATGCATACCGCCATCTGAACGCATCTTTGTACGAGTTCAGTCAATCTTAAGAAGAAACCCTAGAGGATGTTGGAGGTTTGTAAATTCCAAGAGGAAGTCTGAATCTGTCCCATCAACCGTGTACCTAGATGAATCTAGTTCAGCTGCAATGACCGACGTAGCCTCTGCTGCATAGGAAGCTGAGTTAGCGGCTCTGAACGTGTAACGATTGTTTAGTGCACACGGCGTACTGCAACTTAAGCGCCACTCTCTGAGATTGAGAGGTTGATGACGCTGATAAAGTCCGGCCAAAGACTCCTTACTAGGGCAGGTTTGAAAGTGGCTCTATCACTCGAACACACCGACTTCCTCCTCCACGTTTGGAGGGAAAGCGAACTCGATGCGAAAAGGAAACAAATAATTAAAGGTCCAAAACGAACTGCTAAATGTTTCACAGGACTGACGTTATTAGATACAACTAGTTGAAGGGCAGTTGTAACTTAGAATCATAATTTATTACATGGCTAGTTTTCAAATGATACAATTTATCCATCTCAAGGGATGTGCTAGGTAACTTATACACTTTAATCTAATTTTGAGCTCAAAATAACCTTTTTATGCTTAATTAAATACTTGCGGTAACGTTGGGCGCCGTTGAAGATCGATGACGGGTTCATGCAAGGCATGCAGGGCTCAATTCGTGGTACCACGTTCGATTCCGGTAGACAGTCCGGGGCTACCAATCGTCAGCATGGACTACTGACGCCGGCGGAGGTTAGCCTTCTCCGGTCGACGATGCAAATAGCGTAAGCCCTCGACGTGGTAGCGATGATGCACCGTGGCCTTCGGTTGACCACTCCGGTAGTGAACGATGAAACAGCCCTCGACGCAGAATGCGGAGGCTCGTACTCCTGAAATTTCCACGGGCTTTGATACCGGAGAGGCGGTGGTGGAAGCGCGGCTTGTTTCCACCAGTGAGACGGGGGAAGTTAATGGGCCGTCTTCGGGGTTACTGCAGGGCAGTGATGATACGACTTCGATGTCTTTGGTCGCCCACGCCCGATGTATCGACGCGGCCTTCTTCGGTGTTTCCGTCGCGGACGGAACGGGTCAGGGCCTGCAGATCTCCTGGTACGACCGTCTTGTCTTGTTTGGCTTGGCCGAACACAGGGCAGAAAACGCCCCTGAGGTAGTTTGGGTGCACAGACCCTCAACGCGGCCCGAGCAGCACAAGTCAGACAAAAATGGTTGCAGCAACTTAATTGTGACTGAATCCGGTCACATATAAGTAGCAGTAACTTATGTGGAACATGTGTGCTGCTAGGGGGGTTGTGGAGGCGAACAGCGACGAGACCAGGAAGTCTTCGACCGTCCCGGAGGCCTGAGGGCGTTACCAGGGCTGTTATGGCTGGATGAGCTTACACGCGGGCTTGGAATGGTTGGCGACAGTCGCGATCACGTGGCCGATGATGTATTCGTGGTATTCGACCACTCCGGACAAAAACCCCACGTTAGCAGGAGATTCTGGGACCTGTTAACATGCCTAAGTTAGCGTGATTCTTAAATCTCTATCCCATGCTTACCGTAAACTCCAATAATGAACCCTGAACCACGTGGAGTTGAGTATCATAAATTCTCTAGCTGCGTACAATGGCGTTTCTATAAATTTAGAATGTATAAACATCACTGCCATAAGACTATCGGATCTCCCTAGCTCACCTTATTGCACCGTTTTAACAAATGCACGTTTTCGGTTTTTTAAAAAATAAATTCGAATCACTTCTCGATACTTTTCAAATTTACACTATTCGTATTGGCAATCCGACATCGACTAATCCCACTACGCATCTCACAGTTCGGTTGGCCTTGGCCTTCATAAAATTCGCTCGTTCACACCATACAATGGGACAAAGAGTTCACTCTCCCAGTCCACGAGCGTAGGTAGCACGTCGTCGTCCCATTTGCATGGTCCATACCACTTGGTACGACTTTGCATCTAACCCATACTCTGAGGCGGAGAAGAGTGGGCCCGAAAATTAGTACCTAGTCAATGAGTACCCAGAACCGACTTTCATGCTGTCAGCCTTTTTTTTCTCTACTCTCAGGCAGATGACGTTACCGTTTGGCTGCCGTTTATGTAATAAGGTAAAGGGTCTATAGTGGACCCTTACTTGTGTTACAAACGTTCCGATGAATGCAGTTGACCATAAAACATTTACGATAACGCCAGAAATGATCATGGCGGCAGCATCAAAGATGAAGAATTCCCACTCTTCTGGACCTGACGGCATTCCAGCCGTAATATTTCGTCGCTGCGATGTCGACTACACGGACCTGAAAGCTGCCTTTGGTAAAATTGACCACCGTATACTTCTTTGTAAATTATCTCGACTTGGATTCTTCGTACAACTACTGTCCTAGCTGAATTCGTATCTAACTGACAGAGCATTGCGTGAGGAAATTGGCTCCTGTCTTTCGTCGACTTTTTCTAATACGTCTGGGGTCCCGCAAGGTAGCAATCTCGGTCCTCTCTTGTTCGCATTGTTCTTCAACGACGTGACGTTGCTACTGCGAGGTGGTTGTAAGCTTGTATATGCAGACGACTTGAAGCTGTATTTTATTGTACGTTCAATTGAAGACTGTGAACGCCTCCAAGCGCTGCTCAATGTATTCATCGCGTGGTGCAGCAATAACAAGTGTCCCTAAATGCGTGGTGATAACATTCCATCGCATTACATCACAAATTGTTTTCGACTATTGCATTAACGGATTATCGCCGTCCAGGGTACAACAAGTAAAGGACTTAGGTGTTATGCAACATGCTAAATTGTCGTTCGACGAACATCGCTCGCCTGTTATCTCTAAAGCCACTCGTCAGATGGGTTTTATCGCCAAGATTGCTAAAGACTCTACAGACCTATATTGCCTGAAATCACTCTACTGTGCCTTGGTTCAACCCATATTGGAAACAGCTTAGATTGTTTGGGCTCCATACCAGGTTTCATGGTGTTTAATGGTTGAATGCATACAGAAGCGATTTATTCGACTAGCCCTGCGAAACTTGCCCTGGCGAGATTCTTCAAATCTTCCTCCGTATTCTAATCGGCGTAGACTTCTAGAGCTGGACACGTTACAACGACGAACGGAGATCCAGTAAGCGTTGTTTGTTGGGAAGCTTCTAACTGGAGAAACTGACTCACCGCATCTACTGTCACTTTTGGATTTCGGTACACCTCCAAGACTGTCGCGTACCACGAATCTGCTACAACCCAGATTCCACAGAACGTCATTTGGATATCACGAGCCGGTTACAGCGTGCCTCCGAATGTTCACGCAGGTGGAGAACTTTGGTCAGGTGTCTAGTAGATTTTCGAACAAGCTGTTAATTTAGTGTTAATTTAGTATTGTAGTAATTGTAATTTCATATTACAGTCGCCTCTCCACATCTCGATATTGAAGGGGCCATCGAGTTAGGGAGAGATCGAGGAATAGAAGGAAAATTGAAATGGGTACTAGATCCAAAAAAGCTCGTTGTTATGAAAAACGACAACAAACCAAATGTCGTTTCCTGTTGTTGATGTATTTGTGATTGTCCAAAGGTGGTCTAGTAGTCTAAAAATTTGAACATATCGACATAAGGAGAGTGAATCCTAAACAAAATATGATCAGAACTCATCGAAATACAGAGATATCGAGATAGGGAGGTTATCGAGATGTAGAAAGCCCAAATCTCGCGCTTAGTTTCATAGGGGCGTAACTGTATTCATCGATTTCTCTTAATCGATTTTATATTTTGTTAATAACTCAATTGTTTCAACAGCTACAACCGTGATTATTGATTCTAGTGCAAGATATAATCATCCTTTATCACACCAAACCATTAAATCATCGACAAACTAGCGCAATTCGGTACAATAATTAAAAGAAAACATCGACGAAGAGAAATCGATTAATACATTTACGCCCCTATGAAACTAAGCGCGAGAAATGTATGCACATTGAAGGGACTGAGGGAACCATCGACATAGGGAGAGATATCGAGATATAGAACATCGAGATGTAGAGAGTCGACTGTATATCATTTATTAAGACTTTGGGTCAAATGAATAAATTATTAACAAATTAACAAAGATGTCTACAAAAATTCACTCAGAAAACTCTTCAGGATTTTAACGGAAATTGCCTTCAGGAATTCCACCAGAATATCCTTCAGAAATTCAACCGCTTTCGCTTCCACGAATTTCTCCATAAATAGGGGAATTCTCCCAAAAGATCCTCCAGGCACTTCTGCAAAACTGGCCTCTAGAAACCTTCGAAACATTTTTTGCAGCAATCCATCTAAAAATTCCTCCGGTAATTTCTCCAAATATTCATCCGCAAACTCGTATTGAAATTATTCAGAAAATTACTCCAGGAATTGTTCCGGGAAATTCATCATTCATGAAGAAAGAAGGTTAGAATTTTTGGGGGAGTATTCAAAAATGTTAGTGAAAGTTTTATGAGGTAATTACTTGAGTATTTCTTTAAGACAATCGAGAATGAATTCTTGATATGAACCCCTGGAGGAATTTTTTGATAAATTCTTGAAATAATTTTTGGTGGATTTCTCGATGGATTTCTAGGAGAAATTTTCGAAAAAATATATAAAAGTATTTAGGGGCTGTCCAGAAACCACGTGGTCATATATGGGGGAGGGGGGGTTTGGAAAATGACGACGATAAGTCACAGGGGGGGAGGGGGGTGTTGCTCTCGAACCACGTGGTTTTTTTTACACGAAAAACTTTTGGTGAATAACAATAACGGTGTAAAAAATACAAAGCATTAACATTTAATGATTTAATCATTGAACGCAAAGCGAGATGATGCCCACGTAGCGTCTTTTCAACTCAGCGTTAAAAAGACGTAGGTGTGCATCGGAAAAAAACCGGCAACGCAGCGTCAGTCGCAACGCCGATGTATATCTGCGTTATTTGACCATCTTAGCCTTTGATCCTATTTCCATAAAAAAACGAAAAACATGTTGCGATTCAGTCTTAATTTCCACAAAAAAAATTGGAAAGGAAAAAAGGAAAAAAAAATTTAAAAAATTTCGCCGCACCACGCCACCGCCACAGATGGTTTTTGGCATCACGCCGCCGACACTTTTGCATCAGCGGACTGCAACTACAATTTTGAAAATTGTTCATGTTTTTCAAAATGTACAATGAGAGTTCATGTTTTTACGAAATGTAGGCAATGAACTGTGTACATTGGGGTAACTACAGGGGGGCTAGGGGGGGCTATAGCCCCACCTAGAACTAAATTAGCCCCCCTAGAATGTTTGCCACTTTGCATGAATATTGTACTTATCTGGCTCTCTGATCATATATAGGCGTAACTGACAAGGATAAGTTCTCTTCATTCACATCTCTCTCTCTCTCTCTACAAAACATTGAATCTATTTTAACAAATTTGAAAAATAGTACGCTTCCTTGATTCTCCAGCGCCAGATATCATTACTTTAGGAAATTGGAGTAGGAATAGTGATTCCATGCTGATGCAATGCTGATTGAATAAATAATAGAAGCAACAGACTAAGAAAACAAATACAATTTCTAAAATTTTGATTAGATAAATAAAGTTCTAGTGGCATGTCTGTATGGTCCTAATATTGATACAGCATAAAATGTTGGACAAATTGTTCAAGGAACACAGAATGCTTAGCATATTGGCATATTTCTAAAAAATCCAGATTTAAAATTGGTTTTCTCAGCAAGTATTAAATCTTTACATATTTAATTTTACATTTTAAGTTTTTACAGAGTTTTGCGAGTATATTTAATTAAACCTATAGATAGTAGTATTCCACTATCTATAATTAAACCTAGCGTGTTCAGAAATAGTTCTTAAAGATGCATGGCCTTTCTGAAAGAATTATCAAAAGAATCGTTCTAAAAAAGTGAGAGCCAAATACTACGTATCATATGTCTGTATCGATCCAGATATTTTGAAAGCATTTCTTTCTGTAGCTTCGAATGGTAATTTGGGGGATTTTTCTGCTATTTCCAGAAAATCAATTAAGAGATTCCAGAAAGGCAAAATCTTGAGTTTTCAAGAAGACGTAACAAAAATTTAAATGAGAAAGAAATTGGAATTCTTTCGGATGGATAAAACTCCACAGGCGTCTTCCCGAGCAACACACATGTTGTAGAGTAGTTACAGTTACTCGAATGCAACCAAATTTGGTCTTATATCTTATTTGCATCGTCGCCAAGTGATGAACAAGTTTTCAACAGTTCCTGATGATATTCAATTTTTTAATAGTTTAGCGCCTTTATTTAATTGTTTCTAATGATTGTGCAAAATCTTAAACAGTTTGTCGATCGATCGATAAAAAAATCATCAAAATCGGCTGAGTTATTATTAGTTCATACTTCCTGACCACTTTTCGTGACGGTCTTAAATTTGATTCTGCTGAATGACCCCCCCCCCCTATATTTTCCCGTAAGACGTATTCTACGTCAAAAAATTCCATTGGAAATTTAGAATTCTTCCTTTGTAGATTCATTATTGCCCAGGATTTTGAAAATAAATTTTCGAGATTCTGTAAACAAAAGTCACCTGGAATTTTTTTTCTAATTTATACTGGAAATTCTTCGAATTTGATGTTTATTGGAATTTTCATCGTAAGTATGCATTTCGGATCCTTCTACGGATTCTTCTAGTTCTTAAAAAATTTCTACCGAACATTTTCGGAACTCTTCCACAGAATTTCGGAAAAAAAGTCGTTGAAATTTTAAAGATTTTTCCGTGGAGACTCCAAAAAATTTCTTGTCAATATTCTGAAGGGTTTCCCTTGCAGCTCCAGAATAAATATATTTAAAATTAATCCAACAACAAATGTAGGCAATAATTTAGGTTTAAGAAGCCTAGTTTTTATGATATTGAACAATTAGGATAATTGATCGAAAAATTTAATAATGCACCTAAATGTTCTAAATGCACAAAATTCTAGTAGTGCGTATGAAAAAGGTTATGACATAGAGAAGCTTGCATTTAAAAAATCAACATGAAATTCTAATTAATAATAATGCTTTCTAAATTCATAAAAGGGTCTTAGAACTAAGGATATTCCTGCGATATAGAAAAAAATTCAGTGTTCCAGAAAAAAACACTCCAATCCCTAAAACAATCTAGGTTAAATAATAGTGTTATAATAACAATTGAAATTCAATTCCAAAACAAATCTCAACCCTTTCAGGACGGATGGGTCATATATGCCCAGCGTTTTAGATTGTCTATAAAATCACAAAAGAGAGCTAGGCCACCATTTTCTTCAGCAAAATTGTTCATCTAGATATTGGCTTTACAGAAAAAATATGGGAGCTCGAGACCTTGGGAAGATTTCGATTCTAAGAGCATGCAAATGAAGTTGAAATGTTTGAATCGTGAACCACATTGTTTCATCATTCTGAATACTCAGATAAGATGGGTCATCCTGAACGTTAAGCCAGTGATTAATATTCAGGAATACGAGATGCTCAAGGTACTCCAAAATGTTCTCAAGTTCAGCCCACGATATCCAGATCAATCAAGACATTTGCAATGTCTTCATCATCGGTATATACCCAATTCGATGTAATAAGTATATGATCCTAATTTCCATTAACATGAGATCCAATAGACAAGGTACCCAAAATTATCTAGTCAACATCAAGTTGCACAATGACAATGAGGTTTGTTCGCAAACTTTTTCTATAGGGCCTTAGAAGCACTGGGTTCACGGACTTGAATGATTAAGTAGTTCAAATTACGACTTCCAGGACGTTTTGTATATGCTAAAATGTTTGTAGTAGCTTGTATAAATAATAATTGAAGTCATATCAACCCAATGAACCTACTGGGATATTATATCATGCATCATTAATATGTTGGTTAATTGGATAAATCGAATGATCCGAACTCCAAAATAATAATTGGTCTATAATACATTCATTACTCTATGAGTCGCTTATGAAAGGACCATTGACTAAAGCATATTCGATATGTGGAATAGAAGTTCCTTGGAAAATTATTCGAAAGAACCTTCAGAGTAACTGAGAAAATATGTTTATTATGACATCATTGGCTTCCACGAGTCGATGCTAAAATAAAATTTCAATAGAGAATTAGAAATTTTGAGAGATGAGCCAGCTCTGGACTGAAAATCTATTTACATAAATATGAATTTCTGTCTGTCTGAACCTTATAGACTCCGAAACTACTGAACCGATCGGCGTGAAAATTTGTATGCAGAGGTTTTGGGGCCGGGAAGGTTCTTAAGATTCGAGACCCCTCACTCCTTTTGAAAGGGGGCTCCCATACAAATGAAACAAAAATTTCTGCATAACTTGAGAACTAATCAATTTTAGGCGAAACGAAGTTCGTCGGGTCTGCTAGTTATAAATAATTATAAAATAAGAATTTTCTATAAAGAAATCAAAATGTTCCACGAAAAAGTAACAAAATTTTCATGAATAAATCAAAGCGATAAACAATTACAAATGTTTCCAGAAAAAAATTCTTTTCCACAAAAATATTTTTTCCACAAAATATCTTCTTCTATATTATTATTATCTATATAATAAAAACGAGTTGAGATTCTCTTCCTGACGATTTAACTGGCGAAGAGGTTGACCGATTTGCAAGATTTTTTCTCTAACCGATTTGTTTTGGGATCCGCAAGGTTTCTAAATACAAAAAGTTGATGAATTTAACGGGGAAATGTAAAAAATCATTAAAATACAATTTTGGGTCTGCTGTTGAGGAAAACAAAACAAACGCACGGAAATTGATCTAGAGTGCGGTGCTGCAAATAGTTCATTGTGATATTTGCAACACCCGGGCAAAGCTGGGTATTTTCCGCTAGTATTTAATAAAAATGAGTTGAGATTTCCTTCTTGACGATTTATTTAACTCGCGACCGGGTTGACCGATATGCAAGATTTTTCCCTAATCAATTCGTTTTGGGATCCGCAAGGTTTGTATATACAAAAAGTTGGTGAATTTTGGGTCAGCTGTTGAGGAAAACAAAACAAACGCACGGAAATTGATCTAGAGTGCGGTGCTGCAAATAGTTCATTGTGACATTTGCAACACCTGGACAATGCTGGGTTTCTTTCACATCAATAAAGAGCAATGAAAAAATAAGAAAATTTACATTGAGAAAATACTAATAAGCAATCAAATTGATAACATTTTCCATGAACTTCAAACGCTTTTAAAGAAGAGGTAATCTATGGAAAAATGCTCAATTTATATATTACTAGCTTTATGTACCCGGCCTTGCTCGGAATTGCCAGTTTGGTTTTCAGTTTTTTACAATCAGAAAAAGATAAAACCAATCGGTCAACAGAGTAATTGTGTTAACTTATTGATACTTCGTCATTTGACTAATAAAAGGCTTTTGGAAGCATTGACTGATCTAGAAAAAGGGATCTTTGGTTTGAATAGGCTTATTCCTGGCAAACGTCATTTGCTAAAAAAGGAAAAACATCCACCGATGCTTTATTCCGGACAAACGCCCATTTTTAAAGAAGGGATAACACTCACCATTTCCTTATTCCGGGCAAATGCCTTCTTTTAAAGAAGCAATCACATCCACCATCCAGAAGGAAACACATTTTTTATTGCTTCTCACTGGGCAAACCATGATTCCGATGAAGGGTAACAATAATCATTGCTCTATACCCAGCAAATGCATGCTTTCTATGAAAGATTTTTCTGATGCTGTTCATAATTATCCCAAATGCCCTTCATATCAAATGACCTAAAGCCAAATATTGTTATGTTAAGGGCCTGCTTCATTCAGGGATATGTCATTTTCAGGGAAGTTGAGATCATTATTGGGGAAATGTTATTAACGGGAAAATGTTATTGTCAAGGATTTGCTATTTTTAAGGAATTTGGGAAATTTGTTTTCGGTGCATTGTACAATGTGAAAGAACCTCGAATGAACTAAATAAGAGGGATTTTAAATTAAGACGTTTTCTGAACAATACTTAACCCCAACAACCTCCTGCATCCCAAAAGTTTCTCCCAGCCTCTATATAATAATTTTGGGCAGAGAATATGTTTTTACAAAATTGTTTGAATTGACCCATGCGGTAAAAAGGTATACTAAACTGTTCGTTTAATAAATATACCATCTCTCTCATTCAGCTATGACACTCCTATCCAGTCTGATATAGTCTTCCTTAAACAGAGAATACGGGTTCCAAATTTAGTGGACATCGGCAAATGGGTTCAAAAGTTATGCTGAATTGATCGATAACTAAACAATACCCCTCTCTCACACCATCCCCTTTTAAAATTACCTACCCACATCCACTTAAGTTGTTTCCTTAGGACATACAATATTTGATACAAATTTAGTTCAAATCGGTCATTGGGTTCAAGACTTCCATTAATTGATCGATTGTTGAACAATACCCCTCCCTCCATACCCTCCCTTTTTCAAAGCGCATCCCTAATCACGCTATCGTCGTCTCCTTAATATGAAGAATGTGTGTTCCTAATTTGGTAGAAAACGGCCAATGGGTTCAGCAGTTACACTGAGTTGATCAATAACTGAGCAATACCCTCCCCACAACCTTTTCCAAAAGCATTCATAATCCCCCTATCATCGTCTCCTCTAGATAAAGAATGTGTGTTTCAAATTTGGTTGAAATCGGCCAAAGGGTTCAAAAGGTACACTGAGTTGATCAATAACTTAGCAATACACTTCCCTCCACACCCTCCCCCTTTTTCAGAGAGCATCCCTAACCCCCTCTATCATCGTTTCCTTAAGATAAAGAATGTGTGTTCCAAATTTGGTTGAAATCGGCCAAGGGGTTGAGAGGCTACACTGAGATGATTAATAACTAAGCAATACCCCTCCCCGCACATCCTCCCCCTTTTCCAAAGAACATGTTTAGCCCCCCTCCATTGTCGTCTCCTTAAGATAAAGAATGTGTGTTCCAAATTTGGTTGAAATCGGTCAAGGGGTTCATAAGGTACACTGAGTTGATCAATAACTTAGCAATACCCCTCCCCTCACACCCTCCCCCTTTTCCAAAGAGCATCCCCAACCCCCTATCGTCGTCTCCTTAAGACCAAGAATGCGTGTTCCAAATTTGGTTGAAATCAGCCAAGGGGTTCAGAGGCTACACTGAGTTGATTATAAACTAAGCAATACCCCTCCCCGCACACCCCCCCCTCTTTTTTTTCAAAGAGCATGCTTAGCCCCCATCCATTGTCGTTTCCTTAAGATAAAGAATGTGTGTTCCAAATTTGGTTGAAATCGGCCAAGGGGTTCAGAAGATACACTGAGTTGATCGATAACTAAGCAATACACCTCCCCCCACACCCTCCCTTTTTTTCAAAGAGCATTCCTAACCCCCCTATCGTCGTCTCCTTAAAATAAAGAATGTGTGTTCCAAATTTGGTTGAAATCGGTCAATGGGTTCAGAAGTTATGCTGGAACATACATACAAACATACATACAAACATACAAACATTGAGTTTTATATATATATATATATATAATATATAAAATATATATAATATATATAAGAAGAAGAAGAAGAAGATAGATAGATTTTATATTCTATAATGGAAAATTTCCTTTTTTTAATGCTCTTTATTGATTTTTTCGTGGAAAGGTTTTAATTTTTGGTAAAAAAAAAAAATATTTTTTAGAAATTTTGTAATTATTTATTGCTAATAATGATTTATTTATGGAATGTTTGTATTTTTTTTACGTGAAACATTTCGATTTCTTTATGGAAAATTCTTCTTTCATCATTGCAATTTTTGGTTTTAAGGTCAATCCTGACGGAATCCAAGTTCCAAAGTGCTCGCGTTTTCGGGGGCACATCACTCGATTCAGAGGCGGCGCACAACTGTAATTTTTGTTGATTTAGCTTTGCTGCGTCGCAGCATGCGTAAAATAATAAAAATGACAGTTGTGCGTTGCTTTCGTATCGAGTGGTGTGCCTCCGAAAACGCGAGCACTTTTAATCTTGGATTCTTTCAGGAGTGACCTTAAAAGTGTTAATTCATTTTTGTTTTGTGGAAAATTCTCAATTGTTTATGAAAGTTTTGCATTATTTGTAGAAAAATATAATATTTTTATATTTTTCATACCATAATATTTCTTTATTGTAAATTTCCTAATTGTTATGGAAAATTTTTAAGCAGGGTTTCTACTTCAGATGATATCGTATCTTAGAACATCGACTCATGGAAGGTCTATTGAAGCTTGTGAAAGTAATAAATGAAATCGCATCGGCTCAATGTACCTGTTTGGATGCTTAGATATTAGATACTTTCGAGGATATGTACTTCAGAGCAGTTTGGCCTATGACATCCGAAAAAAAAATCTACTTTTCTGTTCTTACTATACTAGTTTTGACAAGATCGAGTGGGAAACCCTAAATATGTACGTTAAATCCATGTAAAAAAAATCGTCCTGAAAGGGTTAAATACCAAAATATAACAATAAATTCTAGAATACCAAAAGGAACCCAAAGATATTAAAGACTGTAGATTTAAAATGAAAACTAGCATTTTATGCCAAAAAATTAAAAAATATAGGGATAATTTGGAAAGTTTCTAAGCCATTACAAATTTTTCTAGAAATGTTTATAACATATTCACCAGTCCACATTTTTTTGTATCCTGATGCATCGAAGGTGTGCGAGTTCTAGATATCCTAATACCTGATACAGATTACAACATGATAACATCATCAAAATGTTAGAATTCATGAAAATTTATAATTTCCATGCTGGGTTTAGTTTGATTTTGAAACAGTTGAAATTACTGTTTTTGTCCATCTTTAAAATTGATCGGCCATATGTTTTAATTATATAACTTTTTTTTAATTTTTTGTTTTGTTTTTGAAAAAACCACGTGGTCATAGTGGGGGGAGGAGGGGGGTCTGCCAAATGACCACGATAAGCCACATGGGGGGAGGGGGTGTTGAAAATCTTCAAAAATATGACCACGTGGTTTCTGGACGGCCTCTTTAAAGAAATTCAGGGAGAAATTCTAGATATAGAAGCATTTCCAAAGGAAGTAATAAATAATTACTAAAAGAAAATATCGTTGTGTTCCTAAACAAATTTAAAATGGAATTTTGAACTATTTTTCGGCCGAAATTACAACGGATTTCGAATAGGTAGTTCCGAAGACGTTCTAGGAGCAATCCCTTAAGCGTCTAAGAACATCTCATGTTTATATTTGGTAGAGCATACGTTGTATAGCGAGAAATCTTAATTGCAAAGACATTCCCACAACGTTTGGTCGTAGGGTACGCCAGCTTATCCGGGAGAACGTGAAGTGAGTTAAATACAGAATGTTATGCTGAAAGCCTCGAAAGGACTGCAGTTCATCAGGTAAGGTAATTAGCGTTTCACTAAAGTGTATATGATACATAAAAAATAAAAAATAAATGAAACGTGCTGCTAAAATACATTCTTTACAATCTCCCGAGCGAAAAGTAAACTGTGGGATAGAAAAAGAAGTTCCGCAACTCTTGAAATTTGATAAAATTCCTTAAGTGCATGGAGGGCTTCCTGAAATGCGTCGTTAACTAAATGTTGCTACAGTTATTCAAATATCTGGCGTTCCTTCTGATATCGGCCAACACTTTTGTTTACACAATTTCGTCGGAGTGTCGTAAAAGTCGTAGTAAGGCAGACGCATGTCTAGCTGAATAAAATGAAGCCAACTAGAAATGCACGGTCATTAGAATAAAACGCAAGCACGCGTGCCCATTCGGCTCCTATCAAACGGAACCCTAACCTAATACCTACGCTGTTGTCGAACGCTTCCGATTTCATCAGCTTTCGTAATTATCGCTTCTGGTAAACCCACAATCATGTCGTGCAAGGGGTGTTCCCTTAGTTCCTTGATGACTGATGATTGACGCACAATTATAATAAGACATAAAGTGCTTATTTGTTTGCTTGTGGCTTTGCAAACATAATCAAAACATTAACAGCTCAAATGACTCGATGTTTCCCAGAATGGAATGCCACCATCCGATAAATTTGACTGATTGTTTAAAGATGGCATTTGACTCATGCATTTAATAATAACTCCTTATTAAGCTGAGTGGACTGTTATTGACTTGTGAGACAATACACTAATTACAAAAAAACTGTATGTTACAAGTGTTATCAAAAGTGTTGCTGATTTCGCTGATCATGAAGTCGTTGCCATTCAGAGAGAAATCATTAATCCTAGAAAATCTAATCCTTTGGTTCCTGATTTTACGTTTCTGCTTCTCGTGTGAATTGAATAGCAAATCATCTCATAGTGTTATCCAATGACTTTTATTATTTGGTGGAATATCCAGATAACAGGTTGAAAGCGGATTCCGATGCCCATTGGTTGACATGACAGACGATTCCCGAAAAAGTTAACGCAAAAACGGTACTCATGAAACCATTCATACATTCGGAAATATTAAATGTTGTACACAGAGTACAGACAAATATTGGGGGCGTTTTTTTCTACCAAGTGTCTAGAGTGCAATCATGTCAATCAGCACGCTTTCAATTTCGTTCAAAGTGGTTATCGTTCGTCAATGAATATTGACGTCATGTCGGTATACGTATATTTAATCGGATTCCTCACATGTTATAAGGGTCATCGACTGTGAGGAAAGTTCTACGTACCAACCCTATATGTATTGCGAAAAAGAGGCTAATGCCTGTTAATCAAAACACAAAAATAAATACCTACAACATTTCAGGCACTATTGCTGTACCGAGCTGGTTCCGATCGTTTGATACGCAGTTCATGGCTGCATGAATACATTTCTACAGGTCGTCGATAGCCACCACCGGGTGGCTATCGGAACCGATGGTGGTCTGCTTCAAATGTGTCTAAATACGAAGTCAAATGAATGTATAATAAAGAGATGTCTTAGGAAACGTCTGTAATTTATTGTGCCAACTTAAAATGGAATCTGTTATGTATGTAAATGAGTAGCAGAAATTATTTCATAGGCGTGATAAAAGGCATTTTTTTTTTCAATTTACCGCAATGTAAAGTATTTGGCAATAGTTTAGTAAGTAACAGATTCCTTTTGAAAGCAATATTGTGTAGTGTCGTACGAAGCTAAGCAGATCAATTTAATTTTATATACTTCTTGGGAGAGCAAGAACTTGTACAGCACTGCCGCAATCTGACAAAGTGATGTACATGTAATTTTACAATTTCAGTGCTAATAATAGATATTATAAAACACACTTTTTAAAGGAAAACGGGAAACTGATTTGTTTTGTTATATAAAATATTTCCATAAAAGAATTAAACTTTTATTAACATATTAGAATATCCTTACATCTTCATCTAATATATCTTTATCAAAAATTGAGATTAAAAAGTTCAATCAAACTCAACAATTCCATAAAAAATATTTCAAAATTACCAATAAATGGTATCGATTAAAACGTGCTTGCGGGAAGAGAAAAAAATCGCAGATCGGTGAGCGGAACGAATAGTCTATCATAGACTTTGAAGCCTCCTACAGTCCTACGGAATGCGCCGTTTAAATTCATTTATTTTTCATTTTTGCTTCTTTTACAATGTTTTTTCAGGTAAAGTGTTTGACCCTTCACCTTAGACTATAAGTATTCATTTTCATATTATTTTAATAATATTGTGCCTTGCAACAATATGACAACTTTCGTGATCATTTCCCAAGGCTCTCATAGATGTGAAAAATGTATCCGCAGTACAAATAACACGTGCCATCAAAGCATTCATCGTGGCAATCCACCACGTGTCGACCGAATTTTCAAAAATATCAAAGTAGCTTTTTTCCTGGCGGTATGTTGTTCTTAGGCGACTATCTGGCGCTCATTTTCTGTTGCGATTAAAAATAAGCGAAGGAGCAGCTTTTTTATGAGCGGTACAGTATTATTTTAATTCTAATTTCACATTCTAACCTTGAGACGGCATCGATTTGTTTGAGAAATTCGATAACCTAACTAATACGTACGCTAATACCTAATTGCTGCCTGTTCGGAGTGTATGCAATGAACCCTAAACTTCTATTTACACTCATCAAAACGTCCTGTCAGACGGTGGACGTCTTATCCTGGGAGGGATGTTGAGATTATTCTCAGGATTTTTTTTTTGGACTAATTGAAGTTTGAGTCTATCGAAGCATATTTTTCCCTCGAAAAAATATCCACAAGGCCACATGGATTTCTAATCAAACTGCCTCATCCAAAATCTGAATGGGAATTATAGGGATATGCAAAATTGTTAGATTCTCATTCGAGAAATGCAAATTTCTTATACAAGTATTGCAAAAACAGCTTTTTAAATTGTAAGGTCTAATACAATATATGTATAAGAATATACATATCAATTTTGCATATGCTAATTTGTTTTACAGATTTTGGTAGGTTCTTATTCAGTTCTGTAAAAAGAGATCGTTAAGTATAGTTTCAGTATGTCTACGCTCATGGACTGACTGTTGTAGCAGGTTGAGGTTTAACTGAGCTTCTTGTAGAGGTGTGCACCAGTCCAAAAATCGTTGGTTGCGGCATTTCTCATAATTTTGGTCGGCGGTGGGGCGGTGGCGTGACTCAGCGTGGTGGGTTTTTATTGTGTTCCTTTCTTAAAGATTTTTTCGGGATATTTTCAAGACATTAACGGAAGAACTTTAGAATTTCAGCGAAAAAGTCTAATGAACATCCCAAGGGAATTCTTAGTTTTTCCAAAATAATCATTTATTTTTTTTCGGATTTTTCATGGGAAATAGCTTAAAGTTTCCACGGGTAATTCTTTGAAATTTCCAAGAAAGTTTGTTTGGTTGGGAATTTCCGGATGAAAATGTTTGGAGGTTCCAAGGAACACTATTTGGAATTTCCGTGGAATTCCCGATGAGACAAAAGCTTTGCTGAAGTGAAGCACAATTAAACATTTAGTATAAGCAATATACTTTTTTTTCAGCATTATGCTGTACTGCTTTTCTAAAACAGCAAAAGTGTGCGAAACACTAAAAACAAGATATCAAGGAACTAATTCAAACTTCGTTTGAAGAGCCATTTCTCAAAATTAAAAATTAAACTCTTCAAACTATATTAGAACCAAGTGTAGTAGTAAAATTCTTCTTTATTTAGGCATTTTTTTGTTCTACAATTATTTTTTACATGCAATGTGATATGCCGGCTAGGCCCTCCAATCTCAATTTTAATTTTTTATTGGTATTTGACAATTTTTAAAATATAAATTCGATTTGTCATGACGACTATTTATACTACATATTTACAATAAAAATATGATAACCTAGTTGGGGATGATCTCCCGGATCATAGGTTGGTCGGAGTGCAAGCAACGGACCCTAAACCTTTCCTTACTCTCTCTTCAAAGCGTTTTTCAAGAGTTTTTATCCTGGCCTGACGATGGACCTCAGAATTTCTTGTCCTGGAAGGAGTGTTGAGGATCACCCTCAGGAACTTGTTCTGCACTTATGGGAGTTTCAGATGATGAGTTTTAGCGCAGCTCTCCCAGACCGGCATGCCATATTCGATCACATGGAGGACTTGTAGACAGCAAGCTTATTTTTTAGGGACAATGATGACCGGCGGTTGATCAAAGGGTACAATAGTTTCAACAAAACGTTAATGATGATGATGCGGGTCCCGCCACATACCCCTACGAAGGTTTGAGCTAGACGATTTATCTTTAAGACAATTAATTGAATTTAATTTTTCAACAATTTAATCAGATTCGCAAAACAAAACAAAAACGATCTGATTACCATCACAGATATAAATTTCTTAACTTTCCATTACTATTCAGCAAAAATATTAAATGTAAAAAAACTGTTTATTTCATCTACAGATTCTACAGTATCAGTAGTGATGCTCCGAGTGCATAAAAATGCAAAACTTGTGATACCTCTTGCACAGATTTCAAAAGTTCCACCAAGAATCGCGTTTCATGTTATTAAGTAACGTTAGCCACTCGAAAGCATTAATAATAATCTAATAAGCTATGTCGTTGTCAACAAAATCAAAACTTGTGTTACCGCTCCGTCGATATCAAAAGTTTCGGTATCAACCGCGGAAACCAAACTCCACTAGATAGCCTATTATTAATCCTCAGAAATATTGAAACAGCTGAAAAAGCGCAAGTCTGTACATAAATTTGAAAATCATTCATATCTGCTTTACGCGCGCGAGACTCAAACTTTTGTAGACTACACAAGAAAAAGGTCAAATTTCAATTACGTCAATAAATATAAAATCCATCATCATAATCGAGGCGAACAAAATAGTTTATTAGTGCCTCAATAATTGAAAAACACAATTTTCCAAACAAAATATCCGTAGGTCGAACTTCGTCAAGATACAATAATTAATGATTTTTTAAAAAGTCAACTAAGAAGCTGCTTAAAATACAGCTTTTACGTGTGAAACACAAAGTCTCTTGAATTGTGATAATGTCGTTGCTCGTTTGATATGTGTAGGCATCGAATTGAAATCATTGATAGGGGAAGGGGGGGCAATATGCCCTAGCTAAGCAAACACTGCTCTATTGTCTTATTTGTAACGCTATTCATGGGTATTTTTACATTATGCATCAGTTAAACAAGATAGCTAGTTGATGCCATTCAAAAATTGTCAAAAATCTCAATCATATTGATAATATTCACATTTCAAAAAAGTGGTGAGATTCTGTTGCCGGAAAACTCATGAGGCAAAACGCCTTTTAGCTGGCAGCTCCTAGGGAACAAAACACCACGCGTCGGCGAATCAGCATTCTGGAATGGATAGCGGGTGGAGACGCAAGTACATTGTAGGTTAGTGCCACTAGGGCGTTTTACCTCGCCAAAATGTTAGATGTTTCTTCAAAATGTGGAAATTTTCGGTTTTTCCGACCTTCCCATACACTATTTTGAAACTTTTTCGCCTAACCTACATAATTTTAGATCTAGTTTTGTTACGGACATCTTAATGACGGTAAATATGAGGGAAACCACAAAAGGCGTTTTGCATCGGGGGGGCGTTTTGGGGCCTCTTCCCCTACCTTTAAAAAACAAAGAATTTTGTGAAGCTCCATGCAAAAAGTTGGGTGTTCTTACATCCTCCGCGTTTCTAGTGTTATATCTATGAATGTCACTTCCTCTTTCAATTCGATCACACAAATATCGAGGCAGCAAACCATTTACTACTTTGAAAATGAACACCATTGTTAAATACACAATTCTTTGCTTCACCGAGAGCCACTGCAATGCATCCAACGAAAAAAGTTGAGAAAGTGAATCTGTTACATCTTAAAATCAAACGCATAATCTTATTCTGCAATCTCGATAATTGTGTTTGATTTGTAAAAAAAAGGAAGGGCAAAAGTCCAGGTGAGGAGAGATGATTGATTTGTACAACTGTATTTTACTAGCTGTACCGTCAACGGGGGTGTCATTGGGCCAAAATGTGGTACGTTCCAAGTAAATGTTACAAAGCTCTAGTAGTTAACATTAGAATCAAGTTTTAATTAGTTTGGTACAAGCTTGAATAATAAATTTACCACTGTGGGGGGAAAAAATAATAAATGAGGGAAATTCTTCAAAGTTATATGTTGTTTAAAATTGGCCCATTCTCACCCATCACAGGGGGTGACATTGGGCCAAGTAAAATAAAGTTCAGCGGGGACGATGCAACGATTCAATCGTTCATTAAAAATAATTGCCTACATTACGGTTCTTACCAACTATGTACGGCAAATCAACCAGAGGCTTGGCCCAATCTCATTCTTTTTCAGCGTGTATTGCTCGTTGCTACGAAAAACTAGAACCGCTATATAAAATATCCATAAAATTCGATAAAACAAAATCAGAATATCGTAACATGATAACCAAGTAATCATCAATCTAAAAACTAGTTATGTAATAGATTTGTGGTGCACTACTGACACTATTTTATTACGGGTTCATTCGATCAATAGTTTTACATTCAAATTCCAAGCATTATGGTACGAGCACAATTAGTTCTTGGAATTTGTTTTGGGATTTCCTAGACGTAAATTTTAATATAATTTCGAACCGTTTGAAGTTTTCATCAAAATTCGTAACCGTTTCTGAGATATTAGGAGTGGAAACATGTTTCGTTTTTGGTCCAATCTTACCCCCTAGACGGTATTTAATTAGTTTTTCAGTCGACATAGGATTCCATACTTCTTGGCTATTTTCTTGATGACATTGTCAATATGTTGGTCAAATTTCAATTTATCATCAATAATCACGCCAAGATATTTAATTACCCGTACGCGATCAAAAGTCTCGTCATCAATTTTCACAGAGATATTATTAATTGAACGATTTCGTGAAATAACCATATACTTTGTTTTACTAATATTCAATTTTAAATGTTTGTTCTTCAACCATCTACTTAAAGAATGCAAATCTTCATTCAAGTGCTCAATCGCTTCCTCCAGATAACAAACTGTCGAGGGTCAAGCCAAAGCAGTCGGCCTTATTGACCCACCCCACAGTAGTCATGTCGTGCCATTGAGGATGATTGTACAGTCCTCGGGCGGAACATGTTTAGGGGATTTAGAGTGGGGGGAAAAGATGATCTAGGTATTCGCCGCGTTGATACAGGTCTTCCAGCTGGTGAGGTACTCTCTGTCGGGGTATACAGGTCTCGTGGGACATTTGCTACTAGCGCTCTGATCACTCTACCTTTGTGGACAATGGAGGTACCATTGGCGAACAGAGACAGAATGCCGCCTTCTGGAGGTTCTGGCATGTCGGAGATGAACAGATTGAAAAGCAGGGGTCCAAGGATACTACCCTGGGGGACGTCTGCGACAATGTTGTGCGCATTGGAACTCGCTCCGCTGATATACACCCGCTTACAGGTAATTGTTGATTATTTTCAACAGACAGCTGGGAAGATTTTAGCGTTGTAGTTTGTACACCAGGCCATCATGCCATACATTGTCGAATGCCTTCTTGACATCGAGTAAGGCCATGGCAGATGTTTTTGAGACTTTCAGCCAGATGGGTTTCGGCCTAATGGGTTGTTCAGCCAAGTGGCATTCGGCCAAATGTCCTATTCGGCCAAATTACTCATTCGGCCAAACGACCCTTTCGGTCAAATGACCCTTTCAGCAAAATGACCTTTTCGGCCTAATGACCCTTTTGGCCAAATGACCCTTCAAGCTAAATGACCCTTTCGGCCAAACGACCCTTTCGGCCAAATAATTTATTTATTTATTATCAGACTAAGGCCGGAGTGGCCTGTGCTGCACATAAAAGTCTTCTCCATTCAGCTCGGTCCATGGCTGCACTTCGCCAACCACGCAGTCTGCGGAGGGTCCGCAAATCGTGTGAACGATGGATGGTTCTCCCAACAGCTGATGCAACTCATGGTTCATTCGCCTCCTCCACGTACCGTCCGCCATCTGCACCCCACCATAGATAGTACGCAACACTTTCCTTTCAAAAACTCCCAGTGCGCGTTGGTCCTCCACGAGCATCGTCCAGGTCTCGTGCCCGTAGAGAACTACCGGTTTTATAAGCGTTTTGTAGATAGTCAGTTTGGTACGGCGGCGAACTCTATTCGATCGGAGCGTCTTACGGAGTCCAAAGTACGTACGATTTCCAGCCACTATGCGCCTCCGAATTTCTCTGCTGGTATCGTTATCGGCGGTCACCAGTGAGCCCAAATACACGAATTCTTCAACCACCTCGATTTCGTCACCACCGATAGAAACGCGTGGTGTGTAGCTTACATTGACCTCTCTTGAGCCTCTTCCTATCATGTACTTCGTCTTCGACGTATTGATGACTAGTCCAATCCGTTTAGCTTCGCTTTTCAGTCTGATGTAGGCTTCCTCCATCCTCTCAAAGTTACGTGCCATGATATCAATGTCGTCGGCGGAACCAAATAACTGGACGGACTTCGTGAAAATCGTACCACTCGTGTCAATCCCTGCCCTTCGTATTACTCCCTCCAAAGCGATGTTGAATAGCAGACACGAGAGACCATCACCTTGCCGTAACCCTCTACGCGTTTCGAAGGGACTCGAGAATGCCCCTGAAACTCGAACTTTGCACATCACCCGATCCATCGTCGCCTTGATCAACCGTATCAGTTTATCCGGAAATCCGTTTTCGTGCATTAGCTGCCATAGCTGGTCCCGATTGATTGTATCATATGCGGCTTTGAAGTCGATAAATAGATGATGTGTGGGCACTTTGTATTCGCGGCATTTCTGCAATACCTAACGTTCGGCGAACACCTGGTCTGTGGTAGAGCGTTCACCCATAAATCCCGCCTGGTACTGCCCCACGAACTCTCTTGCAATTGGTGTTAGTCGGCGGCATAAAATTTGGGAGAGTACCTTGTAGGCGGCGTTCAGCAATGTGATTGCGCGGTAGTTGTTACAATCCAGCTTATCGCCCTTTTTGTAGATGGGACACACGACACCTTCCATCCACTCCTGCGGCAGAACCTCATCCTCCCAAACCTTGGTAATCACCCAGTGCAGCGCTCTAGCCAGTGCTTCACCACCGTGTTTAAACAGCTCTCCTGGTAGTTGGTCAACTCCAGGGGCTTTGTTGTTTTTCAGCCGGCCGATCTCCTCCTGGATTTCCTGGAGATTGGGAGCCGGAAGTCACATGTCCTGCGCGCGTGCTCCAAGGTTCATTACCATACCACCACCGTTGTCTGCCATATCGCCATTCAGGTGCTCTTCGTAGTGCTGCCGCCACCTTTGGATCACCTCACGCTCGTTTGTAAGAAGGTTCCCGTTTATGTCCTTACACATATCGGGCTGGGGCACGTGGTCCTTACGTGAACGGTTCAACTTCTTATAGAACTTTCGTGCGTTATTAGCGCGGTACAGTTTCTCCGTCTCTTCACGGTCTCGATCTTCCTGCTGGCGCTTTTTCCTCCGGAAAATCGAGTTTTGTCTGTTCCGCGCCCGTTTGTATCGTGCCTCGTTCGCCCTCCTGCGGTGTTGCAGCAATCTCGCCCATGCTGCATTCTTCTCCTCAACTAACTGCTCACATTCGCCGTCATACCAGTCGTTTCTCTGATCCGGAGCCACCGTGCCTAGTGCAGCGGTTGCGGTGCTTCCAATGGCGGATCGAATATCTCTCCAGCCATCTTCAAGAGATGCTGCGCCTAGCTGCTCTTCCGTTGGGAGTGACACTTCCAGCTGCTGCGCGTAGTCTTGGGCTAGCCTACCGTCTTGTAGCCGCCCAATGTTTAGCCGCGGCGGACGACTCCGACGCGTGTTGATCACCGTCGAGAGTTTTGAGCGCAGGCATACTGCAACGAGGTTTTGGTCGGATTCAATATTCGCACTGCGGTAAGTGCGTACGTTCGTGATGTCGGAGAAGAATTTACCGTCGATTAGAACGTGGTCGATTTGGTTTTCCGTTACTTGATTAGGTGATTTCCATGTGGCCTTGTGGATATTCTTGCGGAGGAAGAAAGTGCTTCGGACTACCATTCCGCGGGAGGCTGCAAAGTTTATGCATCGTTGGCCGTTGTCGTTCGATACGGTATGCAGACTATCCGGTCCGATGACCGGTATATACATTTCCTCTCTTCCTACCTGAGCGTTCATATCACCGATGACGATTTTGACGTCCCGCAGTGGGCATCCATCGTATGTCTGCTCCAACTGCGCATAGAACGCTTCTTTCTCGTCGTCGGATCTCCCTTCGTGTGGGCAGTGCACGTTGATGATGCTATAGTTGAAGAAACGGCCTTTTATCCTCAGCTTGCACATCCTTGCGTTGATTGGCTGCCACCCAATCACGCGTTGGCGCATCTTTCCCAGCACTATGAAGCCGGTTCCTAGCTCGTTGGTGGTGCCACAGCTTTGGTAGAAGGTAGCCGCTCGATGCCCGCTTTTTCACACTTTCTGTCCTGTCCAGCAGATTTCCTGCAGCGCTACGACATTGAAGTTGCGGGGATGTAATTAATCGTAGATTATCCTGTCGCAACCTGCGAAGCCTAGCGAGTTGCAGTTCCATGTTCCAAGCTTCCAATCGTGATCCTTTATTCGTCGCCTAGGTCGTTGCCGATTGTATCGAGTCGTATTATCTTCTGTGTCGTTCGTAATAGTTGTTTTCAAAGGCGGCTCATTGGGCCTGCGCAAACCTCCTGTCTCGTCGGAAGGCCGTCGTGTCAGGGCTGTTTAGCGTCCCCCCTAACACCAGGACTTGAGCTTGTGCGCTTTGAGCGGCACACGGTCGCTTTGGTGGAGCCTACTTGCGGATTCATGCAGCTTTTTATAGAGGTTTAACAGGGCCCACTGTCAAACCCCACCACATCCTAGGCAGGCGCCACAACTCGCAGATGGCCTGGGGAGGGATCGTCAAGCCCTTGGACATAGTCCCTGCTGACGAAGAACGTAATAAGTCCTATTTTCAATACTCTATCAAATCCAAAATGTTTGGTCGTGATGTGGTCAAAAGAATGACCACAATAAGAATATTTACATTGCAAAGGGTTTATAGGGGAAGAGGCCCCAAAACGCCCCCCCGATGCAAAACGCCTTTTGTGGTTTCCCTCATATTTACCGTCATTAAGAAGAAAGAAGAAAGTTTCAAAATAGTGCATGGGAAGGTCGGAAAAACCGAAAATTTCCACATTTTGTAGAAACATCTAACATTTTAGCGAGGCAAAACGCCCTAGTGGCAATAACCTACAAAGTACTTGCGTCTCCACGGACTATCCATACTAGAATGTTGATTCGCCGACGCGTGGTACTTTGTTCCCTAGGAGCTGCCAGCTAAAAAGCGTTTTGCCTCATGAGTTTTCCGGCAACAGAATATCACCACTTTTTTGAAATGTGAATATTATCAATATGATTGAGATTTTTGACAATTTTTGAATGGCATCAACTAGCTATCTTGTTTAACTGATGCATAATGTAAAAATACCCATGAATAGCGTTACAAATAAGACAATAGAGCAGTGTTTGCTTAGCTAGGGCATATTGCCCCTCCTTCCCCTAACGGTGTTTAACGAGAGCAACATTTTACTGATTGAAAACTATGATGGCCATATTGAAAAAGGAGACGCAATTTCAAGTCGGTGGAATTTTCCACGGAAATACATGATTAGACGGTGTTTTCTTCGCGAAAAACACCTTTTGGCTATAGATTTTAATATTTGGATGGAATTTTAATGGATTAAGTGAAGATTTACGATATTGGTTTAATAATCGTTTTAAATTTATTGCCCAGAACTATATTATTTTGCGGGCGCGTGGTTTTCAATCTTAATTTTGTACTAGCTTTCACCATGAAATCGAAAGCGCACCTCATTTCCATGAAAGTTCTTTGGAAAACAAACCTGAAAAAATATTATTTTGAATGCATCCTCATCATAATTTTCATCATCATTTATTTTGTTATTGTTTGTCAACAAATTTTTGTTTCTCTTTTTCAAAGGAACATTTTTGACAGCTGCCGCAGCCGAATTCCCTTTTTTGCGGGCGGCTTGAAACGGATTTCTATATACTCTTTTAACAGGTTTATAGTGGTAATCTAGAGAGGGCCATTAGGCAATATCTTACTCTTATACACGCATAGAAAGCTCGTTTGGTTGATCTTACAAAACTGTTTGTTGATTTCAACCCAGCAGGTTTAGTTAATCAACAAATATGGTTTGTTATATCAAACATCATATTTTGTTGGATCATCCATGTTGTTAGTAAATTCAACAAAATGTTTTGTTGAAAGTCACCATGTTTTTTTAAACGTGTTTGTAAAATTTAGAGTGTGACATTGTACTGAAGTATTATTTTCACTAGTGAGGAAAAATATATTTTAGACACTTATTGAATATAAATGTATCATGTATCATCTTGAGCATTTGCGGTAAGTAATATTTACGTATAATAATTAATAATAAAAACTGTCTCCATACTTTTCCAGCAAGGAGGAACCATTGTCTGCGACATGGATCGGTAATAAAAAGCGGTACCTAGACATTTTTCAGAAGAATAGTTTCCTTAATTAGCGGTCAGTGTGATGCAATTCAATGTAGATACGTTATTTCTCTTTGATGTTTATGTTCTTGCATCATTTGCTATGCAGTTCTTTTTAAATAAATTGATTAAGTCTATGAAACAGTTTGTTTTTATTTTGAAAATGAAAAACAATTGAACAAAACCAATAAAACGTCATCTTCAACAATACCGATGGTTGATTTTACTAACATGATTGTTGATACAACCAAAATGATTATTGAAATGACAAAAATCTTTTTTGACAGTCATGACAAACCCGATTGTAAAATCAACAAATATTTCGGTTTGAATTCAACAAAAATGTTTGTAAGCCCTGAGATGGCAAACAAGATTGTCAAATTTGACCCCATATTTTGTTGATTTTACAATCTATTTTTCTGCGTGTAGTGGTCATCTGAAGGTTGTCCTTTAGTAGTGGGTTTTATTGTCAGCTCTTATAATTTGATCTTAAAAACCATTCCTAGAGCGGAATATAACTTGAAATGTTACTTGGGTATAAATCTTTAAAATCCATCGAAAGGTAGAGGCGCTAGTAACGTTCAAAATCTTCCCTTCCAGCGTAACGCTCTCGATTTCCAAAAATCTAAATGACACCCAGTGTAGTAAAGAAAGACGTATGTCCTACGTCAAAATCTGCGAAATGTTTTTGGCAAAATAGTATACAAGCTTAATTCAAATAAACTGCTGGGATACATTCCATTTAGCATAACACCACAATTACGTGAAGTACCGTTCTGACCCAAATTCCGAACATGACTCATATTCCAAACACTGGCGTTTTAGCTCTCCAAAGCTTACAAGATTACAAACGAATTCAAGTTCCTGTGAAGAAAATTTCACGAATAATGTAAAAAGCGAGTGTTCGGAGTTTGAGTCAAAACGGTATTTGTTCAAAATATAACATATGTTTATATAATAATTCGATCACTTTTTCCTCGAACTTATGTATTGAATAAAGTTCATAGCATAGGTAAATAATGGAAATAAGACGTTTTAGGCGGAAAAGAGACTTGTATTCAAACATCAAGAGATGTTGTTGGTTAGTTGGTTAGTCTGGAGTATTTTCAGAATCAACTGCCCAGGGAAGTCGAGACAATTTACAACTCGAAAAGTTCTTTGACCGGAGTCACCCTACAGCTATGCTATGAAAAAGGCCCCACTCTATAGAAGCTATATAAACGCTCATTTCATATCTGGATTAATCCAAGCGGAAAATGTAATGTGGCGTTGCTAATCGCAGTGCACTTTACGCTATTAACGGAGCGTGTCAACGTAACAAATGATATCTGGTCGACCCAAATAATCAGTGAATACGTAGTCTAATCAATCGAGATTGAGCTACAGCATCCCCCACGTTTTTGGTAGTTTGCCCAGTTTTGGATTGCCGGTTCGAAATTTGTGCGAGCATTGACCATGGAAAGTTAGTCTCACTTAGTTGAAAAGTTGGTTGGGAAACTTGCAGTGAGTTTCAAACTTGATATAGTTCTTTACTGTCGCACTGGGTAAATGTCCACAATGGCATCGGCTTACGGGAACGATGCACCAGAGAAGTCCAGGAGGAAGAAAAAGACTAAAGTTGTATATAAAAAAAATCCATTAAAAATAAGGAAATTGCAAAAAAAGAATAACGGTGGAAACAATTAATTAAATTTTTTTTTTCCCAAAATAATCCAAAATTTCCATAAACATAGAGTTTTTTTTCAAAGAACAGAAATATATTAGCAATTGAAAAAGTAAAAATTCCACTACAGAGGAATTTTTCATAAAGAAATCAAAATTTTCCATTGAAAAATACAAAATTTTTATAAATAAATCGATGTTACACCATACACTGAAGTCGGTTTTTACGCAGGGGATACGTATCGCGCAAGTACCTAAATCACCCTATAAAACCACGTAAATACAGAAAATCGAGTAAAAACAACTTCATCAAAAATCGATTTTTCACGTTTATCTCTCTTTTTCGAAACATTCGAACATTTTTCATAGATGACTTCTTCTTTAGAAACGTTTATTGTTCATGGAGAAGATAATTAATTATTTTGCTTTTCTTATTTTTTCAATATTCTTATTTTTATTTTCCTTTTTTTTTGTCAATTTCCTATTTTTTTAAATGGAAAATTTCTAACTATTTACGAAAAATTTATTTTGCTGCCGGAAGGAAATGCGGCCGCTTTCCATCTGGAACAAACTGGCTTGATATTTTTTCGACTGTTCCGGAACAAACATTTCCATTTCACCGTTGCATTTGATAATACTATCATAAGTATGATCATTAAATATTAATTGAATACTCGAAAACTACGAAAACAAGACTGATAAGCGATCACAGGCAGTGAAGGTGCACCCAGATAAACCCGAAGAAGGCGTGACAAAACCCGTCAGCCATCTAATAAATTTAATTACGTAGTAACATGGACAGAGCTAACTATTATTTTTTCAGAAACCATCAACATATACAAATGCGTATAGTAATGCTGGAATTTATACAAAATGCATAAGTTGAGACGATAATGTTAACTTGAGTTGCGAAATATTGTTATCACTAACAAGTATTTCTGAATATGAAAATAAGTCTTCTTTCCTCGCTCGCAAAAATAATCATCTCTATAAAAAGATGATGCATTATGCACTCTACCTCATTACAGATGCAAAAAAATGCTTAATGTTGCTTAATTCGCAAAAGACCGCGAGTGGTTTGTTTGCATTTCGTGTCTAGTTGATTCATGGGATTAAGCAAATAGGCTGGTGTCCTTCACGATTAAACAATCGGATAAGTCGTTTTCTTTGTGTTTAGTGTGGGGTAGCGCGTGAACATCAACTATCTAAAAATACGCACAAGCGGAGGCTGATTTCAGCTGGATCCTGTTTGACAAAAGTTGCGTTCGAGTTTGGAGTTTACGCTTTCTTATCGTAAGAGCATTAAGATCATTTGAATCTGAAAACGGGTTAGTTAAACAAGTGGTAAGCCTTTCTTTTCTTAATATTTTACAGTTTGATTGGATTTAATCACTTATTCAAAGCTTCAATGCAATGGTATTGCAATGCTAGTCTTGAATCTTTGTTTAATAAATTACAAAAAGCGCTCATTTAAATAGAATTAATACGCTTTCAAAAGAAGTCTCTCATTCTTATGTAAAGAAATAGAAACACAAATATGCAATTGATTGCCAGAAATAATTCAGATTATTATTGAGACGATCATTGAGCACTGCGAGATATATCAAAGTTATATTTTAGGCATCACATTCCAAGAGCAAACCGATGTTGTGTAATATCCAATTTAGATGAATATCGTTATGGTCGTTGTAGAAATTTCAAAATTCATGGGGCTTATTTTCATTTTCCGTGTAAAAGTTAGAGACAAATTTTAGAGAAGAGAAAAGAAGTGGAATTTTTAGATTTTGTTTTAATCCACATGCATTAAAGATTTTATTACTGATCAATATCAAACACTTTTCTAATTCTGAACAATTAAAAATAACAAAAAATAGTCAAAGTATGCCCCCTGCCTAAAGCCAGTCTGGGCATTAAAGAGATAATAAAAAATAATTATAAGATAAAAATGTCAAAATACAAATGCGAGGAGAGCAATATATAGGGTGCTCTCCCTTGCTAAAACCCTTTTTCATGAATATAAGTGAGGGAAAATCTGCCGATAAGAATAACAGGAAAATCGACAAGGAAAGAACATCAATGAAATTTAATATTAATTACTAGCAGACCCGACGAACTTCGTTTCGCCAAAAATTTAGTTGTTCTCTGATTAGATCTCGAGTTATGCAGAAATTTCTGTTTCATTTGTATTGGAGCCCCCCTTTCCAAAGCGGGGAGGGGCCTCGAACCATCTTAAGAACCTTCCCCGGCCCCAAAAACCTCTGCATACAAAATTTTACGCCGATCGGTTCAGTAGTTTCCGAGTCTATAAGGGTCAGACAGACAGAAATTCATTTTTATGTATATAGATTTCCATAAATAAGGTTGGCGCATGTGAATAAATGTCAAATCTAATCAATTCACAGTCATTTTTGATCGAAATTGATTTTAATTACGCTTAAAGTAGCCTCACACGTCGGGAATCTTGTCCAAATAATCCCACCCACTCATATGGATGCGAAATTTGTAGACAAGCTCCTGATCTGTAAACTAGCCTTAAAGTACATGAGGACCGAAATCCGATCAAATTTTCCCTCGGTTTGAAACTGCCCTGGTCCTGGTGTTAGGTGGGACGCTAAACAGCCCTGACACGACGGCCCTCCGACGAGACAGGAGGTTTGCGCTGGCCCAATAAGCCGCCTAGAAAACCAATCATTACGAACAATATAAGAGATAATGCGACTCGATATAATCGGCAAAGACCTAGGCGACGAATACAGGATCACGATTGGAAGCTTGGAACATGGAATTGCAAGTCGCTAGGTTTCGCAGGTTGCGACAGGATGATCTACGATGAATTACATCCCCGCAACTTCGACGTCGTGGCGCTGCAGGAGATTTGCTGGACAGGACAGAAAGTGTGGAAAAGCGGGCATAGAGCGGCTACCTTCTACCAAAGCTGTGGCACCACCAACGAGCTGGGAACCGGCTTCATAGTGCTGGGTAAGATGCGCCAACGCGTGATTGGGTGGCAGCCAATCAACGCAAGGATGTGCAAGCTGAGGATTAAAGGCCGTTTCTTCAACTATAGCATCATCAACGTGCACTGCCCACACGAAGGGAGACCCGACGACGAGAAAGAAGCGTTCTACGCACAGCTGGAGCAGACATACGATGGATGCCCACTGCGGGACGTTAAAATTGTCATCGGTGACATGAACGCACAGGTAGGAAGGGAGGAAATGTATAGACCGGTCATCGGACCGGATAGTCTGCACACCGTATCGAATGACAACGGCCAACGATGCATAAACTTCGCAGCCTCCCGCGGAATGGTAGTCCGAAGCACCTTTTTCCCCGCAAAAATATCCACAAGGCCACATGGAGATCACCTAACCAAGAAACGGAAAACCAAATCGACCACGTTCTAATCGACGGTAAATTCTTCTCGGACATCACGAACGTCCGCACTTACCGCAGTGCGAATATTGAATCCGACCACTACCTCGTTGCAGTATGCCTGCGCTCAAAACTCTCGACGGTGTACAACACGCGTCGAAGTCGGACGCCGCGGCTTAACATTGGGCGGCTACAAGATGGTAGACTAGCCCAAGAATACGCGCAGCAGCTGGAAGTGGCACTTCCAACGGAAGAGCAGCTAGGCGCAGCGTCTCTTGAAGATGGCTGGAGAGATATTCGATCCGCCATTGGTAGCACCGGAACCGCTGCACTCGGAACGGTGCCCCCGGATCAGAGAAACGACTGGTATGACGGCGAATGTGAGCAGTTAGTGGAAGAGAAGAATGCAGCATGGGCGAGATTGCTGCAACACCGCACGAGGGCGAACGAGGCACGATATAAACAGGCGCGGAACAGACAAAACTCGATTTTCCGGAGGAAAAACCGCCAGCAGGAAGATCGAGACCGTGAAGAAACGGAGCAACTGTACCGCGCTAATAACACACGAAAGTTCTATGAGAAGTTAAACCGTTCACGTAAGGGCCACGTGCCACAGCCTGATATGTGTAAGGACATAAACGGGAACCTTCTTACGAACGAGCGTGAGGTGATCCAAAGGTGGCGGCAGCACTACGAAGAACACCTGAATAGCGATGTGGCAGACGAAGATGGCGGTATGGTGATGGACCTGGGAGAACGCGCGCAGGACATAATTCTACCGGCTCCGGATCTCCAGGAAATCCAGGAGGAGATTGGCCGGCTGAAGAACAACAAAGCCCCTGGGGTTGATCAACTACCAGGAGAGCTATTTAAACACGGTGGTGAGGCACTGGCTAGAGCGCTGCACTGGGTCATTACCAAGATTTGGGAGGAGGAAGTTTTGCCGCAGGAGTGGATGGAAGGTGTCGTGTGTCCCATCTACAAAAAGGGAGATAAGCTTGATTGTAGCAACTACCGCGCAATCACATTGCTGAACGCCGCCTACAAGGTACTCTCCCAAATTTTATGCCGTCGACTAGCACCAACTGCAAGGGAGTTCGTGGGGCAGTACCAGGCGGGTTTTATGGGCGAACGCTCCACCACGGACCAGGTGTTCGCCATTCGCCAAGTACTGCAGAAATGCCGCGAATACAACGTGCCCACACATCATCTATTCATCGACTTCAAAGCCGCATATGATACAATCGATCGGGACCAGCTATGGCAGCTAATGCACGAACACGGTTTTCCGGATAAACTGACACGGTTGATCAAAGCGACGATGGATCGGGTGATGTGCGTAGTTCGAGTTTCAGGGGCATTCTCGAGTCCCTTCGAAACCCGCAGAGGGTTACGGCAAGGTGATGGTCTTTCGTGTCTGCTATTCAACATCGCTTTGGAAGGGGTAATACGAAGAGCAAGGATTAACACGAGTGGTACAATTTTCAATAAGTCCGTCCAGCTATTTTGCTTCGCCGACGACATAGATATTATGGCACGTAACTTTGAGAAGATAGAGGAAGCCTACATCAGACTGAAGAGGGAAGCTAAGCGGATCGGACTAGTCATCAACACGTCGAAGACGAAGTACATGATAGGAAGAGGTTCAAGAGAAGACAATGTGAGCCACCCACCGCGAGTTTGCATCGGTGGTGACGAAATCGAGGTGGTAGAAGAATTTGTGTACTTGGGCTCACTGGTGACTGCCGAAAATGACACCAGCAGAGAAATTCGGAGACGCATAGTGGCTGGAAATCGTACGTACTTTGGACTCCGCAAGACGCTCCGATCGAATAGAGTTCGCCGCCGTACCAAACTGACAATCTACAAAACGCTAATTAGACCGGTAGTCCTCTACGGACACGAGACCTGGACGATGCTCGTGGAGGACCAACGCGCACGTTTTCGAAAGGAAAGTGCTGCGTACCATCTATGGTGGGGTGCAGATGGCGGACGGTACGTGGAGGAGGCGAATGAACCACGAATTGCATCAGCTGTTGGGAGAACCATCCATCGTTCACACCGCGAAAATCGGACGACTGCGATGGGCCGGGCACGTAGCCAGAATGTCGGACAGTAACCCGGTGAAAATGGTTCTCGACAACGAGGTGGCGGGCAAGGTGGATCGATCAGGTGGAAGATGACTTGCGGACCCTCCGTAGACTGCGTGGTTGGCGACGTGTAGCCATGGACCGAGCCGAATGGAGAAGACTCTTATATACCGCACAGGCCACTTCGGCCTTAGTCTGATTAAATAAATAATAATGAAACTGCCTTAAATTCGATTTTGTTAAGCTGATTTATAAATTATTTTTTGATGTCGTTGTTTTTTTACAGTGGCTGATTTTGAAATATTCAGAATTATTCAGAAAGACTTTGAATGATTCTTAAAGTTTCGAAAAGAATCAAACGATTGAAAAATATGTGGTAAAGCAGATTTGAGAATTACCTACTTTGCAAGATAAAAAAACGAAATGAAATTAATCTGGAAATAAGAATGTTTGTCCCTGATTTCCACAATCAACTGATGAAATTGGCCAAATTTTAATGCATTCGGAATAAGCAGAAAAAAACATTCATATGAAACTGTATGAAAAAATCTCCCGGAGAAACGACTGTTGTCATTAATTAAAAAAAAAACCTTAAGAAAAGTCGATCCATGGAAAATACATAACGGTATAGATAGCATTCTTTGAAAAAGCAACATTAATAACATAACATCTAACACTTTTTTGATGGGTTTCGTCCACTTTCTTTGTACTTATTTGGTTTCAGATTCCTGCCTAAAATACTGAATTTGTTTGAATACTATTTTGGAGCTCTTTGGAAGGATCATTAATAAAACGGGACAAATTGAGGATTTTTAAAAATACGACGGGACAGCACAATAAGGCCTTAAAATGGGACTGTCCCGTTAAATACGGTACGTATGGTCAGCCTAAAGTGAATGAGCTATTTACAAATGATGTAAAGCTGGAGGGGGACTGTGTGAGTGCGGCGGGACTGCGTGAGTGATCCAGGACCATGCGAGTCCCGGAAGGTTAAGTAGGGTCTCACGGATGAATTCCACAAAAAGCTTTGCTATTTCCAGACGCAGGTGGATATCCTTGTGGATATTAGCAAATGAGATGTAAATGATGAATGGATATTGTCAAATTGTAAATGTTGCAACCGTTTTTCCTCTCAAGGTAATACGTTAAGGTGTCTTTATGCGAAATTTAATTATAAAAAAAATCAAGCCTTCATGTACTAGTTGAACCAAGACACGTTCACAAATTTCATATCAGTATTTCCATTTTCGAATTATTTATATTCATTTGCATCTTAGTTTTTTGATTTACCGACATTTTGGGCCAAATAGATATTTCAATATTTCACTCACCTCATATAGGAAGAAGGCACTGTTGGCGGCAATCTGCACCAGGTTGTACAGTCGGATCCAATTTTTCAGATCGTACGGCTTACGATTCTCCATGAAGCGTGGTCCGAACTTGAGCACTGCCATTAGATAGACCGCAATGATAGTCGGCACCTGCCAGGTGCCATCCATCAGCGGTAGGTGGTTACTCCGATCATCTGCAATCAGGACAAACAAGCACAAATTGTCACGTAAATATCATCATCACACACTGCACAATTTGAACAATATGTGTAGACAAAGCAACATGGAATATGCACGGAAGCGTTGTTGGTGGTAACGGACTCGAAGGTAACCAAACCAGCAACAACCATTCACTTTTCCGGTCTTCTCTCAACGATCCGAATAAGAAGATTGAGACTTTTCTGCTTGCTGCACTGACTTTGAACTTGAGTTGCGAAAAGGGCAACGCTCTGCACAATGTTCTTGAACCAGTCTTTCAAGGAGTTGCCATCGCTGCGCCGTACCTCGATTATTCCAAATGAACTGATTGTATCCGTTGAACAGCTTTTCCATTATGAATGACATTTTTGTTTTCGCGAAGTGATCACCAACTGATATTTATGTTGCACCTATGCACTTTATTTCCACTCAATTAGTGTGTCCTATCTGCCCAGGCTATTCACTTTCCATCGGGCGAAATCGCGTGCGCGCAATGTCTTCTGGCAGAACTATCCTATCCGGTGGATGCGATTTTCCAGAAATGATCGGGAACGAGATGTACTTCCAAACGAGGAAAACTGAACTGAGCAGAACAGAACAGAACGGCTGGGCGACCGCAGTGGTACTAAGTCCGGCTCGCAGCGCGCCTAAAGCTTATATCGATCGAAGGAAGAATACCCTTCGGACATGATTTTCAAGTTCCTTTCGCCTGGCGCTTCGCGACTATACACAGTACAACGCATGGTTCGCGATCGAGGCGTTGTAAGCAAGGGGTGCATCGGTTTGGTACGCGACGGAACATTTCATACTGAGATTAATTTTTTATTCACTGGCAACCAGTGAAAGCATGCTGATTTTTCGTGTGATGTGAAATATTTCTTTGTTACAACAGCAATAAAACTCGCAAACAAAGAAATACAGAACCAATCTCGTCGCTTCTTTTGATAACAAAAAATCACAAAAATAAGAAACAAACCAAATTCCTTTTAATTGCTTTGTTTTTGATGGGATGGAAATAGGAGCTATGAGATGAAGTGCCGAACCGTTCCCCTAGAAGGAATTTAGTATTCTAAACAATCGATCACACATTTGTTTTACCAATGACTCTTAGTATATGTGTCGAGGGATTTTCTATAAACTTCAGTTCCTGGTCTTTTTAACATTTAACATGCTGACAATCATCCAACGGTCAGGATCAAGGAATGTAAAATAACAACATTGCCAATGACAACGACATTATCCTCTCTTGTAAATGTTGGGACAAACTCAACTCGCAATAAGCGTTTGTCCCAAACTGCAACAGAATAGGACAATTATCGCCTGCCACGCATTTTGAGAAGTAGTCGGTTTCCGATGATGTTTTTGGTTAAATTAGTATCAATTATCATAGATTAGACATAAACTTAACCATCTGTTGACATGATTTGCGTTTTACTTCTAAAATAAACAAGTTATCGCAGTTTGAAAAGTTCACAACAATTACCTCTCCATGTTTGTTGCAAATAAATCGGAACGCAACAATGTCTTTATCCTCTGCAGATGGGGACAAAGAGTTATCGCTATTCTCTTTTGTCGCTTGTTTTTTGCATTTTTCAGCGACAATTACATTCCTTGGTTTTTACGTTCGTTTCAAATTAAATGACTGACATCAATCATCCTTTATAGTGTCCCGGGATTTGAACCCCCGTGTAGTATAAATGGAAGCATGATTCGCGTTCCTTGTACATAATAGGAAAAGAAGTACAAGTAGCATCTCGAAATGCTGATTTATTTGCTTTATTTTAGAAGATGGCAAAGCGCCCGTGTTTTGGAAGACCCACTTTTTTGAGCGCCGAACCTAGATCATCCCAATACAACTTCGAAAGACAGTCTCTACTTTCTTTAAGCACCTTCCTAAGTAACCGAACTTTGCACCTTCTCCATTCTGGCAAACTTTTCGTCGTTCCCCATTCGGCTCGGGCACCGTTTGGCTCTATTTTTGCTCCTTTTCCCTGCAGAGCAATTCAGCTGCAACATTGATCGCATACTTTTCGGATAGTCCCCGACGTTGGAACCTTCCCCACAACCGATCACCCGCCACAACGGTCGAATACGATCCAGAGATTCAGGTGGAGATGGTGCTTGGTTTAATGATACTCCGACGACTCGAGACCGGTATGTTTAGGCAAGATATATTTAGATAGTCCCCGGCGATGGATCCAGCCTTTTTTGAGTAACCGGCTTTGCATGCCCTTGAGTCATTTAGTTCCCTGCTTAGTCGGTGAGCTATTCCGCTCCAGTATCGATCACGATCGCGAATGATTCGGATAATTCCCGGCGGTAGATTTATTCTACACACAACCAGAGATTGCAACATTTTATTGCAATCTTGCATTTAGTTTCGCGTACAGTTTGCCATAATTTGGGAGAGTAGTAAACAGTGTACCCGGGATTGATCCTTGTGGAACACCTGCCATGATGGACACGCTAGTCAAGCCTTCTTCTGTTTCGTAGATCAGTACTCGATTCTGGAAATATCCTTCAAGGCATTGTTGGTAGTCAGAGGCGCGGTCATGTTCCGAGACGTGGGTAGGACAAAAACAGAATTTCAGAGACTTTCAGTAGGTCCTCTCGGATTTCAAGAGATTTTTTAAGTTATAAAACTCGCCATGACTAATAATATAATTTCCAGAGTTCGTAGATCTTTTCCAAGATCTTCCAATATCTTCAAACATCTATACGAATTTTCAGAAGTGATTATGGATTTCGGTAAAAATAAATTAATATTTAATGGTTTCAATCAACTATCACTAGCTTCTAGGAATTCGAACGAACGAATTCGAAGTAAAGCTTATGACCGTCAAAGAATCTGTCAGGGTGTTCAGTACTATTTACGGGTTTTCAGAAATCGCAAGAATAATGATACTCCAAATTTCCGTGCTTGCTATCACACATCCGGATGTGCTACAATCATCATGAACTATTTCATATTTGCGAGTTTCTTGATTAGTTTAACTTTTGGAGATGAGTTAGATAGTCTAGTGACTACCACTTCTGCCTTATAGACAGGAGATCTGCTGGATAAAACATGTCATATAATGTGGCATAGACTTTTCTAAGTTAATCCTTGATCTATACTTCTGTTTTGTTTGGAATATAAAGCATTCCTCATAGACTCTGAGGTGGTTTTCGGAATAGAGTTCTCCTTTACAATCCCCGAAACCTCCACGATTGTCAGTTTAACATCTAATAAGTTTTCAAACATCTGATTGAATTTGGAACGTTTAAATGATATTATTAGATTTTTTAGTTATCCATATGTTATTTTCTCACCATAGTACCGTAATCATGAGTAGGACAATAATGCTTCGACTGTCCTACCCAGGTATTTTCATGCGTGGGATATGTCCTACTTGTCCCACGCACTCCCGGCGCCACTGTTGGTAGTTAAAGAATATTAGCAGATTCCGCACTGTTTGTATTCGATGACAACCTCGGCAGACGAAGACCTTCCTCTCAGGAAGCCAAATTCCTCGCCCGTCTGTCCGACGTACGATGACAGCCTGTTCAGACTTCTTAACTTATCCTGTAGCTTCCCTACAGTATCTATCAGACAGATTGGTCCGTACGCTGAGGGATCTCCTGGTGGCTTATCAGGTTTCGGTAACAGACCAAGAATATTTTTGACTACCTTTTTCATAAAAAAATTGGCACTTTTGACTGACACATCAAATGATCATCTTCACCTCAATGATCATCTTCCCCCCAGTTGACGGTACTGTTTATAATCACTTCCGACAAAATCATCGCGATGAGTATTGATGAGCAAATCAGAAGGTAGATATTTGCCAATTTCGGGTATCGCTTTTTTGTGCGTTGAACGGTACAGAGTGGCGGGTCCTTATACAAATCCCGGACAAAACCTGAGATTTCGTTCAAAACTTCACCACATAGTAATTTTGAAACGTTGAATTCATGTTGAGGTTAAAATGGTTATCCGACATACTTTATGTTATCCAAGGGCTTCCGCAAGCCCAGGACCTAGGATCTAGAACAAAGACAGCGTCCTCATTCTAACATTGCACCAGTCAATTTCCCGCTTTGGCGCAGCTATGCGCAATTCACCACACTAACCAAAGGAAAGTAGACAAAAAAAAGATCTTAATACATAATACCAGATCTTTTCGAATCTTTCCCAAAAAAGTTTAGCCAAATTTCATTTCCCCATACATATTTGTTCGGGAGAGACTTTACGGAATCAACTTCAACAACACACCAAAAATCTAATTTACAAGCTACAATCAACAAATTTTGGAACTAGCTCATTCAACATAAGGTACCCCGGGGCAAGTGAAAATACGGGGTAAGTGGGTACTATGGCTGCCGATGAATCGATGAACGTTTTTAATGGTAACAATGTTCTAGAAAGATGAAGCAGGACTATCAACGAATCCACCCGACACAAAAATATTTGTAATCAAAACCATTTGAGGCACCATGCTAATGCTATTGCTTGATCATGACTTTAAACTACCGGGAAAAGCTAATACTTTTATTTTTATTCAATGGATTTCCAACAGAATAGTCGTTTTTAAATTTGTCATTGATGTGGAAGGCGAATAGTTTAAGCAATTGAATAATTGTGTGACATCGAAAACGATTTAAAAAATTTAATTAAAGCCAAAATTTGCAATTTTTTCTTGCCCTTGAGTTTTAACATACATGGGGCAAGTGGGACATAATTGAACAACATTTTCGATAGAACAATTTTAACTCATTTTAGATCTTTGTCTAGTGAAAAATAACTTCTACATTCATATATCATACGGATCTAAATCAGATGCGGTTTGATATCGTTGGTTTCGTTGTTAAAAAGTATTGAACAGTAACTGTTCATTAATAGATGTGTATTTTACATTCCAAAAATTATCTCCCGAATAAGAAGAGCAATCGTTATGACTATACGATATTTTGCGTCTACAGTGCAAATAATTAATTTATTCTACATAAGGTCAGCAGGTTTTGTTTTGTGTTTTGTTATTTTCAAACTTTGCATCAGATTTAGAGATTTTCAGATAAATAAAGTGCTTAACATATTAATTGGTAATTTCGTTCTATTACAAATTTAGAACACTGCGCATTGTCTGAATAAAAACGTTTCTTTTGAAGTTTTGATTTATGTAATAATTCGTGTTCTGTATAGAGAAATATAAATCGAATGGTGAATAAAGATTTGCTTATCCTTTCCACCTAAAATATTTGGTACAAAAGTAATCTAATGGAAAGCAAGACAAGAAACAGTTAAACAGTAATTCGGCTGTTGTCTTGCTTTCATTACAACATTGAAACATTATTAGCAACAAGAAAGCCAAAACACAAGTCCGACAAGCAACCAACCTCCATCCATGATCTAAAAATACTACGACTCAGAAATAATATGAATATTATATACACATTCCTTTAATTAGTTTCGTTCGATAGTATAAAGCAGAATAGGTCCCACTTGCCCCGTTTGAAGGGGTAAGTGGGTCCTACAGGTGAATTTATTTCTTTCACTACCAATATTTTTTGTAATTGAATAAATGGCTTCCAATACGTCTACACTTCAACAAAGGAAGCATATAATGATGTATCCGTGGTTAATGTTCTGAAGAACCTTTTTTTCTAAGTATGCGTTAACAATTTCGCTGAACTAGCGTTTTTTTAGGTCCCACTTGCCCCGGGGTACCTTAAATGTTAAATTAAAAAAATATGGGCTTCACGAAAAACAATTTGAGGTTTTGTCCGGCTTTCCGCCACTGTGTGGAATGGTTGTTAGAACTACGATCAACTGCTTGGCCGTCTTCATCATCTTGATTGTTTGATAGGGAACGTTAATAAATTACGTAACGATGAGAGAGGGGAAGGAGGAGTTAGGAGGTTGCTAGAAGCATGACGACCCTACTAAATGTTCAGATGCGCCATACAAAAGTGTCACACAGGGCGGAGAGGAATGAAATAAAAAATTATATTATTCGCCATATTCAGGCAGCCTTCTTGCAGGCTAGAAGACTTCCACAGTTATTAACTGCCCAAGTGCTTAACCAAACACTTGGTGCAACCCAGTATAAAGGTGGACATATTTTCGAGTGGACTGGATTATATGAGTCTCCGTTTGTGAACTTCTAGGTAGCACCAAAGGTACAGATTGTCAAATCAGAATCTAAAATTGGGGACCATCACGAATTCATGTAAGATTTTGAACGTTAATAGAGGCTTTATCTTTCGATGGATTTTGCAGATTTATTTATTAATCTACTAGGAAACTCTTCAGAAATTTGTCAATATCTTTGAAACTTTTGATTAAATACGATAAACTGTTAAAAATTTCAATTCTTGTCCTACCCAGTAAAAATATTAGATTACGGGGACATTAGAATGATGTAATTTTCTGTGTTCAAGGAAGTGGTTACAGAGAGTGGTTAGAACGATGGCGTTGGTAGTGATCCCAGCATCGATGATAGTAGTTTCTGCATCTGTAGCAATTATGTGGCCAATTATCAAGTACCTATCGTCCGCGTTAGCGGCACTCCAGTGACATTTTCTCGCATGGTTCTGGATCTGGCTTTGTTGCCAGAGAAAGAAAAGGTTATGTCGAAAAATTTTTGACTTCGGCAGCAGAACCTCAAGTGCGTTCCGGAATATTGAGTGGTTGCTGTTAGTGATTCGGAAGGCGCATTATTGGAAATTAATCGGTTCTTTTCAGGATCAACATGCTATACAAAGGAAGCCTGGATGAATTTGGTTCAAAGTGAAAATTAATCGCTAGGCGACCAAATGTTGCCATCTGTAGCAAAATCTGAAGCGCGCGTCGGAGTGACATGCTGCAACAATGTATTTGCATGGATGACATCAGAAAATCGATCTCAAGATTTTGATTTGGATCTGTTGTTTTTAAGGTGATTATAGAATGAAGCCAGAAATCGGCCATTTTATAAACCACGTGCTTTTCTAATATTTTTTTCACGAGCACGAGATGAAAGAATCATAACGCGTATGGGGCTGAAATAATGGTAGGTCGTTTGCTTAGTTATGCTGATCAATCTTAATTTGAGTTTCGGCACTGTACGAAAACTATTACGCCAGATTTGGGGTTTTGGAAATGTATGTAGGTAAACGTGTGGTGAATTTGAAAAAAATGGCTTCATTCTATAATCACCTTAATAACTGGAAAGGCGCATTATGGAAAATAATTCGGTTCTTTCCAGAACCACAATTTTAAAGAAGAAAAGGTTAAACCGAGACAAATTTTCTTCAAAGTGCAAATGATAATCGCTTCGCGATGGTTGAATGTTCAAATCAGTAGAACAATCACAGGCGCGCATCAGAATTAGAGGCTGCAAAAATGTAGCGGAGACTGGGTAGACTTGATCCCCTTTTCTGATTTCCGATGTATCACAGTTAAAAATAAATAAACATACGCGACTTCCACTCATACTCTCTAAGAAATATAGCATTTAACTTCACTGATGTATGACAGTCCTTAAATTATTGTTGTTATTGATACACAATCGATTTTTTGGAGTGCTGTCAAAAATCGACTTTTAAAATATTCGGGGGAAATTGATCCCTCTCCAAGAACTTACTTTGATAAAATTAGAAAGGTGCCCTCAGATTTTTAAAATATTTTTCCTTCAAAATACGCGGAATTTTCGAATTGCTGTGCGTATACGTGAACGATTTTTGTTATTGAATTCGACAGCACATGCAATTTTAAAATTTGGGGAGATTTGATCCCCTTTTTATGATATCTACGCTATTCATAATTTCTCCTGACAACCCTTCATCAAATCTGTCAAATCTACAAAACAATAGAAGCCTGAGGATAGATTTATATTGTTTTGAATTTTTTCGCCAATTTTTTGTATGGGTGACTAATGGGGGATCAAATGTCCCCATATTGAGGCAATAATTTAAAATCCAAATATCCTAAAACCTTGATGGAATGTTGACATTTTTATCAGTACATAATATTAAGCATATTCATGGCTTTGTGCTGTAAAAAAACGAAAGCATTTGGTCATTGTTATGAAAAGTTATTCAAATTTTGCGTGGCCAATAAAACAATCTTTAGGAAGGTCAAAACATACAAACCGCCCTGCAGAATAAATAAATAAGAGGATCTATACTAAAAAATACGCTAGAACAAAACTACTTTAGTTCTCGATAAAACTAGGGGTGATTAAGTCTCCCCGGGGATTAAGTCTACCCACCTTCCCCTATTCACATGCCAAAATGTACTCCACCGCGCTGCCACGACCGCCACAAACGCCATCGAAGCGAAACAAGCAACCGATAATCCTAATGTTAATGTTGCCAGAAAGTTCCACTCGAGGCCTCTAATGCTGACGACGGTGACTACACGACCCACGCTGTCGGTAGAAATAAAACTTCCTTCCTTCTGCAACACTCAAAATAATTGTCACTTAATTTCCACTATAAAATCAGGTAGGCTTTAAAAATCTACATTTATGAAGACCTTACTTGTGTCTAATAAAACATACTCACATGTCATATGCCTACTAAAAAGAAATGTAGTGAAATTTAAATGAAAACGTAGAAAACAATATCTATATTCTTTTCTAGTGAATACTACTTGTCACGAATGTATGAAAAATATATATGTGGGGTACTTAGACCGAAGTCTATGTTTTGCATCAATCGCTAATGAAAAATTGTGCAGAAACATCATGAGAGCAATTTACAAAAATAAGTCTTGAGTATGAAATAATTATTTCATAACTCTATTTTTGGTCCCGTCCGTCTCTAGTGGACGGGAATTATCATCACTCACACGGGTATTGCGCAAACTATTATTCCAATTCACTTAAAAGCTATGTGTTTGTTGAAATTTCAATTCACTTAAATTTAATAACATTTTTTAGTGAATTGAGAGCAGTGAGTACCATCACTAACAAATCATTTAACTTCTACAAACGAAACTAGATGGAAAATATCCGTATATGTTTTCATGTAACTCTTAAGTGAAAATTATTTTGAGTGAACGGCTGCATCTGAAGTATGAATCCTCGACCGGCAATCAGTGGAAGAAGCACTCAAGCCATCATTTTCTTGTAAATCTATACAATTGAGTGATTGCTGCTAGTGATAAGGAAGGCGCATTATTAAAAATAAATCGGGTCTTCTCAAGGGTAGGTTGAACCGAGACGAGTTTTGTTCAAAGTGCAAATTATTCATATAGCGACGGCACCTTTGGGGGAAGAGGTTCGGTTGTGGGCACCGTTCAGTTATGGGCAACCCTACGTATCTTTTGGCAGAAATCAGATGCTGTTATTCTGACAACCGTCTTTTGTTTGCTATAGTAACAAGTTGATTTGGGCTCAATATCAAACTAAATAGACATCTCTACTTTGAACTACGAACAAATCATTTTTTCACAAGAAAAACAATACGACAGTTTTTTTTACCCTTTATCAGCGTGCCATAAATTAAAGTGGTTCAATTAAAAAAAAAGAGTTCCAATGCGTATTTATACAGTAAATACAATCTATTTTGAGGATCAATAACGATTGTCATCAAAATTTGAGAGCGATTTTTTTTTTCACATTCCAAAGCGAAATTCGGTAGTTTTTTTACAAGGGAGAATGCATTTACACACTAACCCAGCACACGTGCATTGTGCATACCACAAGGAAGTGTACTGGTGTGTCGGACTCGACCGTACCGGTAATACCGACTAAGCTCCCTTGGGCTCCGCCATCGTTTCGGCGTACCAATCGGCTACCTGCGTACCAAAGAGTCCCCCTCTTAGACGTACAGAGGACCGCTCAACCTCTGTGCCGCACTGCTCTTTGACGGCAGAGACGACGTCTTCCGCGGTCGTAACCTCGTCCAGTTGCTTACACTGGAGGGTCACTTCCGCACCCAACGACCTGACCTGAGCGCCGTCACCCAAGACCTCCTGGGCAAACTTTTTTTATGCTACACCGCTGGATTGCGCGCCACGCTTCAGTACCAAGATCATTGCACCGTTCTTGGTACGTCTGACGCTGCGCACATCGTGACCCAGGGCCGATAGGCTATCGGCCGCTCGCAACGATTTGAGGACATCGGCGTACTTGTCCTTGTCGGTTTTAACCAGCAAGGCCTCGCCTCTGTCTCTCACTTTCTTCGCAGGTCGAGGGGTGTTCGACTTCCGCACCCTACTGACCACCCGAGCAGCACAAATCAGACGGATTTGGTTGCAGCGACTTAAATGTGACTAGATTTGGTCGAATATAAGTCACAGAAACCCGTCTATGACAAGTGTGTTGCTAGGGCAGCTGCCAAGGATTTGCATCCCCTTCGGCGGATACCAATGGCTGGCTGGGGCCAGCTTGTGGCTCAGCAACTTGTGCCTGTTTAGTGCCTTTCACCTTCTTGGGCACACGCCCTTCAGGCTCCAGTGCACCATCCAGGCGACGTTTAGCCTTAATGGTAGCGCGTTTGGGTCGCTTCGAGTTTGGCGTTTTCTTGCCCTCACTGGCCGTAAGGGCGGTGTCGGTCGCCTCTTTTGCCGCAGTAACACCGCTAGGGGAGGAGAGGGCCTTGGTATGGATACCTTTGGTTACCTTCTCTGCTGCCGCTACACACCTGATATAAGCGTCCTGTACTTGTCTTGCGACTCGAACAGCTGGCCGAAGCACCAACAGGCTCTTTTTAAGCTCCTTGTTGGTGTTCTGCTTACCGCTTATGAACTCGATGTATCCCTGGTAGTGGCTCACCAGGCGTGCAAGCAGGGCGACTCCCCACCACAACTGGAGACTCTTCGGTACTGCCAGTTGCAGCAACCGTCACTCCGCTCTCCTCCTCTCTAATAGGGGACCTCGCTAGACCCCTTTTGGCAAAGGGCTCCACCACCTCTATCTCCAAAGATTTTTGTCTTTCAAGATCCATTGCTATATGGGTCCCCCTTGCGGCTGCCGCCAAATCCTACTGGAGCCCGAGTAGAGGAAAATAGCTCAATAATATCAAATGTTGATAAGATAGCAAAATGAGATATGGACATGATTGATATAAGAGATAAAATATCAGACGACAATATCAATATTTTGCACTAAAATATCATGAGGAGATCAAGTTATGCTATTTGTAATAAGTGATCCAAATCATGTGCCATTAGTTTGTTCTTATCGATAGCATATATTGATATTTAAATGATATTCCGGTGCAAATTTTTGATATTGTTGCCTGTTTATTTATCTCTTATATCAATCAAGTCCTTATCGTGTTTTGTTATTCTGTTCATGGCTTCTACCCGGGAGTAGCCGCCTTTAGTGATCCCATGGTTATCTATGCCTGCCTTGCGGCAAGCAGGGAGGCCATGCGAGGGTTGACACTTACGTGTTCAGAGCCAGACCAGCGCAAGTCAGGAAAGGGCATCTGAGCCTACTCCTACCCAGTAGGCAAAACTGGATGGCAGGATTGGGCAGCGTGCTACAAGACCCGCCACGGTTTTATGGGATGGAAGACAGCCTAGCCATTATCCCATTCGCCGTTTCGAGTCGGTGTCACCCGGCACTACTAAGATAGTAGAATGTCAGACTGCCAGCCCTCACTTTACAATATTGCAATATACCATACACATAGCCTTGACGTGCCTGCCAGAACCATAATTGAGACCTTACTGGCGTCAGCCTCAATGCGCTACTGCGCTCCCTCGTTTGTAGCTCATTTAGCCGACTGGTCTTATCAACTAGTGTTGACCGACCATCGTTTCCAGTGGGTACAGCGCGGAGGCGAACTACACTGCCCACCGCGAAATTCGGTAGTGGGCACTCGCATTTTAATGACAACTTAATCAATGCTACTGTAGTTGTCTCCTAACTTATTTTTAATGGCGTTTTCAAGCATTTTTTATAATTTTTTTAAAGCTATTTATTTTAGCTCTATTTGTCCCGTTGGGCACTACTCGAGCGAATCCATATAGTTTTTAATGTGATGTAGCAAATTATTTGATATCATATTCGCCTGACGGTTTGTCAAGTTCTATAACACATTTGGTATCCAAAGAGATATTAGCATCAAAACATATTCAGAAAACTCCCATTCCATATTCTAATTAATGATTTGAGCTACTGCTCTTTTATTAAGAGCATATTTCGTCGAATGTTCCGCACAGTCAGCAATAGAAACCTCTGATCCACCCCAAGCTCTGCGAGTGCACAGACGCAGCGGCTCGAGTGACTAGCGGTGATAAAAGCTTGACCTCTTGGCGGAAGGCGTTGTTGTAAAAAGACTATCCGCCTAGTCGCTTAGTAGTGCAAGCTCACCCGCTAGGATGTGTACGTCCGTGAGGGTGGTTCAGGAAATTCGCCATTTGGGGTTCAATTGAAATTTGGCAGCGCGGGAGAAAATTGTGAAACTTTTTATACGACGATCGATCATCTCGCGCCGATCATAAATTGTTCGGGTGTGTGGTTCAAGGTTTGGTTCGATCGACATTGGTCGGAGCTTCGCGCGGTCATTAGCAGATTGAAAGGTTAATTAGCACATTTCTATGGTTGCAAACTTTAGTTAGAACCTGTGGCTGGTTTTGTTCTTGGAATTTGTAAACCAAAATCGACTACTTAAACAGGAACAACATTGCTAGCACCGATAGAAGGCACTGGATGTAGCTAGGCTAGGAAATAGTAGAAAGCAAGCCTTTGAAACTGTGTCACGCTCGTGCTGCCCAGAAGTGCGAACTTTATGGCGGCGGTCATTTGGGTGTTGCTCAGAGTTGCTATTAGGCCAGATATATCTAACGCAGTTTGAAATTTGTTGTTCAAATACGCATACACAAAAAAAAATCAGTCAACTCCTGTTTTTACTCCACTTTTGACAGAAATTTTAACTTCGTACTGGCAAATTATTCCACAAACATTTCAGTATCCCTGGAGCTGCTTAGATGTGTGCTGTGGCTAGTACTAGAAAGCAAGACAGGCATGCGAAATGGTTATCGTATGGTCACAATTCGTCGTAGTCAGCTCATTCATATGATGTCGTATAGATTCGTTTCCGCATGAAGGACATACAACGAAGATGGTGCGATGTGGTGACAAAATTAGCCTCTTTTTTGGTCGTTTTTATTTACACCGTGTGACGATGCATCGGAAGTAAAAAACCAAGCCGTTACTGAACTGGTTGGGTACTCCGCAACGTTTGCGTCCACAGTGACGCAGAATGTAGGGTTCATTGTGGCTTTTATCTGTAATATATGAGCAGGGAAAAAAACTTTCCCGCTGAAAAGTTAACACCTGGGAAGCAGAAATTAATATTTTTTTTAGAGGATAAGTGTTCGAGACACTTTACACTTGTTGACCGGTATCTGATGTCATTAAGGGGTTCCCACAAATCGTAGAACAGTCGTGAGATAGACAATTTGTTTAGTGTATCATGTGACGCTACTTTAGTAGATAAATAAATAGTCAGTAATAATGTTTCCTATTTTCCCCTATAGAAAATTGGCCCGATTGACCATCGCGTTCCAGAGTTATTGATAAAACCTTTTTTTCAAGGTTTTGGAAAAAATAAAAATAAAAAAAAAATAGTATGAAATCCTCTGCAATGCTTTGAAATTAATGCCAATAAATGAGAATTGATGAAAATCATAGAATCCATAAACCTCAAGCGCCATTTTAACATCTTTCGTGTGTTCTTCTCATTTCATTTCATAATATACGAAAAAGACATCATCGCCGCTAGGTGGACCGTCCCGCTTTTTTTAATTTAATGATTTCCAAAAATGATTTCTGAAATATCTTATGATTTTAGATGCATATATCTGAAGAAACAAAAAAAGGGTCTGTTCGGGACTTGAATCAAAACGGCAATAAACCTTAGATTGATTTGAAGCGAATGGAAAATTATTTTTGGGCTGTTTTTCATGTGATGTTTTACCTTGCCGTTAGATGACTTATTTCTATTCATAGTTTGTACTATTACTAAGTGTATTAATTAACTTATTTTTAGCAACAAATAAAATATGTGAAGAAAGAAGTCTAAGGTCTAAGTGGAGTCTAAATTTCTTTTATATAACCACGTGATTTCTGGATGACTTTGTATTTTCTATCTCTATTCCCCGCGATAGTGTATAAAAAAATTGCCTGTGTTGGCTTTGAAATTTACAGCTGTGTTATCGCAAAAACTGACACATTTCTACAACCTCGTTTTCAGTCAGTGTTTGGATCGAAAGATATTAACTTATCAAAGCGATTGATGAGAGATCCATGCCCAGTACGATGGTGTTTGAGGTGTTGCGTAATTGAGCATGTCATATCTATATTGCTATGAACTGGCACAGAAGCTGATATGTGTGATCAATTAGCGACTAATTTAATTTGGATATGCACACATGCATGGCACTGTTCTGTGAGATAAGAGTACGTACACGGGGCTTTAAATACGGATGCCACCAGCATCACTGAACTGCCTCGATCAATGGATGTTCGCCACAAATATCGAACGATACCGTTCAATGGAAGAACGATTTAATAATCCAAACTTAGTGACTAATATAAAAACTCCCTCTAAAAATTGAGGAATTGCAATGAAGAAATCACACAGAAAGAAATAATGAAAAGTAAACAGCGCGTAAAACTTGAGGTGCGGAAATTTACGCTTTTCTACGCAGAAATGGTGCCCTTCCTAACAAGTTTGCTTACAACTTGCATGCAATATTGATGATTCACGTCAAATATTGTATACATTTAGGCTATATCCCGCATGGAATTACGCTAATAATGGCGTTCCATTTATGTGCATGATTTTTAGCGTAAATTTCAGTGGATTTTTCTATCTGTGCAAGGTAAAACAGTAAATGAATAAGAAAATTATTTTGAGCTTTTTAGTGGAATGTTTTCACTTGTCATAAGACGAGTTTATACAATCCCATTGAATTCCACCACTTAATTGTATTTTGACAGATACGTATTTCGACCTCAACAGTAAGGCCGTCTTCAGTGTCTCGTACTTGACTCGAGTCAAGTACGAGACACTGAAGACGGCCTTACTGTTGAGGTCGAAATACGTATCTGTCAAGATACAATTAAGTGGTGGAATTCAATGGGATTGTATAAACTCGTCTTATGACAAGAGTAAATGAATATTAAATATAAAAAACCAAATATATTTAAGCTCTTTTAATAGTAAAAGTTGCAAATTTTTTAGAAGAATTTCTTTTTTTTTCAAAACACAAAAAATCAATGAAGAGCAACAGAAAAAAAATTGAAAATTTCCATGGAACAATATAAAAGACAGGAAAACCGTCTTCGACTGAACACTTAACACCTAGCAAGAGCCAACGAACAGGACACATAACACCCAGTGGACAGTGGAGAATTTTTCGATCACGAAAGTTTTCTTCTTACCAGGGCGGAAATCGAACCCACACTTCACAGCATATGCGCTTATGCGATTGCCGTAGCCCTAAAGCTATAAAACTGAGCATTTTTCCCATGGATGACCCCTGATTTAAAAGCATTCATTCTATTTTTCTGTCAAAAATTTCTTTTTTTTTGTTGTTTTTTATTGATTTTTTGTGGAATGTTTTTATTTTTTATGGAAAAAAAATATTTATTTTGTGGAAAATTTTGATTTCTTTATATAAAATTCTATTATTTTTAAATATTTTCGTTTCAAGGAACTTTTTTTGCCTTTCGCGGACCGAAATTTTGATAGAATGCTCGGCGAATTGAGGTGATGTCTGTATGCGTGTGTGTGTGTGTGCGTGTTTTTTTATAGTGGGATGAAGTCAAATCTGCTTACAGACACCTGAAATTATCACTCAGGGAGTGGGGTTGGCGCGGTCGCAGAAGGCCGGCCCGCCGGACCTACTAAACCCACCCAAGTAACAGGTTTCGTTGAGTTACCCTCTCTTCTCATGCCCTGTTCCTTCCGGGACTTACTGGATGTCAATACTTCGGAGGGGGGCTGTGCTTATGCACTTGACGTGTTCAGCCTCTAGCAAGCACAGCTAGTTCGCTACATTTTTCTCATCGAAGCATTTTTTATTCAATTTGCGCGTCTCTTAATCTTTGACGCTCACTGTATCTCTTCCTCATGCCTCAGCACCACTGCATCTTTGAGCCATCTAGCTCTCGACGTGCTCGCAGCCTACTCAGATAGTCCCCGGCGGCGAATCTATGCTACTCCGACGGGAACGGCGAGAGCTTCCCCGAAAACCTTTTTTTTTTACAATGGTTTAAGGCCATCAAAAATCTGCGCGACAGACACCTCGAGCATCCACACTATGCTCGAAGGTGAACAGGGATGGGCTCTTCCCGACCTGCTAAAAATGTGCCTCCCGGATAAACCGGGTCCCTTTTCCTCCTTGCCTCGATCCCCCCGGGACCATGTGATGCTGCGACTACTACGAGGGGGGGGGGCGTCTGTTCTCATGCGCTTCTTCTAATATTCTGGCCCCTAACTTAGGCTAGTTCGCCGACTGGCTTGCTGAGATCCATTGCTACGTTGTCTCGATCCCGCACCGGTCGTGCCATAAACTTCCTAACTCGAATCCTCCTGACTCCCCCCGGGGTGTCAAGGGTAATCCACCAGTTTCGGTGAAGGAAACTTCCGCACTGATGGTGCCCCGACTACCGGCGGCTATCGCAGGGGACACTTTCGCGCATTGCGCCGACTGCGTCTTCGGGTTGCAGAGGTGGTCCGACAGTTCCGGTGGTGGATGACGTCCTCACTGGCGGTGTCCTACATACCCGAAGCACTTCCTTCTTCTTTCTTCAGCAGGTTTGCGGTTCGAGTGCCGAGGTCGGTCCGACGATTCCGGTTGGCAGAAGACTTCCGGTTCGCTGGCGCCCCGACGACTCGAGACCAAATACTGCTCACTGTGCTGGATTTCCCTCCAAACCGACGCTTACTTGCTGGTCCCTTCCCCATCGAAGCTACAGCTCTGACAGTATTTGCGTCACGACTCTGGGTACCGCATTCCACGTACCTTCATCGCGACACATTCGCTCTGCGATGTTATCCGCCCTTATGGCAGGCATTCTTCTACGTGCCTCCGCAAACCTAGGGCAGTTGAATATCACGTGCTCTGGAGTCTCCTCTACGTTGATACACGCCGGGCAGAATGGCGATGACGCATGGCCACACCGGTGCAAATATTGGCGGAAACAACCGTGTTCGGACAGGAACTGTGTGAGGTAAAAGTTCACCTCACCATGCTCCTTTTTCACCCTCGTCGACACATTGGGGATGAGCCGATGGGTCCACCTTCTATTATCCGCATTGTCCTGCTCCCGCTGTCACTTCACCATAGAGTCCAGTCTCAACGCCTTCCTCACATTTCTGGTATCCCTCCGTCGGCAGCACTCGATATCCTCTGCTAGGGTTATGCAGATTGGAATCATCCCTGCGATAACGCAAACTGCCTCCGACGATATAGTTCGGTACGCACTCGCGACTCTAATGGCCATTAGACGAAACACGCTATTCAGCTTCCTCCGGTTACGTTTCGTCTTGAGCACAGTTTTCCAGGCTGGAGCTCCGTACCTTAGTATCCAGGATGATACTGTCCCAAGAAGACACCTACTCCTGCTTTTCGGACCGCCGACGTTCGGCATGATTCTTGCTAACGCACTGATCATTTTAGCCGCCTTTTCACAGGAATAATCCACGTGGGTGTTGAAGTTCAACCGGTCATCGATCATCACACCTAAATATCTCAGAGTCCGTACCGACGGGATGTCGTGCCCTCCGATGGTAATCTGCATCCGCTGGATTACTTTGCAGTTGCCGACCAGCATCACTTCCGATTTGTGGTGAGCCAGCTGCAGCTTGACTCAATTCATCCAGGTTTCTACTGAGTCGGTCGCTTCCACCACCAGCATTTCCACCTCCTCCAGTGACTCACCGGTTATCGTTAGGACCACCATCCGCGAATCCGTAAATCTTTACACCTTTGGGCAACTTCAGCATCAGCACCCCGTTGTACATCACATTCCATAACGTCGGGCCTAGTATGGATCCTTGTGGAACGCCCGCCGTTCTGCCCCGAGTTCGTGTCGTAAACCAGAATCCGGTTCAGGAAGTAGCTCCTAAGGATCTTACACAGGAAGTCGGAGATTTGCATTCCATGCAGCGCTGCGGCGATGGCCTCCCAGCTGGCACTATTGAACGCGTTTTTGATGTCAATCGTCACTACCGCGCAGAACCGATTGCCACTCCTCTTCTTCTTGGACGCCCTCTCTGCATTTTCAATGACTGTCCTGATTGCATCCACAGTCGATCTGCCTTTACGGAATCCGAACTGTTTTTCCGATAAGCCTGTCTCACCCTCCGTGAACTGTGTAAGCCTATTAAGGATAACCATTTCCAGAAGCTCCCTTAGTGTATCCAGCAGACATATGGCCCTATACGGTGCTGGGTTCCCCGGCGTTTTTCCTGATGTCGGCAGCAGCACCAGTTTCTGGATCTTCTACGTATCCGGAAAATTACCATCTACTAAACACTTCTGCAGCACCATCCTGAACAGGTCTGGAAACGTCAAAATCTCGGATTTTAGAGCCACATTTGGATTTCCATCCGCACCCAGAATGTCGTCATCTTCAAACCTTTCGTAACTGATAATAGCTCGTCATTGGAGACTTGCATACCTGCAGCGGTTACTCGGTAAAAGGCCGGCTTCGGGAAAAGGCCTTCCACGATGATCTTCAGCTTGTCCGGACACATTTCGGCTGGCGTCGCAGGACCCCTGATCTTCTTTGTCACGACTCGATAAGCGTTACCCCAAGGATCAGCGTCAGCTTCTGGCACAACTCCTTGAAGCAGTTGGACTTGCTGATTTGGATTGCCCGTTTGAAAGCCGCTCTAGCTTCACGGAAAACTATCTTTCGCTCCTCTATGACCATTTCAGACCGTGCCCTCTGAAAGTGTCTCCTAGCTCTGTGACAGGCAGCGTGAAGGTTGGCAAGATTTTCGTTCCACCATTAACTTGGCCGCCGGCTGTTCGTTGGCTCAAATTTCCTCGCCATCATCGCATCGCAAGCCCTCGTTAGCGTTTCCGTCAGCTGGTCTGCGTCAAAGTTTGTGGCGTCGCTGTCCGCTTGAAGTGCTTCGATGAAAGATCCTTATCGAAGTCCTTCGACTTCCTTCGACGCCAACCAGACCTTATCTCTCGTCGTACCGTCGGCGTTCGCGTTCCAACACTATATCGGATCGCCTGGTGATCGCTATGGGTATATTCTTCACAAACTCTCCAGTGCATGTTCCTCGCCATCGACGGACTGCAGAACGTGACATCGATGATGGACTCCCTGCCATCTCTGCGAAATGCACTAACGGTACCTTCGTTGCCCAATCTGACTTCCAGTGGGGCCCTCCTTAGCCGTGCGGTAAAACGCGCGGCTACAAAGCAAGACCATGCTGAGGGTGGCTGGGTTCGATTCCCGGTGCCGGTCTAGGCAATTTTCGGATTGGAAATGGTCTCGACTTCCCTGGGCATAAAAGTATCATCGTGCTAGCCTCATGATATACGAATGCAAAAATGGTAATCTGGCTTAGAAACCTCGCAGTTAATAACTGTGGAAGTGCTTAATGAACACTAAGCTGCGAGGCGGCTCTGTCCCAGTGTGGGGATGTAATGCCAATAAGAAGAAGAAGAAGAAGACTTCCAGTTTAGCCAGCGCCTCCAGAAAACTGTAACCTCTGACGTTAGTCAGTCTGCTTCTCCCCAATCTACTGCCCAAGCATTGAAATCGCCTCCTATGATCACCGGTTTTCGGCCGATCAGCTTCTTCGTGAGTGGGTCCAGCATCCGGTTATACTTCTCCAAAGTCCACCTTGGGGGTGGGAATCCGGTACGGTTCAGCAATAATTGAGTGTGTGTGTGTTTTTTTTTCTTCCTAAGCAATGGAGGGGGAATCTGCTCAACAGACATCCTAGGTTGTCCAGGAAGTGCGGGGTTAGGGACCACCTCCAAAAGCAAACGAGGGAGGCAGGACTGCATCCCCGACCCGCTAAACCGTTTTTTGCCGCCTTGCCCATCGTCCCTTCGGTACAACCAGAAAGTAATGCTTCAAAGGAGGGCCAGTGCACAACGCACCCTCGAGGTTAGCTGCGTGTCCTTGCAGCATCGAACATCGTAACTCGCTTTTTTAGAAGAACACCATGGTATCGTGCCAGCGCGTTGCCGGCTTTCCAGGTGGCCTTACCACGCCCTATGTCCTCGGAAGGTGGGAAGGGTCGACTTCGCGCTTGCTTCCCTCTGCACGACTGGTATCAAGAATGATGATGCCGCGTGCACCCCAAATTGACCTCTCTGCGACAGGGTCTATTCGCCAACACACAGAGGGACTTGCCGACGCGGTGCCTACGCCTGCCCCAGCCTTGACGAGGACCCCTTTCCGTCCTCGGGCTCGGAACCCGCCCGGTTGACCGACGCTGCGAAAGCGACGATACCATGTTGTTCTTCGCGCGGCCACTTGTTCGATAAAAGGATCGAGTTCGACCACAGAGCATGACCACCGGAATGACCCATGAAGCCGACTCCGATCCCTTGGACCACCTCTTATTTGCGCCTGAACTAGCCATCCTTGAGTCCACGCGCCACCTTCTGTGTAGTTCCGAGACGATTTAGACGATAGCCGATAAAACGGCGTTCCAGCCAACTTCATCTTTACCCATCCTCCGAACTAGGTTGTCCGGGGTAGTGTCCAGACCACATGTGGCAAGCATGTGGTCACGCATTGCGCGAAAACGTAGGCACACGAACAACACGTGTTCCGCCGTTTCCTCTAAACCTGCGCACGCCGGACACTCGGGTGAGGCCGAGTGTCCAAACCGGTGTAGATACTGGCTGAAGCAACCATGGCTTGTAAGAACCTGGGTCAGGTGGAAAGTGATTTCCCCATGGCGCCTCTTGACCCACGTACCTATCTCCGGTATCAACCTATGTGTCCATCTACCCTTAATGGAACTGTCCCACGCACGCTGCCATTTGACCATTGAGGAAAACCTGACAGTCATACGGATGCTTCTCGTGCCGCGCATTTCGAAGCACTCTATGTCATAGGCATCATACTCGCGGTGATGACGCAAAGTGCATCGTGCGACACGGTACGCTACGCGCTCGCAACTCTTAGGCACATTAGCCTATACGTACTTTCTTACTTCGTTCTGTAGCAATTAATATGCAGGGCCGTGCCCCAAGCTGGCCCCCATACCACAGTATGGACAAAGCGCCACTAGCCAGAAGCTTGCGCTCACTGGCATAAACCGCAGAGCTATTGGACATCATCCGGGACAATGCCACTATAGCTGTGGAGGCACGCTTGCTTGCTCACCATAGGTGAGCTTATCGCGATCATTACCCCCAAGAGTTTGATGGAGCGTTCAGAGGTGACCGTGCAGTTGCCTGCCCTTATCACCACTTGTTGCTCCGACTTTCGGTTGTTAACAACAACCACCTCAGTCTTGTGGTGAGCCAGTTCTAACTTCCTGGAACTCATCCACTCCTCCACATTTGCGATCGAGTGGGCTGCAGTCAACTCCACCTCTTCGATTGATTCGCCGTAGACCTCCAGCGTAATATCGTCAGCGAAGCCGACGATTGCCACGCCCACCGGGAACTTCAAACCTCAAGACACCGTCGTACATGACGTTCCATAACACCGGACCCAGTATGGAATCTTGCGGAACCCCTGAGGTTATGTCAACGCACTTCCGCCCCGCCTTCGTGTCGTGTACCAGTACTCGATTCTGGAAGTAGCTTCCGAGAATCTTGTACAGGTACTCGGGAATTCCGAGACGCAGGAGCGCATCTGCTGGCACTATTGAATACATTCTTCACGTCAAGAGTCATTACTGCACAATAGCGAACTCCCCTCCTCTTACGCTGGATAGCTATCTCCGCAGATTTGGTAACTGACAAGATAGCGTCTACGGTCGACTTACCCTTTCGGAAGCCAAACTGGTTACTCGATAGGCCATCCGCACCCTCCGTGTGTATCAACAACCTGTTGAGGATGATCTTCTCGAGCCCCTTCCCCATCGTATCAAGCGGGCATATTGGTCTATATGCCGACGGATCCCCAGGTGGTTTTCCCGCCTTTGGCAATAGGATCAAGCTCTGCTTTTTCCTTGCTTCAGGGAAGACTCCCTCGTCCAGGCATCTCTGCACGACAGATCTGAACATCTCGGGAGCCACAGCAATGGTTGCTTTGATGGCCAGGTTCGGAATACCATCCGGTCCTGGCGCCTTACCTACACTAAGGGACTGTGCAATCCCCGCAAATTCCGCCACAGTAACTCTTCCCTCGTAGGCCACCCTGCCCCCTGGCAGCTCCACAAAGTGAGGCCAGGGACTTGGGTCATGACTTGGGAAGAGCCCCGTGATGATCCTCTCCAGCATCTCTGAAGACCGTGCTGTAGGGGCCATCGCCCCACGTGTCTTGGCTATTACGACCTTGTAGGCGTCACCCCATGGATTTGCGTTGACACTTTGACACAGGCCCTCGAAGCAGGCTTTTTTGCTTGATCAAATCTCAGTCTTCAGAGCGGCTCTGGCAGCCACGAACGCCACCCGTCGTTCAACACGTTCCTCTTCTGTGCGGGCTCGCTGCATCCGCCTCCTTGCCCGTAGGCAGGCGCGGCGCAGGTTCGCAATTGCTTGAGTCCACCAGTAAGCCGGTGGCCTCCCATTCATAGGGTGGACTTTCCTAGGCATGATGGCATCGCATGCACGCGAGAGTACTGTTACCAGCTGCTCGCCGCTCAGACCGAGAGTATTGTGCTTGCGGCGGAGCGCTTCCTTAAATACCTCGTCGTCGAAGTATGATGTCTTCCACACACGAGGGCTAGGCCTCGACCCTTATTTCGTCCGCTGAATGCTGGTCGTATAGTCGATACTGTAGCGAACCGCCAGGTGGTCGCTGTGAATGTCGCCATCATCTACCCTCCATTTCGAACTACTCGTTTGGCCAGGGCTCCAGAACGTAATGTCGATAATCGACTCGACCCCGTTCCAGCTGTAGGTACTATTGGTACCGACATTAGCCAAGTCCACATCCAACATGGCCAGTGATTCCAGCAGGATCTGCCCCCGATGATTCGTGGATCGGCTTCCCCATTCCACGGCCCATGCGTTGAAGTCCCCCGCTATCACCACCGGCCTACGCCCCATCAAGTTAGCCGTCAAACAATCTAGCATTCAACCGAACTGCTCGATCGACCATCAGCTGCAGAAGAAGACCCCGTTGATTTTGGCAATGACGAAGCCCTCGTGTGTCGAAGACACCAACTCTTGGACTGGGTATTTTCGCGTTGTCCATATCGCCGCCATTTTAGACCCATCGGTGACTCAATTACCGTTCCTGGCGGGTAGCCGGTAAGGATCTGCTATGATGGCGATACCCGCCCCCCACTCCGCCACTCTCTGACACAGCAGTTGCTCGGCTGCATCCCACTGGTTCACGTTTAGCTGCGTTACCTGCACTGTGATTTTGCAGCACGCTTAAACGCCGGGCACTTCTGAACCCCCATGGTGCTTGCTGTTCGCAGCTTTGCTGGAACAGATCAAACAGTTGGGAGGGTTCATGCAGCATTTTGTCTTATGTCCCTCCAATCCGCAGCGTCGATAGAGCTTGCTTCTGTCAGGGCCTTTGCAGTCCCATTGCTTGTGCCCCTTGAAGCACAACTTCGGGTTGCTCATATATGCCCACAGGGCATACCGACCACCCCACCTTGACGCTCCCTAACTTGACTACCTTGGAGGCGTCCGCTGCAAATAGCCGAACCAATGCTACCTGTGTCCTTGCGGCTGCGGTGGACGCCTTCACTTCACACTGTCGCCGCAGTGCCGTGACGAGCTCTTCGACTTCGGTGATCTCGTCCAGGTCTTTAACCCTTAGATTCACCTCCGTCGTGAGTGCCCTCACCTCGACAGTCTCGCCTAGGACTTCCTCCGCCAACTTCTTGTAGGCGGCGTCCTTTTGCGAAACGCCCCGCTTCAGCTCGAGGATCATCTCGCCCGTCTGGGTACGTCTTATTCGACGTACGTCGGCACCGAGTGCACCGAGCTTGACGTCACTCCTCATCGCCTTCAAGACGTCCGAGTACTTAACCTCGTCCGTTTTGATGACTAGGGCATCGCCCCTGGAGCGATTGGCGCCTACCCTAGACTTCTTGCTACCCTCATTCGCTTGGGCTTTCTTTTTGGGCCCTTGACGTCTTCGGTTTCCTCTTGTTCTTTACCAGGGTCCAGGAGGCGTCATCCCCCTCAATTTCCCTGGTCTGGTGCGTCTGCGAGCTCTCAGCCTGCCGTAACCCGCCACCACCATCTTTCCTGGGTGGACGGACCTTTCTAGGTCCTTTCTCCCCCGGTTTTGGAGGTACCAGGCCGGGGCTTAGCTTCCCAGCCCCACTACACATGTTCGGGGTAGTAACCCTCCGCGTTCTAGAGCGGTCCCCAGGGAGCTGATCCCCTGGAAACTGTCTCCCCATTTTTGTGTCTGCTCCGTTGGAGTAGTCACCCCCGACATGCCCGCGAATATTTGAGCCTTAGTCTTCGCTGGCTCGCCCTCGGTCGCTTCGACCTTGCCCGTGTCCGCGAATCCTTGGGCTTCAGTCTGGGTAGACCTCGACTCCACGGATTTCACGGGTTTGCACTTGGCCGTCCCGACCGACTCTCCAGCTTGGCGTCCAACATCGACAACACACGAGAAAGGCTCCATCACCGCTAGGTGGATTAATCTGGGTTTTTCTGTTATTTTATCGATCTTATATTAATATTCCCAATTTTTCTTATTCTCAACATTCTGGTAACCATTTTCCTGTGCAGTAAAAGTTTACTGTAAATCTCGATTTGAAATCCGATTCTTCAGGGAATGGGCTTTTCTTTTTTCCTTGTGAAGGAGCAGGAAAAATGGGAAAACTACATAAGTTTCAGCAAACGATTGATTTCAACACCAGGAGAAGCACCGAGCGTTGAAATCTTAATTTTCTGGGGTTATTTATTTATTTAATCAGACTAAGGCCGAAGTGGCCTGTGCGGTATATAAGAGTCTTCTCCATTCGGCTCGGTCCATGGCTACACGTCGCCAACCACGCAGTCTACGGAGGGTCCGCAAGTCATCTTCCACCTGATCGATCCACCTTGCCCGCTGCGCACCTCGCCTTCTTGTGCCCGTCGGATCGTTGTCGAGAACCATTTTCACCGGGTTACTGTCCGACATTCTGGCTACGTGCCCGGCCCATCGCAGTCGTCCGATTTTCGCGGTGTGAACGATGGATGGTTCTCCCAACAGCTGATGCAATTCGTGGTTCATTCGCCTCCTCCACGTACCGTCCGCCATCTGCACCCCACCATAGATGGTACGCAGCACTTTCCTTTCGAAAACTCCAAGTGCGCGTTGGTCCTCCACGAGCATCGTCCAGGTCTCGTGTCCGTAGAGGACTACCGGTCTAATTAGCGTTTTGTAGATTGTCAGTTTGGTACGGCGGCGAACTCTATTCGATCGGAGCGTCTTGCGGAGTCCAAAGTACGTACGATTTCCAGCCACTATGCGTCTCCAAATTTCTCTGCTGGTGTCATTTTCGGCAGTCACCAGTGAGCCCAAGTACACAAATTCTTCTACCACCTCGATTTCGTCACCACCGATGCAAACTCGCGGTGGGTGGCTCACATTCCCAAGTAACATTTTAAGTTTTATTACGCTCTTGAAGAGCATTATTCACTCTACAAGAGTGTTATAAAACCACCATAAAACTAAAATGTTACTAGGGATTGTCTTCTCTTGAACCTCTTCCTATCATGTACTTCGTCTTCGACGTGTTGATGACTAGTCCGATCCGCTTAGCTTCCCTCTTCAGTCTGATGTAGGCTTCCTCCATCTTCTCAAAGTTACGTGCCATAATATCTATGTCGTCGGCGAAACCAAATAGCTGGACGGACTTATTGAAAATTGTACCACTCGTGTTAATCCCTGCTCTTCGTATTACCCCTTCCAAAGCGATGTTGAATAGCAAACACGAAAGACAATCACCTTGCCGTAACCCGAGCAGGAGCGACGACCTCGATAACAGAAATTGGTATGATTTAGCCTTGCATAAGAGGTAAAATACCAAAAAATAATACCAAAATATTATATGCAGAATACTTGAGGCATACCATGCTTAGGTATTTCAATACCAAACGAATAATAATTGGTTATGCATTTGGTATTAAAATTCAATTTAATAACTGAGTTTGTTATGGCTTAAGTATCGTGCATATTAGTTTTTGGTATTATTCCTTTGGTATTTTACCTCTTATCCAGGGCTAGTTCATAACAGAGTATGGTATCAATAACAACATTAGGTATCATTGAGCCAATTTCTCCTGCTCGGGAACCCTCTGCGGGTTTCGAAGGGACTCGAGAATGCCCCTGAAACTCGAACTACGCACATCACTCGATCCATCGTCGCTTTGATCAACCGTGTCAGTTTATCCGGAAAGCCGTGTTCGTGCATTAGCTGCCATAGCTGGTCCCGATCGATTGTATCATATGCGGCTTTGAAGTCGATGAATAGATGATGTGTGGGCACGTTGTATTCGCGGCATTTCTGCAGTACTTGGCGAATGGCGAACACCTGGTCCGTGGTGGAGCGTTCGCCCATAAAACCCGCCTGGTACTGCCCCCACGAACTCCCTTGCAGTTGGTGCTAGTCGACGGCATAAAATTTGGGAGAGTACCTTGTAGGCGGCGTTCAGCAATGTGATTGCGCGGTAGTTGCTACAATCCAGCTTATCGCCCTTTTTGTAGATGGGACAAACGACACCTTCCATCCACTCCTGCGGCAAAACTTCCTCCTCCCAAATCTTGGTAATGACCCAGTGCAGCGCTCTAGCCAGTGCCTCACCACCGTGTTTAAATAGCTCTCCTGGTAGTTGGTCAACCCCAGGGGCTTTGTTGTTCTTCAGCCGGCCAATCTCCTCCTGGATTTCCTGGAGATCCGGAGCCGGTAGAATTATGTCCTGCGCGCGTTCTCCCAGGTCCATCACCATACCGCCATCTTCGTCTGCCACATCGCCATTCAGGTGTTCTTCGTAGTGCTGCCGCCACCTTTGGATCACCTCACGCTCGTTCGTAAGAAGGTTCCCGTTTATGTCCTTACACATATCAGGCTGTGGCACGTGGTCCTTACGTGAACGGTTTAACTTCTCATAGAACTTTCGTGTGTTATTAGCGCGGTACAGTTGCTCCGTTTCTTCACGGTCTCGATCTTCCTGCTGGCGCTTTTTCCTCCGGAAAATCGAGTTTTGTCTGTTCCGCGCCTGTTTATATCGTGCCTCGTTCGCCCTCGTGCGATGTTGCAGCAATCTCGCCCATGCTGCATTCTTCTCTTCCACTAACTCCTCACATTCGCCGTCATACCAGTCGTTTCTCTGATCCGGGGGCACCGTGCCAAGTGCAGCGGTTGCGGTGCTACCAATGGCGGATCGAATATCTCTCCAGCCATCTTCAAGAGACGCTGCGCCTAGCTGCTCTTCCGTTGGAAGTGCCACTTCCAGCTGCTGCGCGTATTCTTGGGCTAGTCTACCATCTTGTAGCCGCCCAATGTTAAGCCGCGGCGTCCGACTTCGACGCGTGTTGTACACCGTCGAGAGTTTTGAGCGCAGGCATACTGCAACGAGGTAGTGGTCGGATTCAATATTCGCACTGCGGTAAGTGCGGACGTTCGTGATGTCGAAGAAGAATTTACCGTCGATTAGAACGTGGTCGATTTGGTTTTCCGTTTCTTGGTTAGGTGATCTCCATGTGGCCTTGTGGATATTTTTGCGGGGAAAGAAGGTGCTTTGGACTACCATTCCGCGGGAGGCTGCGAAGTTTATGCATCGTTGGCCGTTGTCATTCGATACGGTGTGCAGACTATCCGGTCCGATGACCGGTCTATACATTTCCTCCCTTCCTACCTGTGCGTTCATGTCACCGATGACGATTTTACCGTCCCGCAGTGGGCATCCATCGTATGTCTGCTCCAGCTGTGCGTAGAACGCTTCTTTCTCGTCGTCGGGTCTCCCTTCGTGTGGGCAGTGCACGTTGATGATGCTATAGTTGAAGAAACGGCCTTTAATCCTCAGCTTGCACATCCTTGCGTTGATTGGCTGCCACCCAATCACGCGTTGGCGCATCTTACCCAGCACTATGAAGCCGGTTCCCAGCTCGTTGGTGGTGCCACAGCTTTGGTAGAAGGTAGCCGCTCGATGCCCGCTTTTCCACACTTTCTGTCCTGTCCTGTATTTTCTGGGGTTAGTCAGTAGAATATTTTATGGAGCATTCAAAAGTACATATCGCGAAAATCAGTATTTTTTCGGGAAAGTCCTTATGATTTTTCTGGAAAAAACACACAAATTTCTCAGAAACGTAAGAAAACAAATCGCCATGTCGATTCACGCCAATAACGGCTAAAATTGCTGTTGATGTCGGCGTCACTGCCGCTGCCGAGCAAAATTGTGACAAACGCCGCCACCGACGATTCTCTAAATTGTTACGACATCCAAATGTGTCACACTAGTCAACCAGTAGGTCAACCTGTTGAAAAGTCTGTCAAATTTGTTTTGATATCATAATTCTGCAAACCATGTGGTTCACAAACATTATAATCGACTTATCATAGCGACCAAACCTGTTTGCTGGCCCATTCATCAGCTGCCATTAGAATATTGTACATAGAGGTTTGGATACCTTCGATTAATTGATTCATTCATTTTCGACGACGAGATCCCTAAATGTCCATTCCTTTAAACCTTATTGACAAGTAATTTATTCTATTAATTATAAACTGTTTATCTAATACAACTAATAGAGTATTCCGAAGTTCCGAATCGGAACAGACCAATCGAGCCTATGTTTCCGGTTTCTATGAGTTATCAGGTATGTGCTGATGGAATAAATCACAAAAATGAAAAAAAAAACCAAACATTTCCGGTTCAATTTTCTGGTTTCGAGTGTGAATGAGCCAACGCCCAAAAGCAGTAACCCTATATCCACTCGAACGAATAGACAAAAATGCCCGGTATCCTAAAAATCCCGTACAAGTCGCTTGACAACAAGCCAACGGCGCACTTTCGCCAATTCTGTGTGTATGAGAAACGTGCCTATCTTGTGCTGGTTACATGTAAGTCCTCGGTAGTTTTTGTTATGGGAGAATTGATAATACACTTCTTATCACAGGTTTCGTGCTGCTATTTGTCTTTCCGCAGATGACAAAATTGAGTAAGCCGCGGAGACGGAAGTTTCCGAAAAACGTGTCCAAAGAGAATAACGTGAGACCCACCCAATTTGATCTCGTTGGAAACAAGTGGGTCAGCTGATGGTCTCGTGCTGCTTTTGGTCTAATGGACGTAATCCAGACATGATTTGGTAACATAAGGCAATACATAGGTATATGCTTAGAGCTTTTTTGTTATCAAATGTTGCCATTTCACAAGGCGAGTCAAGTACGGTACACTGAAGACGACCCTATTGCTGAGGTCGAAATACGATTCTGCACAGTTATCATCAAGTGGAATACAATATAAAAAGGGCTAAATATATTTAATACAAATGATAAGGGCAGGGTAATTAAGAATCGTGTTTACACTTAGTTTCGCAATGAAATCGAAACAGCAATGAGAAGAATAACATCATATACAGTAGACGTTCGATAATTGCAAGTCATTTAACTGCAATTCGATAGTTGCAACAGTTTTGCAGTTATCGGACCGCTAAACTTCAAACTGACGTCAAACTCAATGACAGATGCATTACGCTGCACATTTAGATGCACTTTCATTTCATCTAACGTCGATTGACAACCGTTTGACGTCTAGAATGCGTTGCAATTATCGAACGGCATTCGTTAACTGAAAAGTAAACATGTTGCAGTTATCAAACGGCTTATAAAATGTGAACTTGTTTTACCTCTATGTATTGGGAGGTAGGTCAGCCTAATAATCGGCTTAAAAATTCATAATCAACACGTGTGCTGAAAGCAAAAGGTGGAATTGATAATCTGTCTGGATCTGTCTACTACTATACAGTCGATTATCTATGAGGCGATATTTCCTGATGAACTATAATAGCATCAACTTGTGAGATAGGGACTCATTCTAAAGCAATTCAAAATGAGGGCCATCGTACTACTACGAGAAGGAAACATACTATTCCAATTATCGCCATCAGAATTTCGCCAACATTTACTCCGTTGCAGAAAACTGTATTCTGAATAAAATATAAACTACAGAAACTAGTTTCGAATCGAATGTCATAATCGATGCTCAGAGGGCTTGACTGTAGCTGTTTCTTGTTGTTGTAGCAACTAGTGACAGCCTAAAGAATAGACGTTTCTTTAGCATAATTATGTAATAAACAGTACATATATTAGCTTGTGTCTAAAGCAGGTTTTATTGCGTAATACTCCCGATTATTGAATATAGAATATTATGTTAATATCTTCATGACACCAAATCAAAGTTATTTGCTCAACTTGCGATGCGGAGTTCTATTTTTATAATATAAATAGATTAAGAACGAGCCTCTGCCCTGATCGGTTTGTCGTAATATATTATTTCCTCTTGTTTATTATCATAAAAGCGTAACTGGATTGATCGATTTCTCGTAATCGATTTTTTGTCCCGTTAACAATTCAATTATAATAAAAATAAATAAAGATAAAGAAATACAGCCGTGATTATTGCTTCTGGTTAAATTATTTTAATTTTTATATTTTTATTTTTATTATTGTAAAAAAAAACTTGATTTATTTATGTTCATGTCATGTTACATTACAAACTTAATGAATACTTATAATGGTCTAAACTCCTATCTTCCTCGCTAGTTTCAAATAATATTGCAAATAATTTGAGATGTGTTTCATTGTTTCTTCTCGTTTAACTCAGTTTAGAAAAGTTAAGGTAGGATACATACATATATTTCGTAATTTTTATTTCTAACTAGTCGACCCGGCAGACGTTGTCCTGCATAGTAGGCGAAAATGTACGTTTTGAACTGCCCATGCAAAGATTTCATACGATTCTTAATTTTAGTTTTTCACGATTTACTCAACCTTACTCGTAATTTTCGCTTGGGTAAATATGATATAAACCCGTCGGAAGCGATAACGAACATATCTGCTGAAGAAATGGAGAAAATCCATCCAGCCGTTTTCGAGTTATGCGGATACGAACACAGACCATTTCATTTTTATATATAAGATTGTCTACCGTTAATTTTTCGTATTTTTGCTACCGTGTACTGCCATTATGTGTGAGATGGACCATTAATCATTTTAAATCAATCAACCCGACTCAAGGAGTCGAGTCAAGTACGAGACACTGAAGACGACCTTACTGTTGAGGTCGAAATACGTATCTGTCAAGATAAAATCAAGTGGTGGAATTAAATGGGAAGGTACAAACTCGTCTTACGACAAGTGAAGACATTCCACTAAAAAGCTCAAAATAATTTTCTTAAAGGAAAGGATTGTGTGAGGCAAGGATGTATTCTATCACCGTTACTGTTCCTCATCGTAATCGACGAGATTCTGGTAGATGCGATTGACCGTGAACCAAACCGCGGGCTGTTATGGCAGCCTATAACCATGGAGCACCTAAACGACTTCGAATTGGCTGATGACGTTGCACTCCTCGCTCTGATATGCAGAGTAAGCTCAACGACCTTGCCGAGCGCTCCTCTTCGGCAGGTTTAGTCATCAACGTCAACAAAACCAAATCGTTGGATGTAAACACGGTGGCTCCTTCCAGTTTCACAGTAGCCGGGCAACCAGTGGAGAATGTTGAAAGCTTCCAATATTCATCATTCATTTATTTAGTCTACATCTATACAGATAACACTGAATCAACAATTTGACGCCACAATACACGGTTCGAGGCCGCATCTCTCCATCCTCGAATACGCCCCACGCTCGCCAAGTCGTTCTGCACCTGGTCTGCCCATCTCGCTCGCTGCGCTCCACGTCGTCTCGTACCTGCCGGATCGGAAGCGAACACCATCTTTGCAGGGTTGCTGTCCGGCATTCTTGCAACATGCCCTGCCCATCGTACCCTTCCGGCTTTAGCTACCTTCTGGATACTGGGTTCGCCGTAGAGCTGGGCGAGCTCATGGTTCATTCTTCGCCGCCACACACCGTCTTCTTTGTACACCGCCAAAGATGGTCCTAAGCACCCGTCTCTCGAATACTCCGAGTGCTTGCAAGTCCTCCTCGAGCATTGTCCATGTTTCATGTCCGTAGAGGACTACCGGTCTTATTAACGTCTTGTACATGACACATTTGGTGCGGTGGCGAATCTTTTTCGACCGCAGTTTCTTCTGGAGCCCGTAGTAGGCCCGACTTCCACAGATGATGCGCCTTCGTATTTCACGACTAACGTTGTTGTCAGCCGTTAGCAAGGATCCGAGGTAGACGAATTCCTCGACCACCTCGAAGGTATCCCCGTCTATCGTAACACTGCTTCCCAGGCGGACCCTGTCGCGCTCGGTTCCACCCACAAGCATGTACTTTGTCTTTGACGCATTCACCACCAGTCCAACTTTTGTTGCTTCACGTTTCAGGCGGGTGTACAGTTCGGCCACCTTTGCAAATGTTCGGCCGACAATGTCCATGTCATCCGCGAAGCAAATAAATTGACTGGATCTGTTGAAAATCGTACCCCGGCTGTTACACCCGGCTCTCCGCATGACACCTTCTAGCGCAATGTTGAACAACAGGCACGAAAGTCCATCACCTTGTCTTAGTCCCCGGCGCGATTCGAACGAACTGGAGTGTTCGCCCGAGATCTTCACACAGTTTTGCACACCATCCACCGTTGCTTGGATCAGTCTGGTAAGCTTTCCAGGGAAGCTGTTCTCGTCCATAATTTTCCATAGCTCTACGCGGTCTATACTGTCGTATGCCGCCTTGAAATCAACGAACAGATGGTGCGTTGGGACCTGGTATTCACGGCATTTTTGAAGGATTTGCCGTACAGTAAAGATCTGGTCCGTTGTCGAGCGGCCGTCAACGAAGCCGGCTTGATAACTTCCCACGAACTCGTTCACAAATGGTGACAGACGACGGAAGATGATCTGGGATATCACTTTGTAGGCGGCATTAAGGATGGTGATCGCTCGAAAGTTCTCACACTCCAGTTTGTCGCCTTTCTTGTAGATGGGGCATATAACCCCTTCCTTCCACTCCTCCGGTAGCTGTTCGTTTTCCCAGATTCTGACTATCAGTTTGTGCAGGCAAGTGGCCAGCTTTTCCGGGCCCATCTTGATGAGCTCAGCTCCGATACCATCCTTACCAGCTGCTTTATTGGTCTTTAGCTGTTGAATGGCATCCTTAACTTCCCTCAAGGTGGGGGCTGGTTGGCTTCCATCGTCCGCTGAACTGACGTAGTCATCTCCTCCGCTGCCTTGACATTCATTGCCTGTACTCTCAGCGCCATTCAGATGTTCCTCGTAGTGCTGCTTCCACCTTTCGATCACCACACGTTCGTCCGTCAAGATGCTCCCATCCTTATCCCGGCACATTTCGGCTCGCGGCACGAAGCCTTTGCGGGATGCGTTGAGCTTCTGATAGAACTTGCGTGTATCTTGAGAACGGCACAGCTGTTCCATCTCCTCGCACTCCGCTTCTTCCAGGCGGCGTTTCTTCTCCTGAAAAAGGCGGGTCTGCTGTCTCCGCTTCCGTCTATAACGTTCCACGTTCTGCCGGGTACCTTGCTGCAGCGCGACCGCCCGCGCTGCGTCCTTCTCCTCCAGAATCTGTCTGCACTCTTCGTCGAACCAATCGTTCCGTCGACTTCGACCCATATACCCGACGTTGTTCTCCGCTGCGTCGTTAATGGCTGCTTTGACTGTATTCCAGCAGTCCTCAAGAGGGGCCCCATCGAGCTCACCCTCTTCCGGCAACGCAGCCTCGAGATGCTGCGCGTATGCAGTGGCGACATCAGGTTGCTTCAGTCGCTCTAGGTCGTACCGCGGCGGTCGTCGGTACCGAACATTGTTGATGACGGATAGTTTTGGGCGCAGTTTAACCATCACCAGATAGTGGTCAGAGTCGATGTTAGCGCCACGATATGTCCTGACGTCGATAATGTCGGAGAAGTGCCGTCCATCAATCAGAACGTGGTCGATTTGTGATTCTGTCTGCAGTGGCGATCTCCAGGTGTACCGATACGGGAGGCTGTGTTGGAAGTAGGTGCTGCGAATGGCCATATTCTTGGAGGCGGCGAAATCAATTAGTCGTAGGCCGTTTTCGTTCGTCAGCCGGTGAGCGCTGAACTTTCCAATAGTCGGTCTAAACTCCTCCTCTTGGCCAACCTGAGCGTTCAAATCTCCTATGATGATTTTGACGTCGTGGCTTGGGCAGCTGTCGTACTCACGTTCCAGCTGCGCGTAGAATGCGTCCTTATCATCATCAGTGCTTCCGGAGTGTGGGCTATGGACGTTGATTATGCTGAAGTTGAAGAACCGGCCTTTGATCCTCAACCTGCACATTCTCTCGTTGATCGGCCACCACCCGATCACGCGCCTTTGCATGTCGCCCATCACTATGAAAGCTGTTCCCAGCTCGTGTGTGCTGCCGCAGCTCTGGTAGATGGTATGATTACCTCTAAACGTTCGCACCATTGATCCCTTCCAACAAACCTCCTGCAGCGCTACGATGCCGAATCCACGGTCCTTGAGCACATCGGCGAGTATGCGTGTGCTCCCGATGAAGTTGAGAGATTTGCAGTTCCACGAACCGAGTTTCCAATCGCTAGTCCCTTTTCGTCGCAGTGGTCTTCGCCGATGGTTCCGGTCCGTACTCTCTTGTTGATTGTTCGTTGCTTATGATTTTTAAAGGCTGGCTTGCAGGGCCTGACACCAAACCCCCTAAATTTCCGGAGGACCATTCCTCCTTATTTCCGGTGGACCATGGTGCACAGTTTCACTTAGAGTCCCTCGCTGGCACTCGGACGATGATCAGCCGCCCCTAACATGGAGAACAGTCGCTGTTGTGAGCCGATCCTGACATGGAGAACAGACGCTCAATAAGATTTGCACCTCCGGAGAGGAGCAAACCCCCCCTTCCCTGTCAGCATACGACCATAGTTCCCACCGGGGTTGGTTACCCGATCTTCCCTAAGGTTGCTCGTATCCCGGCCAGCACCGCGGGGAGGTAGGGATAGGAGTTGCTGGGTAAGAGGCTAAGGACCGCGAGATGGGGTCTATTTTATTCCTTCAGGTACGCGAAGTACCAATGGTACGCTTTACCCAGCATTTGCCGTGCCAATTCCATGGAGCACCAGCCTATAACCATGGAGCACCTAAACGACTTCGAATTGGCTGATGACGTTGCACTCCTCGCTCTGATATGCAGAGTAAGCTCAACGACCTTGCCGAGCGCTCCTCCTCGGCAGGTTTAGTCATCAACGTCAACAAAACCAAATCGTTGGATGTAAACACGGTGACTCCTTCCAGTTTCACAGTAGCCGGGCAACCAGTGGAGAATGTTGAAAGCTTCCAATATCTTGGTAGCCAAATGGCGTCAGACGGCGGAACCAAGATCGACATAGGCGCACGGATCATGAAAGCAAGGGCTTCCTTTGCAAGTTTGAGAAATATCTGGAAAAACAGGCAGATAAGTGAACGCACCAAAATACGAATTTTCAACTCTAACGTGAAATCTGTGCTGTTATACGCTAGCGAAACATGGTGTGTATCAGTGGAGAACACTCAACGGCTGCAGGTGTTCATTAACAGATGCCTGCGGTATATAATTCGGGCCTGGTGGCCTCACAACTGGATCTCAAACAACGAGCTCCATCGTCGTTGTCACCAGAGGCCGATAGCAACAGAAATTCGGGATCGGAAGTGGCGCTGGGTCGGCCACACTCTACGTAGGGGCGGAAACGAAATCTGTAAACAAGCATTAGACTGGAACCCAGCGGGACATCGCAGCAGAGGCAGACCCAGAGGCTCATGGCGGCGAAGCCTCAATAAAGAAATAAAAGAAGGGGGGATGGCGACTGTACGTGAAGTGGTTGTGAGTTTTTTTATGTTGCTTCGAAATTTCTTCGGAAATTGTTCTAGGAACTTCTCCGGGAATTCATCTTAAATTCCTCCGGGATAACTTCCAGGAATTTTTCCGGGAATACCTCCATAAATTAAATAGCAAAATCATCTAGGATTTCATTCTGGAATTCTTTTCGCAATTACTTCAGAATATTCTTCAAGAATTCCTCTAGAAATTACTTTAGGAATTTCTCCAGGAATTCGTCCAAGTATTTCCCCCAGGGCCGGATTTAGCCGGAAGGGGGCCCCGGGGCCCCAAAATGTACCAAAAAGGTTGGTTTTGGTACATAAGATTTGTTGGGGCCCGGGGCCACGCCCTCCCGGCCCTGATTCCCCGAAAATTTTTCCAGGTATTTTTTCCGGGAATTCCTTCAGGTACTTCTCCAGGAATTCTTTCAGGAGTTTTTCCGGGAATTTTTCCGCGGAATCGCCCTGGAATTCTTTCCGGACTTCACTCGGAAATTGATTTGAGAGTTCATCCTAGATATCTTCCAAGAGTTCTTCCAGGAATTTCTTTAGAACAAACCCCCAGGAATTTATCCGGTAATTGCTTCAGCAATTCGTATGGGAATACTTTCAGAATTTCATCTGGGAATTTCTCATTTAATTGCTCCTGGTATTTTTCCTGGAATAATTATTTCAGGACTTTCATGTGGGAATCCAGAAGTGCTTGTGGGAGTTCCTCCAGGAGCTCCTTGAGGAGTTTTTTCCAAGAGTTCCTCCGGGAATTCCTCCAGGAACTTCACAGGGAATTCCTGGAGAATATTTGGCAGGAATTTCCCGGGAAATGGGATTTCGGAAGTTCCTCAAGAAATTCAACTCCGGGTATTCCACCGGCTGTTCCTCTGAAAATTCCTACGGGAGTTCCACCAGTAGAGTATGCGATAACACAATTTTTCCTAACGAAACGAAACGAAACGAAATTAGAAATGCAACTGTTGGATCGGAATGAAACGAAACGAAATTCAAATTTTCTTCCGAAATTTCGAAACGAAATCCGGATCCATTTGATTCGAAATTTTACGAAACGAAACGAAATTTAATTTTTTTTCCGCGAAATTTTTATTAAATATGTTTTTTTAGCATTAATATAAATAATGCAAAAAAACGAATAAAAAAAATCCGCGGAGAAATAATTTTGATTAACACGTACGTCCCCAACCCCCATTTTACGACAAAATTCAAAACTCAAAACTCCTGGAGGAACTTCCAGAGGAATTCTTGGAGGAGCTTCCGGAGGAATTCCTGGAGGAACTTCCGGAGGAATTCCTGGAGCAACTCCCGGAGGAATTCCTGGAGGAATCCTTGGAGAAGCTTCCTGAAGGAACTTCCAGACGAAATCCGAGGGGAGTATCTGGAGGAATTTCCCAGAGGCACATATGGAGGAATATCTGGAGGAATGTCCAAAGGAATTTCTTGACGATCTTTTGAAAAAACTCGTGGAGGAACTTCTGGAAGAATGGCTGGAGGAGCTTCTGAAGAAATTTTTGCGGTTGAAACTGGTTCACGCCGATCCACGCCGCCGTCAATCACCAACGGCGTGGCGCCGCTGGCTGAAAATGATCTATCATGCCACCGCCGGTTAAATTTCAATCAGCGCACAGGTCTACCTGGAAGTACCCGGAAGGTGGCCAATTCGATCGAAAATCACCGAAACGTACTCCAGTGTACTTGTTTTGCAAAATCATGAAGTTTGACATGTCGCAAGATGGGTTCCATGATTGAATGAAAATTGACCACTTCCCTAAGGGAACCAGGCCCTGGAAGCACCCGGAGGGTGGCCAATTCGATTGAAAATCGCCGAAATGTACTCCAGTGTACTTGTTTTGCGAAATCATAAAGTATGACATATCGCAAGATGGGATCCAAGATTGAACAGATATTGGCCACTTCCCCAAGGGAACCAGGCCCTGGAAGTACCCGGAGGGTGGTCTATTCGATCGAAAATCGCCGAAATTTACTCCAGTGTACTTGTTTTGCAAAATCATGAAGTTCGACATGTCGCAAGATGGGTTCCAAGATTGAAAGAAAATTGGCCACTACCCCAAGAGAACCAGGCCCTGGAAGTACGCGGAGGGTGGCCAATTCGATCGAAAATCGCCGAAATTTACTCCAGTGTACTTGTTTTGCAAAATCATGAAGTTTGACATGTCGCACGATGAATTTCGAAGCCGATCTGCCAGTGACCATTTTTTCCGGGAGGGAGGTAACCCCAGTACTCCCCTGAATATATCCGGAACCGTGACCATTGCACAAAAATTGACCTCGGTTCCTAAAACTATAGGAATTTTGTGATCGATTCCAGAAGATTGCTTGAAATTCCGTTAGAAATTGGCTGAGCTGCGTGGTTTTGAATTTTGAGTTTTGTCGTAAAATGGGGGTGTGTGACGTACGTGTTAATATTTTTATAGACAAGGTCGTAGATTTTTTTCTCTAAAATTAAATTTTGATGCGACAACATTAAAAATTCGGAAAATTATTAGGATTTTCAAAACATTCTTCAACAAATCCGAGGAGGTTTTTGATTTTTTTTTTCATTTTAATATTTATCTTTTATTACCCCCTCCCCCTTGACCTTTTCGGCATCTGTAGAACATAATTTTTATTGAATGTAACGGCCTTAGAGCAAAAGTAAAATCAGCAGTGATTCAAATCGTTCGGGGCTGTCAGTTGAAATATGAATCTGAAACATCAATTTTCCCAGCAGCTGTTCTAGAGTCATTTTTTATACCAGTCAACTGTCAAAAACTTAAAATTGGTATAACGCTTAGTTCTATTTTCTGCAGATTTGAATCACGAATGAATCACGAGATTCAAATATTTGTCAATTGTTTTGGTGTATGAATGCATTATTTCATTTACGTTTCAATCCACGTTGCAATTACAGCGTCTTTCTTGGCAGCAACTTAATTATTTCATTAAATTTAAATTTTTTAAAACATGAATGGGAAACTCGGGAAACGAGCGAGTATGTTCTATTTTGCTCCAGATTCAAACTAGAATAGTGGTCGAAAATTTGGAATGAAACTGAATCGCTACTGATTTCACCCTTACACGGTTGTTTTCAAAAACCCATTAATGGGTGAAAAAACACCCATTTTCGCTAGAAGTGTCTCTCCCCATTTAATGGGTAAATCTAGTTTACCCATTAATGGGTAAAAGGTGTTTCTGTCAATAGATGGGTATAATTTTACCCATTGGACAGTGCAATTTTTTGATAAAAATGGGTAAATAAATACCCATTTTTATGAACAGATTTGGGAGCATTTTCGTTGAAATTAAAATAGTTGAAGTTAATTTTTAAAAATTTGGAAACATGCATTTTTTATTCCTTCATAATATAAATACAAAAGAAATATTATAAACACATAATAAAAATAATACAAATATAATATCAGCCTCTTTCGCGTGAGCACCAAAAGCACCTAGAGCACCGGCTGCGGATGATGACGGTCCCGGCTGTCCAGATTATAAGCTCGATTATAAGGTTTTGATTTCATATTTCATTCCACCTGCTGAAGAAAGTAAATGCTTTGTTAATATTAATATCAACCACTGTTGAATGCAAATGAAACAATAAACACCTAATTTTTTCTCCATCTTGCTTCGTCATGTATTGAAAAGCGTTCGAATCTTCATCTAGTCGAAAACCTGATACGAAATAAGTGTAGATCTGGGTGGTGCGGATAGAATCGATTTGGTTGTCAAACTGAAACCAAAATTTTCTATTGTGCCGGAGCCAAACATTGAAGATTGTGGTTATGTTCGTTTCTGATCTAATATTGAGAAGTATTGTTATTATGTTGGGAAAAAATAAAAATAAACTTTGTTTGAGTTTTGTATTCTTTGTAACAAATATTCTCACATTATATTTCGAGTTGAAAATTAGTGGAAATGCAACTAAAAAGCACTCGTTACGAAATTTCACGAGATTCAGCAGCTGATTGGAGCATGAATATATGTAAACAATCGTAAAGTCATGTAGAGTCTAGCGCATTTGTGTGCTCTCATGCAGCGTGGAAAGAGAAATTCGAAGAGCGGGAAATATTTGACAGCCAAGTAACTCCAAAATAATTTTGTTTATGGGAGTGATTTCAAAATATCCCTCTGCTTGCTTGAGCGCAGAAAAGCGGCTCTATCCGCAGTACCCAGGTGTAGATTACCAAAATTTGCATTCAATATATATAAATCAAATACTTACGTTACGTTTTGATATATTTAATGAAAATCGTGATGATTCCTGCCTGCAAGACTTTTGAAATTATTTGCAGCTGTTCTAGATTCATTTTTTATACCAGTCAACTGTCAAAAACTTTAAACTGGCATAATGGAGCGTACACACGGTCAAGCAGTTTGACCAACATTGACTCCACCTTTCGTTTATTCAAACATCCATCAAGTTTTACCAACAGCGACACGAACAATCACTTTATTCGACCAACAATATCACACACGAACGACCGAAGCATCAACTCAAGCACCAACCATCAAAAAATATATGGGGGTTTGTGCAACTTCACTACAAATGCTCAAACATGTTCGGCGAACCTTGACTCCACCCCCGACAACTCAAACCAAAATCAAACCGTTTTAATTTTTTCCAACCGAGTCACCAACTGTCAAATGGTTGTTCGAACAACTTCACACACGTTCAAACAAAGCAGCAACCGAAGCATTTTCTTGGGGGCGGAATCAATGTTCGTCAAAACGCTTGACTGGTGTGTACGTTGCATAACGCTCAGTTCTATTATATGCAGATTTGAACCACGAATGAATCACGAGTTTCAAATATTTTGGTGTCTGAATGCGTCATTTTATCCACGGATCAATCCACTTTGCAATTAAGGCGCCTTTCTTGGCAGCAACAAATTGTTTTCATTAAATTGAACATTTTCTCTCACCATGAACAACGTGAGAATATTCATCGCTTAATATCGCTCAACAGATTTCATATTGATTAGATCTGTTCACCATTTTGAAAATTATTACAGATTCTTCAGGTATGTTTTCGACCAAATTCATGAAGATTTATTGAATTTATAAATCTTTCCAAAATGGTCTTTTCAACAGATCTTGCAGTTGATTGCAATACAAAACTCGACTTTTTCAAATTTTTTACTAAGGTCTGTTGGAAAAACTAATTTTTAAATTTTAAGTTATTTTTTTACGAGGAGGGGCGTTTTCATCCATCACTTTTTTATGGAGTTAGCCTTGGAAGATAAACGAAAATCGTGACTGCTAGATGAAAACCTTTTTTTGTTTCATGACTTTTTCACAAATTCTTTGGTGCGTGGGATGCGGTGACCTAGCAACACTTTCACGCTATTTGCATATAGGCATTAGCTTACAGTGGCTAAACGTCCCGGATTATGTGGAATAGTTTACTTGCCTCGCATTTCCTGGTGCCCCGGAAACGTTCCGAATTCCATGATGAATCTGTAAAGCCGTTATTTCTGCAGCTCAGGAAAATAAAGAACAAATTTCCGTAAAAAATACGGTTATTTGCTGATTTTAGCAATAAAATGAAAGCTAGGACATGATATAACAATTCAATTGAGACTGCCTTATTACTCTTCAGTCGGTAGCTCTGAAGAGGTGATCGCCAGTGTAACCTAATTAATTTGACACAGAATCTTCCAAATACAGGTCGGACTCGATTATCCGGAGAATCGATTTTTTTTTCACTCCGGATAATCAAATCCTCTGGATAATCGAATGACCATAAAAAATCAAATCTGCAATTAAATAGCCTATGTTTTATTTTACTTGCAGTGGTGTTGTCAAAAATTATTTAGAAAAAAAAACCCTGAATAATCCACCTGTGGCATCGTCGACTTTCTGGTGTATAATGGAAAAATAGTATTATTGCCATAACTTTTGAGTCCATAGTCCGATCCAGCCAACTTTCAATTTGAAATGATAATACAGGATTTCCATTTGAATGCAACATGTTGGTTGAAAATACGTACAAAAAAATTACTGGACTATTTATGCGCTCTTTGTACAAAAAATAGTATTTTGCCATTTCTCATTTTATGCCAACAATTCGAACGCAGACCTTCACAATTATTGCTAAATATTAATTCTAGACCAACATTTGAAAGGGCGTAACAGCCAAAATGTATTCCTTCTGGTTCTTTGTCTACATATAAAGTTATATATGGGTACGAAGAATCAGAAGGAATAAATTTTGGCTGTTACGCATTTTTCAAATGTTGGTCTAGAATTGTTAAAAGCAGCAGCACGTCCAAACTAACAACAAACTGCCCTACGGAAAACGCACCGCACTGACACGATTGTGACAGAAAATCGGTACGATTTTGAAACAATTGAATAATCTGGATCTGAAGGATCTAGAAAATGTGAGAAAAATACAGATTTCCATAATGTATGGAATCAAAAATACCTGAAGATAGAAGTTTAGGTCATGACAATGATCCTTATCGGAAAGATATGAATCAGTTCCAGAATCCGAAATAAATCAGATATCAGAGAATGTCTCAAATCTGGATATATCTAACAATGCAAATATCTAACAATCTACTAAATCAGGAAAACGTCACCATTTCCATTTCATTGCTTTCAAACAATGGTTGTTCAAACTGAATACTTTCAAAAGACAACGGAAAACGGAAATTACTCAGTAGTCAGTGAGGATTATTTCGCTTAACGAAGAGCACTAGAAGAGCACAAATCGAACAAGCGCCTCATAATACATTACATATTTCATACACAAATCAGTTAATTTAAATAAAAATATAACATACCAAAACGATGAAATCTACAAATTATTTTACTTCACTGAACAATATTATTTAAATTAACAAATTGAAAGCTAAATGCGTTTCTGTTGAAGATACAGAATTGTATTACGTAGTAAGATTTAGTGAAAGAATTTAAATGTATAAAATATTGAGTAGAATTTGAACGGCTTTATTCAGCGGCACAGCCGAATTTTTTTTATTTTATGGAAATTGGAATTATTAAAAATTAATTTCGAAATTCCGCGAAATTCCGTTTAATTTCGTTAAAAGATCGATTTTTCAGTCGAAATTTTCGAAATTTAACGATACGAAACGAAATCAGAAAAACAGATTTCGCCATACTCAAATTCCGCGGAATTTCGTTTCGAATGCCTTAAAACGAAATTTTTCGAAATACCGCATATGCTTATCCACCAGTAGTTCCTCCGGGAATTTATTCAGGCTTTCTTTCAGAGGAGGAACTCCCGAAAAAATTCTCGTGAAAATTTCCGGTTGATCTCCCGAAGGAATTCCAGAAGGAACTGCCGGAGGAACTTCCCTAGGAGTTCCCGGAGGAATTTCAGGAGGAACTCCTAGAAGAATTCCTATAGGACTCCCAGAGAAACTATCGGAAGAACTACGGGAAGAATTTTCAGCTAAAGTTCTGAAGAAAGCCATAATGATTTCCTGAAAAAATCCTGAATAATTTCCTGGTAGAGCTACTGGTGGAACTCCCGGAGGAATTTGCATAGGCACTGCCGGTGGAATTCCAGGTGGAACTCCCGGATGGATTGCCGGAGTAACTCTTGGAGAAATTCTTGAAATAACTCGCTGAGCAATTTGTGAAGAAACTCCCGGAAGGAATTGCCAGTCTTAGAGAATTCATCTTATAGATAAATCTCGTTAAGCTGAAACGTTTGTAGGGGTATGTAGCTGGATTATCATCATCATCATCGTCAGAGGACCTCCCGGAAGTTTTCTGAGGAGCTCCCAGAGAAATTCTCGGAGCAGCTTCTGGAGGAATTTCTATATAGTTTCCTGAAGAAGCCTAAATGAATTCCAGAAAGAAAGCCTGAATGAATTCCCGGAGGAAATTCTGGAATTTAGAGGAACCCTCGTAGGAACTGCCGATAGAACTACCGGAATAATTCTCGGAGGAAATCCCAAAGGAACTCTTGGAGAAACTGTCGGAGGAAATTCCGGAGAAACTCCTGGAGGATTTCCCTGTGGAAATCTTGAAGTTTCCACCGGAATTCTTTCCAGATCTCTTCGGTAATTATTCTAGGAATTCCTCCAAAATTTCAAATGATAATTTAATTTTCGGTATAATTTCTGTATAAATTGGATGGAATTGGTGAAATTCCTGGAGATATTCTTTGAAATTTTTACAAGAAATTATTCGTAACTTTCACGGAAAATCCCTAATAGAAGTCCCGATAGAATGCCTGGAGCAATTTTCGAAGGATATTGTTATTTCTGCCTATTTTATAATATTATTTCAGAGAGGATTTGTGTAGAAATTTGGATGTATGGTTCTAGTTTTCTATAACTTATGGAAGAATGCAACATTTTTATAATAATTGTTATAACCGATTTTATATTCTTTCTGAAAACTAAGTTCGTTAATAATTTTCTCACTTTATTTAAAAATATCTGTTCAATGAATGCATGCATTTTTAAATCCATTATTGTTTTAATCAATATTGTTGTTAAATAAACGCACAACTTGAACGTTGCATTGTGGGCGTGAATCGTAACGTTCATTGGCGTTGCATTTTAGTACAAAACGCTGACTCCAACGCGTTAGTGTGATTCAGCCTTTACTGTTGGGTGTGGAATGAGTTTCAAAGTTTTTGGAACTTAGAGGGAAATAGTGCCAAGCAGGGGTGCGAATTCTCAATCTCAGTGACTGAAATTTGTTGAATATTGATACTATTCCCTCTTCACACTCACTTCCTAGCAGTGAAAACTGAAAATGGTTAGCAGCAACAATCAAAGATAAAGTAAACAAAAGACCTCTCTTCTCATTGCACACGCAGCCCGCACTGACAGTCTATTCAGTTCACTCGTTGCTGTGTGAATGCGACGGCCCTATATAAATGCATGGGTGAATACTATCACTTGAAAGACAATGACAGGAAATTTGTGCCGAATGATCACCAGCTTCAGCCCGCTGTTGGCAAACCGAGTTTGCTAAGCTACTCCTGCTTTGTCGTTCTGACTGAAAGGCACCGTCATAGGCAAAGAGGAGCAGAAAAAAATACAAAACAAAAGAATCACACTCAGCAGGCATTGTTGATAAATTGCACCACTGGTGCCAAGCACTAATATTCATGTGTTTTCATAAAACTACTGAAAAAATAACAATTTAGAAGACCTAAAAAAGTTGCCCCTCCCCTCCCCACCCCCTACTCGAAATACTGACTAGGCCCATGGGATGGGATGTATTAATACGCATTTAAAATGTTCTACTTACGTTCCTTGCTATCGAACTGGCGTGCTAATTGAAACCACGATTAATTAACTTTTCGTTCGCAAAAAGCAGAGTAAAATATTTTGGATGATCGCGTTATCATTCTGCGTGCTGAAAACACGATAAAATGCGCCCTGTCCTATACGAGGCCGGATGGATTGCGTACTAATTAATTTGCTCACCGATCGCACAAAACAGAACAAGACAACTCGTATCTCAAAAATGTTCCGTGTGTACGAAAGCAACATGATTGATCGCGCGCTCTTATTTGAAAAACGTCTGATCGCGCACTGATTCATTTTCTCACCGACCGCACAACATTAGGCCCAAATTTCGTGTATGTCCTGCGTCCTATTTGAAATACATCCAATCACGCACCACTTAATCACCCAGTCATTTCCCGTTGAAATTAGTTGAGCATAAAATTATTTGGCATAATAAAGAAAACCCTGATTGCTTCACCTAACGGTAATGGTGCTTTTCTCGCACACTGAGGATACGTCACACGTAATACAATTAGGCAGGAAAAAATTTCATTATCTTTTTCGGTCGTCACTTCCTCTAAATTCCGTAACCAAAATTTAATATTTGAGAAAATAATAAAATGTTGAACTTTTTAATCCGCATGAATCCCAAAAACCGCGTAAAAAAGCGGTTTAATCGAAAATCGTAAAAATTGACTTTACCTACACGATAATACAGGAATACTCATTTTAGGAGTACTTTTTAATCTCTTTGAAGAATATCGCCTACACGCCAAATTATGTGTACTTTTAGTTATTGGCGTGGGAGTGTTTTTCGCGCTTTTTGTGGTATGTGGATGAAGCTGAGTAATGCGTAAAAAGTAGTTCATCGCAAGAAAAGAAAATTTTCATGAACGCGACTTAACAGTTGAAATCAGTGAGTTATTATAAGACGGCTTATAACACAGGTACGTAATGGTAATATTTTTGAAATTTCTTAGAATAAATTATAATGATAATTGTTGTCCTTTTATAATAGGAATTGCGATAGGCGTTCATCATGAACCTGAGCTTATTCTGTTGCTTCGGATTAGTTTACAAGAAGTTCAGGGGAGTCGTTCCAGCTGACAATGGCATCCAGGCTGTATATTGTCCAAGTCAAGGGACCAGCCAAAGCAAACTGTAAGTTTACGTTTAAGCCTCGCTAACCGCTTTCGTCGCGGTTGCCGCGATGTTCTTGAAGCTGCTGTATACGACGTGTTGGTACACCCAACGAGTGGATGTCAGATTTTAATACAGTTCTGCATAAGGACCTTACAGAAACTGTATAGTAATTGGGCATATGAAATTTAGGAAGATTTTAATACAATTGTTGTATTGAAATTATACAGATTTGTATTTATTATTTTAATACAATATCTGTATAAAAAGCTTACAAAATTGTATATGCCAAGATTTTATACAATATTTGTTAGATTTGTTTTTTGGGTGTACTATTCTGCGACCACTGCGATCTGCTGTGGTAATGAAAAGCCTACCTACCACCGGTACCGAAAGCTCCCAAGGCATCCAAGAAAGCTGAGTTAGGCATAAACGTGCCGGAAGAAGCCGATGGTGAAGAAATGTCATGGTCCCAGAATACTCCCGGAGGCTACGGGAATCGAAGGTGTTGTTGTAAGGTGTTATTGGTTTTACTGTCCTTTTTCTTATCGAAATAAACTAGGTAGAAAAACCTTAACGACTTTCAAAAGCAAGTCATTACATGGAACTCTAGATGGAACAGTAGGGGTAAAAAGTACACATTTTACTTTTGTTTTTGGAGTAAAAATTACACACTTTTTACTTGTAGAAAAGGAGTAAAAAGTATGCCTATTTAGACGTATGAGAAGTATACTCATAAATGAGTAAACGAAATATACTCCTTTTAGGAATAGTTCCACTTTTCCAGGATTATGCGTTCTTTATAGTTCTAAAAGAGTACATTCAGCTTACCGTGTAGGTTTCTAAGCCAAGTTACTATTTTTGCATTCATATGTCATGAGGCTAACACGATGTTACTTTTATGCCCAGGGAAGTTGAGAAAATTTCCAAGCCGAAAATTGCCTGGACCGACACCGGGAGTCGAAAAGTTCTGGAGAACGCACTGCGCTGAAAATTCATCAAATTGATTCCCTCCTACTGGTAACCACTCGGCACAGACAAACAGACATAACACATTGAACATTCACTCATCAAATTCTTCGTCGTTAAAACACTAACGACATCTGTTGATTTCAGTTAGTTGGGCAAATCACGAACCAGATGGCGGTAGTGAGCAAATGTCAAACTTGACCAAATCCGATGCGCGCGCCACGAGTGATCGATTGGCCAACTAATGATTATTTGAATCGACCAGTAAATCAGTAAACGATGTAAATTTGACAAGTGTTATGTCTATTTGTCTGTGCACTCGGATTACTATTCAGGATGGTTCGTTATTTGGTTCACTTGTATATTGTGCACTTGATTAATTCGGCTTCTTCATAAACGCACATTAATTAACCAGCCAGCATATCTCTCATAAACTCTTCGATTGCAGAAATATGCACTGGGGAAGTGAAAGTTCGAGTTAACGAAATGTTTACATATGTAGTATGTATATGTTTTATTTTTCTGAGAGTCAGTGCTCAGAAGATTAAGAATCTCAAAACTGCAATTTAAACATGGCCCCTTTTCATTCTAGTGGAAAAAAATAGTTTTAATTGCTCAGTCAACACAAGATCGTATAAGATGCTAAGTGGAGGCGATATAGGTACTTCCCCATACAACATGTCATGTACGTATATCGCTTCCACTTTAGCATCTTATGTTGCATCATATACGGTTTTGTGTTGACAAGGTGCGAGAGTGACGTTTTGATTTTGAATCGTTGTTTCAACTTGCCCCGCACCACACGGAGCAATATCAAACAAACAAAATACAAAAATTAAAACAGGTCTTTCATAGATATTTCATAATCATCACGCTTATTCAACATTGAATGATTACCTACCGTGAAAATTTGATGAAAAAACTCTTCCAACCATCAATTTGAGACATGTTTCATTGGTCAAATAGGGGAACTGTTCCGATCTCCATCTTACTGTACATTTATCCATCTCATCGCTAAACAAAGAAATACGGCAGTAGCTTCTTTTTTTCAACAACAACTGCTGAAAAAAATCACAAAAATAATCTTCTTCTTCTTATTGGCATTACATCCCCACACTGGGACAGAGCCGCCTCGCAGCTTAGTGTTCATTAAGCACTTCCACAGTTATTAACTGCGAGGTTTCTAAGCCAAGTTACCATTTTTGCATTTGTATATCATGAGGCGAACACGATGATACTTTTATGCCCAGGGAAGTCGAGACAATTTCCAATCCGAAAATTGCCTAGACCGGCACCGGGAATCGAACCCAACCACCCTCAGCATGGTCTTGCTTTGTAGCAGCGCGTCTTACCGTACGGCTAAGGAGGGCCCCTGATAATAAACAAACACAATTCCTTTCCATTGCTTTGTTTTTGATGGGATGGAAATAGGAGCTATGGGATGAAGTGGTGACCCGTTCCGCTAGTTGGTTTGGATTTTGCAATGGGCGAAAAATAAACAAGGGCAGGGATTGCTTTTGAAAGCTGCAATCTTCCGGAAATGGCAGTCAGAAGGTGCGCTTAGGGAAGTAGGCAGTTTGTTTAAAAAAATAATCAGAGCATTCGGTCATTTCCTATCTAAATTACAGCTTCCGTTTCAACTTACCCCGCATTTCACTTGCCCCGGTGTACCTCACAAGAAATTTTATCTTTCCACCGCCAGCCTACAGTTTAAGATTATGTTATTTGTTTTACTCAATACATGGAAACGCTTTCTCATTAGGGTGTCCCAAAAAAAAAACACTTTGTTCGAAAAGTGAATGATAATCGCATCTGGAGCATTTCTGCAGAAAAACTCAAAATTCTAAAAAATAGTTTAAAGGTTCCGACAGAGCGATTTTTGAAAAAAAAAAACTCTTTTTTTCGCACTTATGGTCATATATTGGCTATATTCGCCACATTCAAATCACTTTTTCGATCGTTTAATATTTTTCTGTGGACCATAATGAGTATCCATGTAGAGGTCATACAATTGCATGTAAATACGGTTGGTATTATGCAATTGTATGACCTCTAGCTCTAGAACCATTTAAATATCTCTAAAGGAACATTTTTTTCTCGATAGTTTACGCAGAAAATCACCTGGTAAAATTTTTTTTTCTTGTGTATTGTCAACCATAATCCAAAAAGTATTTTTTATACGGAAAGATTTCGTGAAAACAGATCGAAAAATTATTATAACGAGACTGAGATGTTAAATTTTAAGTGAATCCTTAAGCCGTAAATATTTAAAAAATATATAAATATTAGCGATTGAAAAAGTGGGGTTTTAAGTTTATTTTCAATGTCTGAACAATTTTTTTTCACAGTGCATATTTTCACATAGCCCCATTGATTACCTAAAACTTTGCCAAAAACAACAAAACGATCGGACAAGCCTTTTTCGAGTTATATTTTTTTGAAAATGTTCAGGGTGTTTTTGCTTACACTGCCAAAAATATTTATATAAGATATATGTGTCGCCGTTATAAATTTTTGCAATAGCTCCACCTTAATATAATCGATATAGAACCACACATAAATTAAATAATTGCTAATTCGAGATCACACATAAAGTTTATTTGCATATATATTTTATTAGAAGTTCGCGTGGAGAATGGTTATGTGTGCGCTGATATACATCATAAGTTAAATCTATGGATTTTTTCCAATAAATATGTGTGGATTTTTAGTAGTGGAGGGCCTTGTCAAAAGTTACACTGGAGGCAAAATGGCAAACCAATGATGCAGATTATGTTTTTGGCATTGTAGAATGTATATGCAAAATTTTAGGGATATCAAAAGATACAAAAATGAAATCTTGAAAAGAATTGTGATTTCCGGGAGAACTACTCAACTTAATTGGACTCGGTGGCAAGCGCGCTGTGTGGATGCTAGAAACAAGTCTAGGTCAGATCTAAATACGGTTTTTGTTAAATACATAACATGTTGTAGAACAGAGGATACATTCAAAAATAAAATTTACTGCGTGACGAATTACACCACGTGTAAATACTCCTTTCAAATTCTCCAAAGTAATAGTCGGTTCAGTCTTATACAATTCTTGTACAATATCTGCATGTGAATAATGCAGAGCTGTATTTAAATCCGACATGCTCTGGTTGGGTATTGAATATAATTCAAATTTCTGTTAATAACATTGGTCAACATTTCCAGCCACAAAAGAAACTAAATATATTTATGTGTTATACCGAATACTCGAATTAACTCCTGACTGCGACTAGCATGCCAAAAATACTTGCTTTTCGGGTAATTGTTCCAAACAGAGAAATTGCATCCAGGGAAATAATTTTTGGAAAGTTGTCGTACAACTGTTTTATGGAGCATTTTACGTCTGCCGTCAATTATGTCCAACGTACTTATGCCTAACGGGTTATATCCACAATCAATCATAATCAATCAGATTTGAGACAAATGTTTGTCTATTAAATAGAAGAAAGAATTGCCTTTTTGCCTTTCTCGTACAACAAAGTTGTACCGAAAGGCTATCATTCCACTCATAAAACGAACTTTTTAAAGGAACATCTGATAGTAAAATTTCTTATACCATTCGACTCAGTTTGATGAATCGAGGTGATGTCTGTGTGTGTGTGTGTGTGTGTATGTATGTGTAAGTGTATGTTTGTGTGTCTGTATGGTCACTTTTTCAACCTCAAAAACTCACACTCACAGTAGCCGCTAGGTTGCGAAGGCCGACGGAGGTCCTTCGTAGCTTAGTTGGTTAAAGCACCAGTCTAGCGTACTGTAGGGTGATGGGTTCGAGTCCCATCGAAGGGAAAGTGGTTACGTCCAATACATTTTCCAAATAAATATCTTCCACATAACGTACATATTCACATATGAGTTTTCATACCGTAAATTAACGTCCAATTCGGGTGGTTTAATCCCCGGAAATTCTATTCTATAATTGAATGATAAAAATAATTTGCTTTTGCAATAAACAATACTAATTCCAGAGTATATATTAGGATGCATCCATAAATTACATTACGCTTAAAGAAGGAGGAGAGAGGGTGTTGGAAAAATCCATACAAAATTATCAGCTGATTTATACAAAATTATGTAATCCATAATTTATGCATCTTCCCTTAGTAGAAATAACAAATAGTTTTTTTTTGTCTTTCTCGTACAACTAAGTTGGTGTCAGGCCATTAGGCCGAAGGCCGTTAGGCCGAAGGCCATTTGGCCGAAGGTCATTAGGCCGAATGGCCATTAGGCCGAATTAGCAAAAAGAAGCACAAAGTGAAAAATGAGAAGTTCTTTCTTCAACCTTACCCCTTTCTTCCTTCTCCCTTCTTGCATCTTCCTTCTTCTTTCTTCCTTCTTCCTTCTTCCTTCTTCCTTCTTCCTTCTTCCTTCATTCTTCTTTCTTCTTCCTTCTTCCTGCTTCCTTCTTATTTCTTCACGTTCTTCTGCCTTCTTCCTTCTTTCTTCTTTCTTCTTTCTTCTTCCTTCTTCCTTCTTCCTTCTTCTTTCTTCCTTCTTCATTCTTCTTCCATCTTTCTTCTTCCTTCCTCCTTTTTCCTTCTTCCTTCTTCCTTCTTCATTCTTCCTTTTTATTCTTCTTCCTTCTTCCTTCTTACTTCTTTACTTCCTTCTTCTTACTTATTACTTCTTCATTTCCTTTTTTCTTCTTCCTTTTTTCTTCTTCCTTTTTCCTTCTTCGTTTTTCCTTCTTCCTTCTTCCCCTTCCTTTTTCCTTCTTTCTTCTTCCTTCTTCCTCATTCCTTCTTCCTTCTTCTTTTTTCCTTCTTCTTTCTTCCTTCTTCCTTCTTCTTTCTTCCTTTCTTCCTTTCTTCCTTCTTCCTTCTTCCTTCTTCCTTCTTCCTTCTTCCTTCTTCCTTCTTCCTTCTTCTTTTTCCTTCTTCCTTCTTTCTTCTTTCTTCTCCCTTCTTCCTTCTTCCTTCTTCCTTCTTCCTTCTTCCTTCTTCCTTCTTCCTTCTTCCTTCTTCCTTCTTCCTTCTTCCTTCTTCCTTCTTCCATCTTCCTTCTTCCTTCTTCCTTCTTCCTTCTTCCTTCTTCCTTCTTCCTTCTTCCTTCTTCCTTCTTCCTTCTTCCTTCTTCCTTCTTCCTTCTTCCTTCTTCCTTCTTCCTTCTTCCTTATTTCTTCTTCCTTCTTCCTTCTTCTTTCTTTCTTCTTCCTTCTTCCTTCTTCCTTCTACCTTCTTTCTTCTCCCTTCTACCTTCTTTCTTCTACATTCTTCTTTCTTCCTTCTTTCTCCCGTCTTCCTTCATTCTTCTTTTTTCTTTCTTCTTCCTTTTTTCTTCTTCTTGTTTCTTCCTTCTTTCCTTTTTTCTTTCTTCTTGTTTCTTCCTTCTTTCCTCTTTCTTCTTTCTTTTTCCTTCTTCCTGCATCCTGCATCCTTCTTCCTTCTTTCTTCTTCCTTCTTGCTTCTTCCTCCTTTTTCATTTTTTCTTCTTCCGTTCTACTTCTTCCTCACTTCGAACTACTCACTTCTCACTCCCCAGTTCTCATTCGGCCTAATGACCATTCGGCCTAATGACCTTCGGCCTAATGACCCAGCATCAACTAAGTTGTACCGAAAGGCTATCATATCAATCCAACATCGAACCTTTTATAGAAGTCTCGGAGACCCATGATGTTATATAACAATCCGACCAATTAGTCATAACATTTATATCAATATGGAAGAAAATTTCACGATCGTCATAACTTGATTATAACGTAATTTATTATGCTTATTCTACAGAAAAACTAAATTGCCAACATTTTCGGGAGATACGAATTGAAAAAAAACAAGTTACCACCTTCAGTATAAGTTGATTGTACATTCAAAGTTTAACCAGCAAAACCAAACGATTTAATCGAGAAAGGCATCGTCACCGCTAGGTTGATTAATTTGGGTTTTTTTTTATCCAAGATTTGTCCTGGCTAGTACTGTAATTTATTATTTTCAATGAGAGATGTCACGCGATGTATACATATCTGCCCCTTTCAATATCTATAGAAACTGGAAGGATGAATGGCATGCTAGGGTAAGGGCTGTATTTTGGACCGGGCTCATATTTTGGACCACCTAGCTGAATTTTGCATTTATATCGCACGAAACTATATAAAACATGCAACATTTAATTTTTATTGCCAAAAGAAACTATCCATAAGGTAGCTCCTACATTTGTTTCTTACAAAATATTGTAATTATTAAGAATATTTTCCCGCATTTACTCATTCTGACTGGATTAGACCAAAATCAAGACGACATTGTAAAATTGAAGTCAACTTTCAAAAGCTGTAAGTTTATTTGTACATAGATTTAAAACATGTGAATGATGTTGTTGACTTATTAAAACCCAATTGAAGCAGTTTTATATCTCGAACAAAACATTGTAAGTTTAAAAACAGTATTCTGAGGCATGTCCAAAATAGGTTCATTTTTCATTGAACCGAACATATTTTCGACATACCTTCTTTTTAAGTTCTAGATCTCTTAAACTTTTGTTTTCACCAGCTATTTGTTTCACTAGTATCAAAGCATTCATAAATAACTGTTCATACCACAGTTATAAAATACCATTCATTGATGTAAGCCCTAGAAAAATGTAGGCAGGTATTTTCGTCTTTTCGTCATAGTCTCGAAAACCAATAAAGGAGACACTTTTTTGACAAACTCATTCGTATCAAATCTTAAGCTCAGGAGATACGTTCTGCTATAGTGGAGCTCTAGCGAATGGATGTTGATTTCGATGGTTTTAGCCAGAGTGTAAAATAATCGAAATTTTTTAGTGAAGTCGATTTTTCTTCATTTGTCAGTTCACTTCCGACACATTCATAGTCGGCTCTGGACAGTCAATATTCAGTTGAATATTAGTCATTGAATATTTATGCACATTTTACAAATTGATAAATTATCTGAAATCTGAACACGTTTCAAATGAGTAAAGAGATTTATCACACACACGAGGCAATTTCAGCGGTAAACATCAACATAAACAATGATAATAATGTTTTTTTCTGCACATAGTAAACACATTCGGACCGAAGTTGCTTCATGAAGATGAATATTTTAGGCTCTGGTTTTAGCCCCTATGATGATGGACGGAAATACCTGCCGTGTCCCTAACTGTTTTAATTATTTCCATACGAAAATAGTTAAGAAATCTCCATGACAAGAACCAATCTACTATCAATGGCGCAAATGGAACAGATCTGGCAAACTACATAAAAATATGGTAGGGTAGGAGTGACCAGGTGCATACATCACGGCCATGGGCCGCACGTTTGTTTTGCTTTGATGATGCTGTACACGGAAGAAAAAAAGTACCCAAAATTGAGTATTTTTAAACTTACATTTGAGTTATTTTTTCTCTTCTCTTTCATCCACTCTTTCTTTTGTTGTCAAAAACAAAAGAGCCAAACAATCCAACGACGCGAGTTCAATACGGGAAGCCAATTTTGAGTTTTATTACCTGAGGTCGAAATCGAGTGAATTACACTTACATTAGGGTAAATTAATTCTCCGTTGGGTACTTTTTTAACATGGGAGTAAAGGCAAACTACTTCGACCCTACTTACTCAATTTTGGCTTCCCGGATGTTCGAGGTTGGGTGAATTAAACTCACTATTGGGCAGTTTATTTCTTCCGTGTACCAAGTGGTACACGCAAAAAAATGTTGCGGTCGAAATTCCGAGGGTTAATTTAAGAATGCGCACCGACGATTTTCAGCAGACAACAAACCCGTTTGATTTTACCATGCGCGCAGTAAAAATCAACTGTGGTCCTGGTGGAATGTTGTTGCATGAATTGAATCAGTGGTGAATTTGTCCGAATGCGTGGTTAATTTAACTGAAAATTTGTGGTTGTTTTAAAAACATGGCGTAGTCTACAAAATAGTAACCGTTACCATGGAATTTTTCTCAGTGTACTGAAATTGATCTTAGTTTCAATACCCTATTGCAAATAATATTGTGGCCAAGTTTAATAAAATTTGGTCAACTAAAACCCCCCTGACAATAATAGAACAAAACCTGCCAAAGCCGTCATTTCCCCTATCTGCTTTATTTTTGTGTTTATTACCACTTTCAACTCGGTGAATTGAAGGAGTTTTTTTTTATAGAGGGATGGAGGCAAATCTGTATACAGACACCTGAAATTATCGCTCAGGGAGTGGGGTTGGCGAGGAAGGCAGAAGGCCAGCCCACCGGACCCACTAAACCCACCCAAGCAACAGAAGGTTACTTGAGTTACCCTCTCTACTAATACCCTGGTTTCCCCAGGAACTGCCTCTCAGCATTACTTCTGGGGGAGAATTGAAGGAGTATGATTAATTTATCGAGTAGTCACTATTCTTCGCATATATCTATTAAAATAACTAATATAATAATAATAAGAAAATTTAATTTTAAAATAAAGCACAACATCCTTTCATGACTGCCTTTCATGCGAAATTGATCAAAGAACCCACGATTCTTTCATTTGGTCGCCTGAAATAGAAAAGGCGCTTTGCTCTATGTCTTATGACGATCACGACCTTTTCCAGTACTGGTCCTGGCCTTGTCCTTGCGGATGCAAACGCAAATGGTGGTTGTCGATACACCTACCAAAGAAGGATGTATAAAAACCTTACCATTTATCTTAAGTGAGACGAAAAGTTCTTCGAAATGTTATAGGTAAAAATTTGCAAATCCAAAGAATACCTACATTGGTTAGCCATGGTTCAAACTTTTTTTTCTGTTCATTAATGCATGCAATTTGAATATTGAAACGAGCTCATCAGTTTTAGGCGATGATGCAAATATTAAAACTACTCGACTGATGACCTGTCACTATCTCAACAAAAATATAAAAATTCGCTCGGATGGAACAGGCGGCATCAGCAAATTCGCTTTCCTATCGCCAATACTGGTTTTGCCAAAAATACTCATTTCGTTCGGGTGGAACAAGCGAATCCGCTTTCTTCCCTCGGATCAACAGGCGTGCAAATATCAAATGCCAACATATATCGCTGGCGGAACGCTGATCAATTCTATTTCGATGCACATCTCAAGGATGTATATTAAGTAGTAGAATGTATATTAAGTAGCAGATTTCAATAAACTAGAATTCTTCCTTCCAAATTGGTGATAGTGATGTTCAAAAGTAATGAAAAAAGTTTAAGTGATCCAATACCCGTAAGACTTATTGATCGTCAATGACACACATGATGAAAAAAATGCAGAAAACTACAACTCCATCCCTACATTAGATATTTTCTAATTAATCAATTTTCCTTCATCTATATATTTACTGGTTGATTATGGCAATTAGCTAATTACCAAATCGAGTCACAGTTTTCTAAATGCACTTCTACAGAAATTTATTGAAGGTTTCCAATGCCAGCTGCATTTACACTTGAATTATTCTGTGGCAAGCACAATATCACAGTGTTTTCACTAATTAGACTATCAATGGTTTTCAACACCACGATCAATCATGCTGGTTCCAAACCTTTTAACCTTCAAAAGTTTATTTAATGCATCGAGATAACTATGACAAACGAAGCGTACGATTTTTTTCTATCCAACAAGAGGACAGATTTCGAATTTCCCATAGAGTGTTGTAGACCAACTTTTCAAGCCCTTCAGTAAGTCTACGGACAGTCAGCGGTGACATAGCGTTGCAATCGGAATGTGCGTCATCCGTTGAATCGAGCAAAAACCGACTGCGTCATGTTATTTTCGCTATGTTTATTTTCAGAAGAAAACCAAATTTTTACGCCCTCGGGCTTGATCAAGTAAAACATTGTGCAGGGCCAAATTAAAGGAAGTTTGGAAAATCATTTCAATATCATAAGCCGGCAAACCGTCCAAACAGCGGATGCTTGTTTTGGGTTAGAATATAGCAATGTTTAGGAAGCTGATCTTTGAAAGAAATCTACAATAGGGCAACAACGTCATAAATTGTGTCAAAATAACGACATATAAGCTTTGTCCTATCTAGTTTGAAATCGCACGTTATCGAGCGTAATTGCAGTACCTGAATTTCAATTGGCGAACACACTAATTAAAGTATCATCATCGTATGTAAATAGATTGAAAAAATGTACCCAGAACAAATCTTCAACAATTTTGGTCATTTTTTTTCTCATTTTCACCCGAATGTGCTGTTGAATCATTTGATTAAATGCTAATTGTCTACGGTGCCTAGTCTCCAAATATTGGATCCAACCGAGACAGCGGCGTTTTACCTACCACCAGTAACGTGGCTACTCACCACCACGTGATCTTTAATGGTTCAAAGATCGATATCGAATTTGGAATTCGTCACACCTGGCTGTTTGGGAGGACGTGGTTCGAGACTGCGAGAGCGACGAGCATAACGGACGCGTTTTTGCGGTGGAAGAAAGCGGCACCGCTAGGGAACAGTTCACATTTACCGAACCAGTTCGAGTTTTACGAGAATGAGTCTGGCAAATTTGTTTTATTTTTAATATCTTTCCGATATTTGTTTCTGGGTGAAGCGTTTACCAACTGGTCATCCCGAGTAAACAAAAATTCGAATGCGGGCTGTAATGGTAAAGCAAATGATAAATATCGATAAATAATTCAATTGTATAAACTGGCCATCGGAAGACAACTTTTAATCAACATTCAACATTATCCAAAAAACCTCGACTAGTTTCTTAACATGGTCAATTAAGTCAACAGCACTGTCATCCACTTTTTTTCAGGGTATGCGACAAGTTTAAATAGTTTGCAAATCTAAAAGCAATGAAAATAAAGTTTTCTGTGAAATTGACGGACTGCAGAAATCCGCAGAATCCTAACGAGAATCCAATGATTCCTGTATGCAATATGGGATTTATCTTTCGCGAGTCAGGTAGGGCCGTTGGAAGGATTCTCATTAGAATTCCCGGAATTTTTTCTCGGAGTTCGCCACAATATTACTACAGGATACTCCTACCGAATTCCATAAGGAATTTCTTGCAATACTTTCTGGGGCTCCATCAGAAATTACTTTTGGAATTTCTTCCTAAGTTTCTTCAATAAAAAATTCCCAGAAGAATTCCTGGTGAACGTGTTCACGTGAGCGCCGGAATCGATCAAAAATTCGCATTCCATTCCAGCCACGGTCGCTGATATGACTCCCTCATCTTTGCCTGAAGCAATGGATGATACAACGTTGACATGTTCCAGAATTTCAACCTGAATCATCAAATATAACAAGTAAATTTTTTTGTTCAAAACAATTTTCTTTTATTTATTTTATTTTTTTTTGCTATTGTTACTTATTTTGTACGTATTTTATATTTTGACCTTAAGTTAATTGTACTCCTATGCTACTTTGAATCATTTTTATTTAATAAAAAAATAGTCAAAACAAAATTCTTATTCAATTCAGATTTAATCAAAATTATATAGTTAATAATCAAAATTATATCGTCTGTAGTAGCCATCATAGTAACCACAGGTCAAATGTCATTATAGTTTGAAATCATTAATTATCTGGTTCGACACTTACGTTTTCTGATTTTGGTTCCGTTTCAGCTTCGTCAACCACTGCTATCTTCTTGATATTAGATTCTGACGGTTCTGTTTTGGTCTCTTTAGATGACACTGGTCGGATCGAGGAACGGCAAACCCGCTGGAAGTGACCAACCTTATTACAATTTCTGCACGTTCTATCGATGGCTGGACATTCCGAGGAAGTGTGATATGCATTTCCACATCTCCAGCATTTTTCTCCACCGCTGTACATAGTTAATACATCGACTACCAGTCGCGTCTCGACGATTGTTGCGCCAGCCGGCCTGACGCTCAAAACGCGTGCTTGATGCAAACTGATTAGCTGGTTGATACGGATTAAAACGATTTCGAGTTGGCTGATTTCTGGGTTAGTCTGTCCGGATCGGCGCAATGACTGCTGTTTCGGACCTCACGTGCTTCTGTCTGTAGTAGTCTTCGTTGAAACGGATGGTCGTGCCGCCTCTGTTGAGCATCCTTAAGGCAGCTGTCCTAACTTCACGACTGCGCGCTTGTCCAGCGACGGTGCCAATTATTTCTTCGAGCTCCTTCCCATTAGTGAAATCGCATAGCCTTGCAGTTGACGAAACTCGGTTAACGAAATGCAAATCCGATTCGTCGGGTTTTTGAGCCATTAGTGCAAGCTTTCTCCTCTGCAGCATAATGTCGGACCCGGATCCAAAATACGCCTTCAAACGATGAAGGGCGTTGGGCGTGTGTTTTTGTATACACTGGATTTTGTTTTTACACGATTTACATTTTCTCAATTTTCCATTCATCCTAAACGTTTAACGTATATTAAATGTCCTGTGATTTTTCTTTGATTTATTCTGGATTTTTTGAAACATGTTGCGAAGAGATTGGTGGCAAATTGAAGTCACACGATCAAAAATACGAGCGAAAAAAAATCGTGTAAAAACAAAATCCTGTGTATTCCAAGAAGACGTGTCCCTGCCTTTATCTTGAAAAGAATGAATTGTGTGGCCTCATCCTCAATGCCGGCCAACTTCATCGAGTCGATAAGGAGATCTCTCCACATTTTAAATGAAAACCTGTTCATGTCATCATCGTCTGCTAGCGGAAGGCATGACACCGATAGCTGGTTTACGGACGACAAAAACCGGGACTCGTCAGCGTTCAATGCTGTTTCACATCGACGTGTACTAGATGGTTTTGGTGCACCATCGAAATCAATGCTACTATGTTCCGCGATGCTATTCGACGAGTTTAATGCATCCGCGGTCGCTTTCCAAGCCAATTTTTCAGCGCGTTCTTGTTTGAGTGCCTCTTCTAATGCTGCCATACGAATTTTCGATTCTTCCAACTCTTTAGCCAACGACTTGGCTTTGTGTGCTTTCGGTATCTTGTCTGATTTCACCTTCTTCTTAGGTGACGCTTCACTGAAACCAACGGAAATAACCAATTAAAATAATGAGCCATACTATCTAACTACATTAGAAAATGGTATTAAGAGATAATTAACATGTCATTAGTCTGTTACAATTTAACCTAACTTTACACATTAGGTAGTCACTAGATTAACCCTTTATAAGGCAGACGAATCTAAACAATAAATTAACAAAAACAACAATAGGACACAATGTTGACATGGTATTAAACTCAAATGTATGTTATACATTAAACAGTTCAGAAACATTGAAAAATTGGTGGCAATATAGTTGCCACTGCCCGCGAAGCGGGACAACATTGGTGGCAATATAGTTGCCACTGCCCGGCAAGCGGGAAAACAACAAAAATATAATAAGACGAATTTTTAAAAATTTGGTTTTACGTAGAACCAGTCAAATCAAGGTACGTTACATTTTTTGGTGAAGAGTCCTAGTCAGAAAAAATTTGGTGAGAAAATTCCATTGTATATATTGAAAATTATATTAAATCCATAATATATGTATAAAAAAGAACCATCAGGGCACCAGATTGAAGCGATTTGGATAGGAAGAGTGGGACGGCCAACTTCCTATTGTTAACATTTCGTGGATAAAGGGCGGGCTCTTCTCCCCATCTATTGGGTCAATTTGGGAAACGAGGGCTAGATTATAATATTGTATGTACGAACTTTCTTCTGGAAGGAGATTCTCTATTTATCCCGTGGATTCGCATAAGTGTATTTGCTTATGGAACCACCCCACCCATTTTTGGCCCTTCATACAGGAGTTTGATGAAATACAAACAGTAATATAAGCATGATCAAATCGTTTGTCAAATATGGCCAGTGCTATCGGCAGGTGCCTTGCTACAATAGATGGTAGTATCATCATCATCATCATCAAGAGTCCTAGTCAGAAAACGCATTATAAGTGGAAAAAAAAAATTTCGCGTTTTTTCTCCCAAGGGGGGACCCTTGGGAAAAAAAACACAATTTCGTCAAAAATCCAAGAACCAAATATACAGAAAGGCAAAGCTTTTTTCACGCTAATCACGTAGTAATCTAACACAGGAGATTCAAATTAATTGATACCAACGGGAAAAAATATATCTTTGTCGTTTTTTAACGAATTATAACTGAAAATCCTTCTTCCACTCGAAACTTACGATCTGTTTGTAAAAAAACTGATCTCAAATTGACATTTCAATTTTTTATGGCTCAAATTCATCTGGAGTGTTACTAGGAAGCAAATAAAGTCACTACATGTGATATAATAAGTAGAGCTCTTGTTAATAAATAGAAAAACATATTATTTGTTGGTGGCAATATAGTTGCCACTGCCTTATAAAGGGTTAAAAGCTGCCTGAAACGATTCATTCCTACGCCCTTCCGTCGTGGAATTTTTTTTTTATACGTATCAAAAGTTGTTTGAAGCCGAGTTTGGAACTTTGTGCATCACTCCAACGTCCTTCCGTCGAGGAGTATTTTTTTCTTTCTTTTTTTTTTGTTTCATTCCACCCTTCCGTTGGAATGACGCGTTGAACAACTTCCTCGCACGCCCTTCCGTCGTGGATTTCTTTTGTTTCCTCATTGAGAACTATCTGCATAATTCACGATTTTAGTACACTCCTACACACCATTCACAGGTTGAACAATTATTAGCCGAATATTTTCACATCTTTTTTTTTTCACTTACGCAGTTACTTCCGTTTTACTCAAATCACATTATAATAAATTTTCTCTTCAACTATCTTACCTCATGGGAGCGTCTTCCGCGCCATTGTGGTGAACACCAGCCGATTTTTTTAAACGCCGATCCATAGCGGATGGAATACTGTTCCAACCGTTCGCTGCAAACGTCGTCGAGAGAATGCCAAGTTTCTGGCCCTCAAATTTCAATTCGGTTTATCCGAGAGATACGAAGCAGTAGGGGAAGTGGGGGTAGCACGCCCATAGGGGTTAAAACGCGCCACCCCTGAATAAGGTTAAATATCCCCATTTTGATTATTTTCAATAGTCTATACGATAAAGCAATGAAAAATATTGCCATTGGATACATATATTTCATGATTTTTCTCTAGTTATACATGAAAAACTCGAAAAACGATTTTTGCGTGTTTTGATGCAATTCTAGCTCGGTGGAATTTAGTCTTTCTGTCGCTGTTATACATTGATAAATTAATAATTGAGCCATGAGCCATGCTGCTTACTCGTGTTCTTTATGTTCCACACGAAATCGTCGTCAAAAATGGTTTTAAAACGATTTTATGGGCCTTCAAACCTCTGATGTCGGTGTGGGGCATTACGCCCATGCTCATTTCGTATGACCGAAACAGCTGAAACATTCGGTTAATTGCCTTAATGTAGGCAATTAAAATGAAAATCAGTACGATAAGCACATGCGCGTTTTAACCCATCCACTGGCGCATCTCACCCCGCATGGTTTCAAAATCATTTTATTTCGGGTGCTTTTTAAAAATCAAATTTCTGTGCAATAAAATGGACAATTAGATATCTGTTATCGGTAGTCAGTCGCAGATATGCTGTTCTTCAGTACGCGCTGATGAAAACTGGCTGAAATGGTGGTTTTCATTGATAAAAATGGCATTTTCCTTAACGTGGGCGTCCTACCCCCAGTTCCCCTACGTTTAGAGAAAGAAGGAGAAATTTCGCAGCACGATTATACATATGTACTCTCGGTCGACTTTTAACTTTCTCTCTCTCTTTTTTTGACGTAGGACTACGTCTGTGTTTTCTATATTGGGGTACACTTTACGATTGCGAAAATCGGGGACCGTCACGAAAATATGATAGACTTTAAACTTCAATATCTAAGCCGTTTCTCGATGGATTTTCAATTTTTTTGGACCATTCGATCAAGGATGAGTCAACGCTTCTTTGTATTTATTTGAAAATACTGATTTTCAACTATTTATTACCGATAATTGATAAAAAGTTTAGAAATAGGCAAACTAACCAATCACGTACATGCATCACTAACACAGACATCAAAAATCAATCATTTGCGGGTTTGGATCCTATCCTCAGTTTGAACAAGATTTTACGCATAGCAGACGCATCAAAGCGATCTTAGCGGAGCGGACACAGCATCATGGAGGCGCTAATAACATTTTCAAAGAAAATCCATCGCATTGGTGGTGGTGCTCGATGTGTTGCTGCAGATCATTCAACCTCAACGAACCAGAATTTCATATGAAGAAAAGGTTGACCATGAAAATAGCACTGTGGAGATCCCGCACCAAATTATCAAAATTTATTACAAACTGTGGTGTCAGTTAGTTGGAAAGGAACATTGGGAAAAGAAAATTGGTTCTTCTCAGGACCAACATTTTATAAAAAGAAAGAGTTAATTGCGAAAATGGACTGTTTCGGTGGCATCGGGTTTGGCGTGGTAGCTTGGTTGCTGATAGTGATCCCATCCATTAAAATTTTCTACATCATCTCCCTCCGACGCGCTATCAAATTCGCTATTTACGATTGAGTTTTGAACTTTGAAGAAAGTTTATTTCGGATCAACTTTCTTTTGTATAAAATCAATAAAGTCGCCACCTTTGTGAAAACTATCTACCTACAGCAACTACCCATAAGTGAACGTCGCTTGAATAGACAGATGCCAAGAGATAATGTTTGGTAATATGAAGAAACTTCGTCTTGAGTCGAATTTCTGTTGTCATTCCTCGCAACAATACGCATCTTAGATAAACAACATCTCATAACCAAATTCAGAATCTTTCGAGAAAGTTTCATTGGATTCATAGAATTCATAATTCTCCGACCGGTCCGTTGTCTGTGGAAACCCGATCGAAATGGCTCGCGCGCGCGGAAAAGCCCCGCCCCTTCATTAATCGTTATGAGTGCACATTAAATTTAAACTATATCAGCTCACAAAGGGGCGGGGCTTACGGGTTTAATTTATTAAATACAAGAAAGCTGCTGTTCGGCGCGCGCGAGCCATTTTGATCGAGATTCCACAGAAGGCGGTTCGACATCTGATGCAGCGAAGCGGACACAGCAGCACGAAGTGGGTGGCAGTGGCAATGCGGAAAATTTATTCCAAATTTTGCAGGCTGTGCGAAAAATCCTCAGGTGGCGGTCGGACAGTTTCAACGCAAGGTGCCGGCAAGCGTTTGGATGCAGTTAGTTATTAGAAAGTCGCATTGCGAAATGAAAAATGGTTCTTCTCAGGACCAACATTTTATGATAAGAAAGAGGTTATTGCTAAAATGAATGGTTTCGGTGGCATCGGGTTTGGCGTGGTACCTTGGTTGCTGTTAGTGATTCCATCCATTCAAATTTACTGCATCATCTCCCTCCGATGCGCTATCAAATTTGGTAGTTACGATTGAGTTTTGCACTTTGAAGAAAGTTCATATCGGATTGTCGGATCAACCTTTTGTATAAAGGCCTTTTTGGAGGACATCATCCTCAAAAATTGACGAAATAAAGGAGAAATAAGCAGTGGCGTGAAACCAAACGGAAATATATTTATTTGCAACGTTTGATTTTCGCCCGCGATGTAAGCGTACGTGGCAAAGTAAGGATTGTGATGTCCCCGACTGAAAGCCAGTCGAGTGGCTTTAGTGGCCGATGAGTCATGTTAATTCCACGGTTAGAGACTCAAAGTCCATCCAACTGGGAACAACTAATCGACTTCTTGATTGAGTTGGCCTCCGAGCAGTTTGCTCAATGTTAATAAAACGAGACAAATTATTATGGCGAATACCATCATTTTCGAATAGCTACGTAGTCCTACGTCACCTTTGCGTACAACCCGATTGGGCTGCACCTTTGAGTTTTTTGTTCTGTCGGATATAATTAATGAGTGATATCAAGCTTCGCTCTTTTATTAAGAGAAATCTACTTCCGCCTCTATTAATTGAGGTACTAGATGTAGCTATAAATTCTATACACATATTCAGGGACATATGCAGATATGTAAAATAATTAAATATTAACCTCACTACTTGCATACGTCTTATTCCTAACAGTGTCAAACGGATTTTATGAGCCACCAGTAGGATACGAGCTCGAAACAAATTCTACTGAGGATGCCAAATCTTTCGGCACATATTATTTCTTAGAAAATTCAAATGTCACCAAGTTTCGTGCATACATCGAAGCATCGATAAGGAATGAAGCCATTTGAAGTCTAGATAGTAGAATCTATAGATGAGCGAAAGCATGGCTGAGTCGCTTTTTTTGACCGTGCACACGCGCATATGACGTCACAGCCCTTAACGTTTCCATTGAAATCGTGACGTCATGCTCGTTTGGATACACGTTTGACAGTTCGTTTGGAGACAGAGGATTTATCTTCGCTCATCTATATATTCCACTATCTATAATTTGAAGTGAAAAACGTACCGAAATGAACCAACAGCAGTTTATTTTTATTCTTAAAGTTATGTGTCCAGATTTTGTCGCGATCAAGCCTTACTATCATAGTACATAGTATCATAGTACTATCATGAATTTTACACTGATATTTTGGCTACGAAAACATGGCGTCGTGCCACCCAACTGGTATTAAACCACCCGACTTGGACATTAATTTACAATGTTTTGGTAACTCAGATGTGAATATGTACATTATGTGGAAGATTTTGATTTTCTGAGTTTTCAGAATTTTTTGTTTCATTCACACAAAACGGCCTCTTTTACAGTATGTTCATTATTTAGGCTCCGGGCGAATAACAAGTTATTCGAAGATGTTACTCTTCTGAATGACAAAACTGTTCGCACTAGCATTTTGGGTAATACTAGGTAATACTGGGTAATACAGCTGACAGCACGTGTCAGGCAGAAACAAAAATCGAGCGGTTTGTTGTTTGTTTACAGTGGATAATTTCCTATTGTTCGATTTGAGAAATACAGGCTATTGACATCCTATTGTTTGGCCCATCGCCAGATCGTAGCCAGGATGTCCCGGGCTATAAATTTTTTCATACTGCGTTTCAATGATGACAGCGGTCTATGTCTATTGATGATGATGACACCGCGCTTGTCACCGGCTCGGAGAAATAGTAATGATTATTGTTATGAAACTTTTAATCGGGAGCAGGTCACAGAACCGAAACGATCGACATGTCAGTGATTGAACTGAAGATGGTACTAACGAGCTTGTATAGCGAGGCTGAGAACGAAGCAAAAATTCTAATCTCGTACGCGGTTGTAGTTGGGAATCGCGAAGCTTTTTTAAATTGATAGAAGTACCATTCAGAAAGAAGGCGAGGAAACGTGGAAACGTGGAAACGTTGACGGAGTATATTCTCGATCGCTTGAAGGTTTGAAGTTTCTAGAGTACCACATATTTAAAAAAAAGTCTAAATATCACGTTTGCTACCGTGTGGATCTGATCGTAAAGGTAATAATAAAGAAAATCATTATTTCCAATTACTTGAATATAGTTTTCAGTCTAACTAAACTTGACGTACCTACACGTGAATAGTAAGATTTTGAAAATTTGTGAAAAAGATTACAGCGAGCCTTCTTAGCTTTTTATTTTAGTTCATTTTTCTCATTTTTTGATTTATGCCCAATTATTTTTATTCAAACTAGAAATTTATTCATTTTTCAATTTGTCCCAATTTAGTTACATCTAGTTTTAATTCAACTTAAAATTTCTATTGAATTTGAATTTTGTTTAAATTAGTTTCAATTAAAACAAAAAAAATAATTTCATTTAGGTTTATTTCATCTTCATTTGAATTTTGATTCAAGTTTAATAGACTTTATTTGCAGTTCAATTTAAATTTAGTTTTATATTAAATTATATTTTATTTGAATTGAATTTAGGTTTATTTTTAATTGAAATAGATATTTCTGAAATGTTAATTAAATGTCAGTTTAGTTTTAAAGCAGCCAATCAACGCAAGGATGTGCAAGCTGAGAATTAAAGGCTGTTTCTTCAACTATAGCATCATCAACGTGCACTGCCCACACGAAGGGAGACCCGACGACGAGAAAGAAGCGTTCTACGCACAGCTGGAGCAGACATACGATGGATGCCCACTGCGGGACGTTAAAATCGTCATCGGTGACATGAACGCACAGGTAGGAAGGGAGGAAATGTATAGACCGGTCATCGGACCGGATAGTCTGCACACCGTATCGATTGACAACGGCCAACGATGCATAAACTTCGCAGCCTCCCGCGGAATGGTAGTCCGAAGCAGCTTCTTTCCCCGCAAAAATATCCACAAGGCCACATGGAGATCACCTAACCAAGAAACGGAAAACCAAATCGACCACGTTCTAATCGACGGTAAATTCTTCTCTGACATCACGAACGTCCGCACTTACGGCAGTGCGAATATTGAATCCGACCACTACCTCGTTGCAGTATGCCTGGTCTCAAAACTCTCGACGGTGTACAACACGCGTCGAAGTCGGACGCTGCGACTTGACATTGGGCGGCTACAAGACGGTAGACTAACCCAAGAATACGCGCAGCAGCTGGAAGTGGCACTCCCAACGGAACAGCAGCTAGGCGCAGCGTCTCTTGAAGATGGCTGGAGAGATATTCGATCCGCCATTGGTAGCACCGCAACCACTGCACTTGGCACGGTGCCCCCGGATCAGAGAAACTGGTATGACGGCGAATGTGAGCAGTTTGTAGAAGAGAAGAATGCAGCATGGGCGAGATTGCTGCAACACCGCACGAGGGCGAACGAGGCACGATATAAACAGGCGCGGAACAGACAAAACTCGATTTTCCGGAGGAAAAAGCGTCAGCAGGAAGATCGAGACCGTGAAGAGACGGAGCAACTGTACCGTAACTGCTAATAACACACGAAAGTTCTATGAGAAGTTGAACCGTTCACGTAAGGGCCACGTACCACAGCCTGATATGTGTAAGGACATAAACGGGAACCTTCTTACGAACGAGCGTGAGGTGATCCAAAGGTGGCGGCAGGAGGTGGCTACCAGGAGAACTATTTAAACACGGTGGTGAGGCACTGGCTAGAGCGCTGCACTGGGTCATTAACAAGATTTGGGAGTAGGAAGTTTTGCCGCAGGAGTGGATGGAAGGTGTCGTGTGTCCCATCTACAAAAAGGGCGATAAGCTGGATTGTAGCAACTACCGCGCAATCACATTGCTGAACGCCGCCTACAAGGTACTCTCACAAATTTTATGCCGTCGACTAGCACCAATTGCAAGGGAGTTTGTCAATTTGCCCTATTTCAAATTGGTACATGCTCTCTGTGGTACAAAGAATGGAATGCGTTCACAACATATGCTCTTTGATATCCAAGAAATTCCTGGAGTAAGGCCTTCCGATCTACACGCGTAACCAAAGATCAAATTACTCAATTGAAAAATGGTGCATGATCTCTGTGGTACAAAAGAATGAAATGCTTTCACAACATATGCTCTTGGTTATCCAAGAAATTCTTGAAGTAAGGCCTTCCGATCTACACGCGTAACCAGAGATCAATTTACTTAATTGAAAAATGGAACATGCTCTCTGTTGTACAAATAATGGAATGCGTTCACAACATATGCTCTTGGATATCCAAGAAATTCCTGGAGTAAGGCCTCCGATCTGTACGCACAACCAAAGATCAATTTACTTCACAATTAGGCTACAATGGGCGTATTACATATTCAAAATAGGCCTTTAGATTATTTGTTACGCGAGTAGATCTGCAGGCCTTAACTTCAGGGGTTTCTTGGATAACCGCGAACATCTTCCATACGCATATTCGATCATATGTACCACAATGGGCATATTACATATTCAAAACAGGCCTGTAGATTATTTGTTACGCGTGTAGATCTGCAGGCCTTCACTTCAGGGGTTTCTTGGATAACCGCGAACATCTTCCATACGCATATTCGATCATATGTACCACAATGGGCATATTACATATTCAAAACAGGCCTGTAGATCATTGGTTACGCGTGTAGATCTGGAGGCCTTAACTTCAGGGGTTTCTTGGATAACCGCGAACATCTTCCCTACGCATATTCTATCATATGTCTCACAATGAGCATATAACATAATAAAAACAGGCCTGTAGTTCATTAGTTACGCGTGTAGATCTAGCGACCTTAACTTCAGGGGTTTCTTGGATAACCGCGAACATCTTCCATACGCATATTCGATCATACGTACAACAATGGGCATATTACATATTCAAAACAGGCCTGTAGATCATTGATTACGCGTGTAGGTCTGGAGGCCTTCACTTCTGTGGTTTCTTGGATAACCGCGAACATCTTCCATACGCATATTCTAACATATGTTCCACATTGAGCATATTACATATTCAAAACAGGCCTGTAGATTATTTTTTACGCGAGTAGAGCTGGAGGCCTTAACTTCAGGGGTTTCTGAACCGCGAACATTTTCCCTACGCATATTCTATCATATGTCTCACAATGAGCATATAACATAATGAAAACAGGCCTGTAGATCATTGGTTACGCGTGTAAATCTAGAGGCCTTAACTTCAGGAGTTTCTTGGATAACCGTGAACATCTTCCATACGCATATTCGATCATATGTACCACAATGGGCATATTACATATTCAAAACAGGCCTGTAGATCATTGGCTACGCGTGTAGATCTAAAGACCTTCACTTCAGAGATTTCTTGGATAACCAAGAACATCGTACATTCACATATTCTATTCTGTTTTTCACAATGGATACAAAACATATTCAGAACAGGCCAATCTATATACATAAAAATGAATTTCTGTCTGTCTGAACCTTATAGACTCCGAAACTACTGAACCGATCGGCGTGAAAATTTGCATGCAGAGGTTTTTGGGGCCGGGGAAGGTTCTTAAGATGAAACACCAATTTCTTCATAACTCGAGATCTAATCAGAGAATAAATTAATTTTAGGCGAAACGAAGTTCGTCGGGTCTGCTAGTATTAAGTAAAATTTATGTCATTTTGTTTTAACACGGTGCATATGCACCGCATAAAAAACTAGTTTGGTGTACTTGTTGAAATCGCACACCAATACCAACAGATTCATTCGACAGCAATCTACCGAATATTGGTTTGGACGAATGAAAACTATCATGGACGTGAACAGATTCCCGTAAGACAAAATTGAAAAAAATGAAGGGTATTTTTAATTACCGATTCCTTATAAACTATTATTTGTTCATTGCGCTAATAGTACGCAATGGAAAGTAGGAACTCTAAAATACATGTTACATGTAAATTAATTAGAGTCAGTAGTTGGGTTAGCGTTTAAATTGGATTTGAAAACTATGCAGTACATACTACGACGGGAATTAGCTCACTACCCTATGGTTTTGAAAAGGTAGTCAATTGCATCATAATTTTACATTCATGTACATGGTATATAGAAAATTGTGTAATTAGGAGTAGGATGCACAACAAATCATTCTCCGATGCATTTTTGAGGTTTTTTATGCATATCGCCTGCCGCGCATTTTGAGAAGAAGTCAGTTTCCGATGATGTTTTTGGTTAAATAAGCATCAGTTATCATAGTTTAGACATATACTTAACCATCTGTTGACATGATTTGTGTTTTACTTCTGAAACATACAAGCTATCGCAGTTTGAAAAGTTCACAACAATTACCTCTCCATTTTATTTATCATCAGACTAAGGCCTAGTGCAGCGGTTGCGGTGCTTCCAATGGCGGATCGAATATCTCTCCAACCATCTTCAAGAGAAACTGCGCCTGGCTGCTGTTCCGTTGGGAGTTCCACTTCCAGCTGCTGCCCGTAGTCTCGGGCTAGTTTACCGTCTTGTAGCCGCCCAATGTTTAGCCGCGGCGAACGACTCTGACACGTGTACACCGACGAGAGTTTTGAGCGCAGACATACTACAACGAGGTGTGGTCGGATTCAATATTCGCACTGCGGTAAGTACGGACGTTTGTAATGTCAGAGAAGAATTTACCGTCGATTAGAACGGTTACTTGATTAGGTGATTTCCATGTGGCCTTGTGGATATTCTTGCGGGGAAGAAAATGATTCGGACTACCATTCCGCGGAGGCTGCAAAGTTTATGCATCGTTGGCCGTTGTCGTTCGATACGGTATGCAGACTATCCGGTCCGATGACCGGTCTATACATTTCCTCCCTTCCTACCTGAGCGTTCATGTCACCGATGACGATTTTGACGTCCAGCAGTGGGCATCCATCGTATGTCTGCTCCAGCTGTGCATAGAACGCTTCTTTCTCGTCGTCAGATCTCCCTTCGTGTGGGCAGTGCACGTTGATGATGCTATAGTTGAAGAAACGGCCTTTTATCCTCAGCTTGCACATCCTTGCGTTGATTTGCTGCCACCCAATCACGCGTTGGCGCATCTTTCCCAGCACTATGAAGAAGGTTCCCAGCTCGTTGGTGGTGCCACAGCTTTGGTAGAAGGTAGCCGCTCGATGCCCGCTTTTCCACACTTTCTGTCCTGTCCAGTAGATTTCCTGCAGCGCTACGACATCGAAGTTGGGGGATGTAATTCATCGTAGATTATCCTGTCGCAACCTGCGAAGCCTAGCGACTTGCAGTTCCATGTTCCAAGCTTTCAATCGTGATCCTTTATTTGGCGCCTAGGTCGTTGCCGATTGTATCGAGTCGTATTATCTTCTATGTCGTTCGTACTAGTTGTTTTAAGGGCGGCTTATTGGGCCTGCGCAAACCTCCTGTGTCTCGTCGGAGGGCCGTCGTGTCAGGGCTGTTTAGCGTCCCACCTAACACCAGGACTTGGGCTGTTAGGCTCTCCATGTTTGTTGCAAATAAAATGGAACGCGACAATGTCTTTATCCTCTGCAGATGGGGACAAAGAGTTATCGCTATTCTCTTTTGTCGCTTGTTTTTGCATTTTCCAGCGACAATTACATTCCTTGTATATAATTGAACAAATTGATTATCAAATCAAATAGCTTTCTTAATTTTTTTACAGTTGATCCTTGGAGTTTCCAGGATTACGGATTCGAGCTTTCCTTCTTTATGCAATGTTTTGGTAATTAGAAACATTGTTATTGTTGTGAGAAATTTATTTAATTGACGTGATCTACCGTTCTGGTCTGATGAGGCAGCTAATGTGAGAATGTTCGACATCTGGTAACATATAGGGAAGGTATATCTTCAGCTGTTTTTGTCTCGCAGGAATCGTGCAGCCGGAAATTGGTTTGCTGATGTTAACAGGTTAATCTTGGGAACCAGCTTGTAACGAGTAACCCGATTCGATATAGACTTCTGAACGGCGACAACATGTATGGGGGAAGATCTACCTACAAACGAATTAGTGAGGATTGTTGTCTACTTTAGACTTAACGAAGTTCACGTGCAGCACAGTTGGAAGAGGTTGCTTCAACACGACTCGTATCGTAGCTTACAACAAAGCTCACCAGAAGTAATACATCCAGTAGCAAGTTTAGGCCTTTCTTAGCCGTGCGGTAAGATGCGCGATTTCAAAGTAAGGCCATGCTAACGGTAGCTGGGTTCGCTTCCCGGTCCGGTCTAGAAAATTTTCGGGTTGGAAATTCTCTCGACTTCTCTGGGCATAAAGTATTATTGTGTTAGCCTCACGATATACGAATGCAAACATGGTAACTTGGCTTAGGTACATCGCAGTTAATAACTGTGGAAGTGCTAAATGAACACTTAGCTGCGAGGCGGCAATATCCCAGTGGGAGATGTAATGCCAATAAGAAGAAGAAGAAGAAGAGCCAAGTTTAGTTCTTAGCCCACCTGATATTCTTGCTTCTTCGCAACCGAATCGCTTAAAAATAATTTCTGTGAGCGCACCTATGGCGAGCGTTTCCAGTGAAAAATATCCTTCTAGTTGCAGCTGTCATTTTGTATAACATTTTTACTTCTGACATACCTGATTTACCACCAGGGTGTCAAAAATCTTTGTTTGCAGATGACACGGGTCTCTCAGCCAAAGGGCGAAGCCTTCGTGTCATTTGTAGTAGATTGCAAAAATGTTTGGATATTTTCTCCACTTACTTGCAAAAATGGAAAATTTCCCCGAATGCTTCCAAAACTCAGCTTATAATTTTCCCACATAAGCCGAGAGCTTCTTATTTGAAACCTTCTAGCAGACATATTGTCACTATGAATGGGGTTCCAATTAATTGGTCTAGCGAAGCCAAATATTTAGGACTTCTGCTGGACCAAAAATTAACTTTTAAAAATCACATTGAAGGCCTTCAAGCCAAATGTAACAAGTATATTAAGTGTCTATATCCACTTATGAACAGAAAATCAAAACTTTGTCTTAAGAAGAAACTTTTGATTTACAAACATATTTTTAGATCAGCCATGTTGTATGCTGTGCCAATATGGACTAGTTAATAAAATTCCTCTCTACATATACCGCATACCCTTTACCACTCCATTTTTTTGACCAGCTCAAAACTCAACACTTCACTTGATGTTACATTGCCAAGGTCGTCCTCAGTGCACGGTCGTACGATCATCTTGCCCGAGAGGGCTAGGTGCGATGCACTTTACTTTGGCGACGTAAAGATCAACCGGCTCTGACTTTTAAATCTTTTATTTTGTCAATGACAACCAGGAAGCGTTGATTGTTCCGTCGAGTTCAGGCCATTACAGCAGATTTCTGCATGTGATCATGGATGGTGAGCGGTTGCTAAAATATTTTCTTCTTTATTATATCGTTGCAGTGGGAACCGGTTCTTTGTCGATGTCCTCCGCTCGGATATGCAACAGTTCTGCTCGATGGTGATTTTCATTCTGGCAGCGAACCGAAGTTCAAGATTTCAGAAACTGTATGCTTCCACCCACATTCTGGTGAGCACAGACCATTAACTGTCCGGGTCACTCCGCAGAGTGCTGTATCCGTTGAATCGGATCGACGCGAAAAGTGATGCTCATGATCAGCCAGCATGTAAAGGTTCATAAACCACACTCGATTGATTTCGGTCGATGGCAGGTAGCTAATTGACTTTTACACTTATAATGCACGTATGGGAAGGCGCGAACGAATAAACCTGACGAAAATATAAAGCTTTCACAATAGAATAAAAATATTTTAGAAAATACTTGGGGAGTTTATAAGTATTTATTCAATTCTGTATAAAACCTTACAATTTTTTTATAAATTTTGGCGTATACTTTATTTTCGAATTATTCAACAAATTGTATTTCAAATCTATTTCGATTCAAATCGATTATACACCCTTTCTATGTATTATATTTTTTTTCGAAATTATTGCAATTTGACATATGCTAAGATTTCAACCCAGTTCGTTAGGGTTCACATACAGAATTCCCTATTCTAACTGAATTATGTATTAGCAATTTTTCCATGAGCCGTTTATGACTCTGCCAGTTGTAACGAGGTAAATTCTTCGCACCATTATCGAGCTCAAGCGAAAAAAAAATCATGCAACAGTGAACTGAACCTGCATTTACCGTCATTCGGCAGTCGAGCAATGTTTTGTGCTTGGTCACAATGACCCCATAGATCGGAACCGTCCATCAATGCAACTGTTGCAAATAAACCAAAACAATGTACGCCGTAAAGCTTGCTGACCTTGCTGGTTGGCTTGAATGTAGAATCTTTGTAACAACGGAAAGTAGGTGATCCTTTGGGTAATGTTTATAGCAATCCCAAACAAATTGCTTTGTTTACATTTTATTTCGAAACTGCTTGCAATTATATTTTTGGTTCGCTTTGCTTAATTGATGTTTACCGTTCAATACATGTGTGCTATCAATAATAATTCGGATTGATTTTCACGGTAGATCATCATCTTTTTCTTTGTTAGCTTACATTCATCGTGATTCATCAATAAGACATTGCCGCCTCGCAACTTATGTTCATTAGGCACTTCAATAGTTACCATTTTTGCATGCGTATTCTATGTGCGTGTTAGCGCGACGATACTCTTATGCCCGGGGAAGTAGAGAAATCGAACTCTGCCGCGTTCAGCATGGTCTTTCTTGTTTTGCTTTGATGCCACGCATCTTACTTATAGAATAAGGAAGGCCTAACCAAATAAAGCAACAAAGAAACACATTACCATAGCAACAATTATGTACAATGAACCTAAATAGAACAGTAGGAGATGTGTCTCTCCAAAGATAACTCCTGGCATTTCCCGACCAAAAGCTGCTACATATTGTTTATGAATCGATAAAAATTGCTAACTTCTTTTCGTAGCTCAACACATGATAACATCGAATGCAGAATGCGATATGAACTTGAGAACTAAAAAGATTTGTTACTTAAATAACTTGTTTTCACTTAGTTTATTGATTTTTGGACAATTCTAAATACGATACATAATAATAACAATTCAAAGACCAACATAGGATGTTATTATCACATGTTCTAGGTCTTCCGAGAGTTCCCTGGGTTTAGGCTTTCGAGCCTCCACGCATGAATTAATATCTTTAGGTATTTTTGGTATGCGGTTCAACCATCAATATTTTTTGTGATTCTTCAATTGAATTGGACATGCCATCAACATGTGTCCCATTCCAGGACATCCAAGAACTGGAGTACAGGCCTGAAGGTCAATACGCGTAACGAAAGATCTATTTGCTCGATTAAAAAATTCAACATAACAGAATTGCAAGAACGTGGCGGATTCATTGTTCTTGTTGTACGCACATAATTAATCAGAAAAAGGCTGTTCGGCCACATTGAGAGTTGACGTAAAGTCAATGTCAACTTCTCTCCCCGAACAGCCAAGATAGCTGTGTGGTGTCGGCAGCCAGTTATCTGGCTAAGAATAACGCTACGGATTGCCTGTTCCGGTGGTAGAAGTCCACCATACAGGTGACCCCAAATTCTTGGCGTGATGCGGCTTTATGCTTACCGTGCCTACGAATGGGGCCCTCCTTAGCCGTGTGGTAAGACGCGCGGCTACAAAGCAAGACCATGCTGAGGGTAGCTGGGTTCGATTCCCGGTGCCGGTCTAGGCAATTTTCGGATTGGAAATTGTCTCGACTTCCCTGGGCATAAAAGTATCATCGTGTTAGCCTCATGATATACGAATGCAAAAATGGTAAACTTGGCTTAGAAACCTCGCAGTTAATAACTGTGGAAGTGCTTAATGAACACTAAGCTGCGAGGCGGCTCTGTCCCAGTGTGGGGATGTAATGCCAATAAGAAGAAGAAGAAGAAGAAGCCTATGAATGAATGGTTAGGGGGGTCTAGAAAGGACCTGGGGCCCTCCTTAGCCGTGCGGTAAGACGCGCGGCTACAAAGCAACACCATGCTGAGGGTGGCTGGGTTCGATTCCCGGTGCCGGTCTAGGCAATTTTCGGATTGAGAATTGTCTCGACTTCCCTGGGCATAAAAGTATCATCGTGTTAGCCTCATGATATACGAATGCAAAAATGGTAACTTGGCTTAGAAACCTCGCAGTTAATAACTGTGGAAGTGCTTAATGAACACTAAGCTGCGAGGCGGCTCTGTCCCAGTGTGGGAATGTAATGCCAATAAGAAGAAGAAGAGAAGAAGAAAGAACCTAACCGCTAACGGAGCCTGTGAAGCACCAGGGCACCCTTCACAGTATCTAGCCCTTACTCGCTAACCGGAGCTATGGCGTAGTTGACTTTTTTGCTTCTCCGAAATAATCGGCTACTCTTATTCAATCTCAACTTGAGATTAAATAAGGGTGGGATTATGAGCATGTGTTTATTTAGTTTTTTAACAAATTGTCACCTATATGGATTCGCTTTATGCGTTATACACATTGTACTCTGTGTTTTGTCTTCGATTTTCTTGATAAAATACCAATTTGGTTTCATCGTTGCTGTTCATATTTATGCTGAAGTTGTGGAGTGCATTATCTTAATTTGCAATGGCTTCAGTTAAGATAGCTCAAATCAATCTCCAGCATAAAAGAGCAGCAACGAATAAGTCTATGCAAAATGGCAAATCCCAAGTGGCTTTGGTGCAGGAACCCTATTTTCACAAGGGTAGCTTCTACCTAGGTAACCTAGTGAACCCGGATTTTGCTGCTTTCAGTAAAGAAATGGCAAACTCTCGATCAATGCCGCGTGCATGTGTGCTTGTTAACAATGCTATTGTTGCTACACTTATCTCTGAACTAACAACCAGAGATGTATGTTCTGTCACAATTGATGCAACTGGCAGAACCCCCGTCAGAAAATACGTCTATTGTTCGGTTTATTTACCACATGATGAACCTTCCCCTACGGATGCTGTTCTGTGTTCTATGGGGTTTCTCAAATCTAATTAGCAAACCTGGTATTTAGATTGGTAAGCTTTAAGCTAGAACAAAAAAAAACATTATTTACTGCTCAATTCATGAATCTATCGAATTATACATACAATTTTGGTAGACCCTCGTGTTACAAAGTGCAGTAACGATACGGTCGGTAGTAAGTAGTGATAACCCTATGTATAGATTAAGTTTAATACATATTCTGTAACTGAAATGTCTTTGTTTGGGCTACTTACAATTTAGATAATTCACTTCGAGTTCAGTGACTCTTCGGCTGCGGATATTGCGCCTTATATTAGCTAAACCTATTCCTAGAATTTATTGAATTCACGTTCTATAGATATAAGTATAAATTCATTCGCATGTGCATGGTTACCTTTGATACCAAATAACACTGCTACACCGAGCTAACTGATACTAAACAGCCCTTTAGTCGAACTGTATGCTACCGTAGACGATTAGCTATTTAGTGAGTTGTTTTATTTGAATTTCAGCCAATTTTATGAAGAACTTACAAATTATGAGCGCTGGATTACAAATTGTTGTTTTTAGTTTGAACAATAGCCCAATCGAAGTGTATCTTACTTGCTCTACATATATGTATTCATCAAATCTAGGCACATCTACATTTCTAATCAGTCGTCTGTTGTGGACCGCTGTTGACCATCACGCTGGTCGGCCACAGTTGAGGCAGAACAAGGGGTCTCGTCGTGACATCCCCCCTCCCGTAAACCTTGGTATGGGTCCATACCATCTGGAACTAGTGCAGGTTTACTCTCCTCTAACACGTCGAGAATGGCCAGCTTGATTGCCGGTCGCCGTAGAACTCCTGACGCTGTTCGTACTATTGCTTGGCGTACTCTACCGTCCCGTCCTGGAATAGTTTGTTCAACACGTCCACGTATCCACTGATTTCTTGACGTTCCACCAATCAGCAGAACCAGGTCTCCAACGTTCAACTCTCGAACTTCCTCAAACCATTTGGTTCGACGGGCAATAACCGGTGAATACTCTTTCACCCATCTACGCCAGAATTCGTCGCAAATCCATTGTGCTAGTTTCCAACTACTGCGAAGGGAAGCTCTTTGAAGTACTGGTTCGGAAGAAATAATCTATAGGCTGCTCGAGTTCCCCAGTAAAAAATGATTTGGTGTAAGCGATTTTTGGTCTGCCGACTCTAGAGGTACATAAGAGTTTGTGAGGGGCTGAACTCTGCTTCCGTCAATATAGTTTCAAGTGTCTCATCATCTGGTCTTTTAGGAGAGTCTGTTACGGCACCAATTGCTACTTTTACCGACCGCACAAGACGTTCCCAGGCGCCTCCCATGTGTGGCGCCGCCGGGGGAATGAAAAGCCATTTGGTTTGAGCACTCGTGAAGGTAGACGCCAAGGCTTTGTTGGTCTGTCGTTGCAACTCTTTGCTAGCTCCTTGAAAACATGTCCCATTATCGCTATAGACTTCAGCCGGAGGACCCCGCCTTGCAACAAACCGCCGTACCGCCATGATGCACGACTCGGTTGATAAGTTGTGTACAAGCTCAATGTGCACTGCACGAATAGTAAGGCATGTGAATACTGCCACCCAGCGTTTCACTAGACTTCTTCCAACCTTGACGAGAATTGGCCCGAAATAGTCCACACCGGCGTATGTAAACGGCTTAACAAATGGTTGCAGACGGGCTGAGGGGAGCGGAGCCATCACAGGTGGCTTCGGAACTGCTTTCCGCACACGGCACATCATACAATCTTTAGATACTTTCTCTACGACAGCCCTCAGCTTAGCAATTTCAAATCGTTGGCGTATTTCGTTTACCACGGTTTCTTTATTGGCATGGCGAAAACGACGATGGTACCAGTTCACGATAAGCTTGGTGATGGGATGCTGTCGATGTAGAATCGCAGGATACTTTGCTTCATCCACGGCGTATGCTGCTGCGCCGATACGGCTACGCATCCGAAGAACTCCGCAGGCGTCGACAAATGGCCACAATTTATATATAGGACTTGATTTTGAAACGCATGGATGTCGTGATTCCGGTAAGCCCTGACTCGGTAATAGAACTGAAATTTCGTCAGGGTAAGATTTGGCTTGCACAATTTTCCACAACGTCTCCTCCGCTCGCTTCAGTTCGCCCTGGTTCAGGGCGCCTAACTTGATTCGTAGATTCTGACGCTTGCTTTGCAGTTTTTCAAGGTAACGTTGGACATAGGCAACCGAATGTAGAATTCTCTCCCATTTGCTGAATCTAGCTACGTCAATCACCTGAGTCGTTAGCCAGTGAGTGTGAACAGGGCGGAGCTCTTCTTCCGTAGTGTTAATGTGACGACGAACTGGCCACTGATCTTCCCTTTGGTGCAAAAACGTCGGGCCGCAGAACCATTGACTAGTCGCTTGGAAGTCTGGTCCTTGCCCCCATTTGGTTGCTTTGTCCGCTACGTTGAATTTCGTTGGAACCCATCGCCAGTCCTGAGGATCACTCAGGGTCAAGATCTCACCCACTCGAACAGCCACAAATTTCTGGTACCGCCGATGATTTGACAAAATCCACGCAAGTACAGTGGTCGAATCAGTCCACATATATTTGTGGGATATTGAGAGTTCATGGTTTTCCAAAACCGTTTGAAGATACTGAACTCCAAGAACAGCAGCTTTTAATTCGAGCCGTGGAATTGAGAGTGTCTTGAGTGGAGCAACTTTACTTTTTGCTCCTACAAGTGCTAATTGTACGTTACTTCCGCAGATCAACCGAAAGTACACAACACAACAGTATGCTGATTCACTAGCGTCTACAAAAACATGCACTTCTAGTCGTCCAGAGAGATTTCGGAGAGATGGAACGAGAAAGTAGCAGCGGGGTATCCTGAGCTTACTTAACTGATCGAAGCATTGCACCCACTGTCGCCATTGTCGGGCTGAGTTTTCATTAATTGTTTCATCCCAGCCGGTCCCGGAGCTCCAGATTCCCTGGATGATGATTTTTCCGTGGATAAGGAAGAACGAAATGAGACCCAGTGGATCGAACAGACTCATAACGACCTTGAGTACTTCACGCTTGGTAGGGACGTAATCTTCCCTCAGGGCTGAGCGCAAGTCACCTCGTAGAGCCAACGTGTACGTAAAGCAGTCGTCATTTGGTTGCCACATCATCCCCAGTACAGACTCCATGTTTTCCCCTCTCTCCAATGCAAGTTCTTTGTTGGCATCCTTTGATGTTGTACCGATTTCTTGTAGTACTTCGGCGGAGTTTGAGAGGAAATTCCGAATGTCAAACCCGCCTTTTGAGTGGACGAGTTTCACCTGTTTGACGACTTCGATTGCTTCCTTCGCCGTTTCGAAACTATCTAAATAGTCATCCACGTAATGGTTCTTCGTGATAGCTTTAGTTGCTCTAGGATACACAGCGGAGAACTGCTCAGCGTTGAGATTTTTTACAAATTGGGCTGAAACGGGTGAACATGTGGAGCCGAACGTAGCAACGTCCATCACGAATACCTGGATGTCGTCGGCTGGTTTATCCCGCCACAGAAAGCACTGCGAAAGACGATCTTGTTCTCTGATCTGTACCTGATGGAACATCTCTCGTATGTCGCCACACACGGCAATCGGAAATTGGCGGAAAGAACTGAGCACTGTGGGCAAAGGAATCAGCAGATCGGGACCTTTCAGCAACCTGGAGTTGAATGATACTCCGTTGACGGTAGCTTTGGCATCCCAGATGAGACGGACCTTTTGCTTCCTTGGGTGTTGTACTACTCCCAAGGGCAGAAACCATAATCGGTCACGATCGCATGAGTCCAGCTCAGCCTGAGTTGCTTTGGGTGCACAGCCCTTTCGTTCGTATTCGTGGATTTTATCACGAACACGATCTGCTAGCGCTTGATCTTTCGCAAACTTTCGCTCCAGACTCACGAGACGTCGCACGGCCATTGGACAGCTATTGGGAAACTCAGAATCTGTCGCCTATTCGCCTAGTCGTATCTTCCAGAATAATTCTTGCTCGTTTATCTTCTTCGGATTCTAGACTTCCCAGTTTATTTGTGATTCCACTATTTTCTAGGGTGAAGAAATCTCGAAGTTGTTCGTTCAACTCACGATCCGAGTCCATAGCTGGTGCGGCATGGAAATTGATAATTGCGCCACCATTAATGTCGTTGTTGCCGCATCCATATACAGTCCAGCCCAGGCGACATTTTGCTGCTATAGGGTCGTCTGGTCCTCCTTCGCGAAGTTTCAGCGGTACGCCGAGCCGCAAGTTATCCAAACCTATCAGGAGCTTGGGTTGAACCGTGTTGTAGCTCTCCATGGGGAGGCCTCTTAGATGTGGGAAATGTTGTGCCAATTCGCTGTAGTTTAGCGACTGACCGGGTAGGATCAAGCTACTCACTGTCCTTGCATTACGAAGAGTGTATCGTTGTGAATTGCTTTTCCCTGATATTTCCAAATTTATCTCCTTAGATTTGGATTCGGTTCGTTTGACGTTGCCCGTCCACTGTAGCGTTAAAGGTTTGATGGGACCTCCCACTCCAAGTTGCTTCGCGACGTTATCTTCAAGTAAGGTGATTTCCGACCCCTCGTCAATAAAGGCGAAAATGGAGACGCAGCTGTTCTTGTTATAAAGTACAACGGGCAATATTCTGAATAGTGATTGGGACTTGTTAGTGGACGATGAAGAGTGGTTGACGGAATGAGATACTGTAGGGGAATGAAGAAGCGTGTTGTGTTTTTGACGACAACCTTCCACTCCACAACCTTGCCATGACTTGCATGGCCACTTCCCATGGCAGTTCAGACATGTCCTGCAAAGACCTTTCTTTTGGACGATCTTCCACCGTTCATCTATGTTTAAATCCTTGAATTGAGAGCAATTTATAACTCTATGCCCATCGTTTGCACACATACTGCATGCTTTAGCTGTTTTTCGAGCATTTGTGGTTGAAGTTGGTGGTTTGCCGCCTGAACTTTCGCCTTGCAGATGTGTATGGACACCCGCATTGTCCCTTCCGCGGTGTTTCTCGTTCTTGAAGGTTTTTTCGTGCACAGGAAGTTCGAAACTAACTTCACTTGCAGCTGCCACTTGTTTCTCCATGAACATCCCGAATGACGCCAGATTGGCCAACGGATGTTGGCCCTTGAAGGAAGCCCATTCCATTTTCATCGGGCCCGGTAGCTTATCCACCAGCTCCTGCATCAACATTGGGTTGGACAAGTGCTCTTGCAACTGTGCCGATCGAAGATGATCCACGAAATTGCCAACTGCCAGGCCATATTCTATCACCGTTTCCAGTCTATCTTGTCTGGGTCCAGGTGTCCGACGTACCTTCTCCAGAATAGTTTTCAGTAGAAGTTCTGGTCGACCATAGCGAATTCGAAGAGTTTCGATGGCGTGAGGAACACTTTCTGGTAGTAGGAGTTTGCTGCAAACCGATTCCTTGGCGTGTCCTATAAGACACTGCTGTAAACGAATCAAGTTTTCAGCATTTGTATAGCCACAAGCAGCCGTCGATTGTTCATAGCTGCTAATGAACATTGGCCAATCAATAGGGTTCCCATCAAATCTAGGAAGCTGCCTACCGACTACCTGCCTAGCCGCAATTTGTTGCGATTGTAGTACTGCCACTGGTTCACTGGTATTTTTAACATTTTCTCGTCGACCATAAAACGAAGACCGATCTGCTGTTGGATACGACGGACCATTGAATGGTAGATGACTCGATGCTAAACCGTTTTCTGGAATAGTCATATGCTGTACGAAAGGCTGTTCCAAACCCGATGGCGCTGAACGGCGTTGTGGAGGAAGTGACAGGAATGTTGGTGAATTCACCTGTATACCTTGCTCTGGGATAGTTGTGTGTTGCAAAGATGGTTGCTCCAGACCCGGTGGCATTGAGCGGCAATGTTGACGTAACGACTGATACTGCTTCTGCATGGGCGACAGTTGAAACAGTTGTGGAGCCGCCACAGACCGACACACTTGTTGCTGAGAGAAGGGTTGGCTCGGGTACTGTTGCTGCATACGATGCGGATTTACTAAAGGATGAGGCTGTGATTTTGCCACGTACTGATGAAATGGCTGAACTACAATTTCAGAGCGAGCATCATGTGTCACAGGACGTATGGTACTAAATTTTGGTACTAGAATTGACGGTCCATTAGACAAATTCAGTCTATTGGCCACTCGATGAATCTGCGATGGGTCCTGGGGAACCATATGTTGAAATTCGGTGCCTGCTACCAGTTCCTTCTTAGTTTTCCCCGCGGATCTTCCATCTACATCCTGGTTCTCTAACCAACTCTCCACTTTCTCTTTCGAATCTGGAACCGATTTTGAACCACTACCACACTCCGACATTTGCTTAATCAGCTCATTTTTCTTTTCAATTGATTCTCTTCGAATCAGCTGCTGTTTCGCAAGCAACGCACGTTGTTCCTCCAACTTTCGTTGACGGAGCTGCCGTTCTTCTTCCATCAGCTGTCTTCTATCTTCAATTTGACGCTGCTCCTCTTCCAGCTCACGAGTACGGAGCTCCTCCTGTTCCCTCAGTTCTTGTTCCTTGTTCTGCTTCTCCTCCTCGATGACTTTTAACTGAGCTTCCATAGCAGCCGCCCTTGCACTAGAAGTTTGACTCGCCGGAATAGAGGGATTTTTCGTCCCCTTCCTAGAAGCTGATTTCGCACCAGCAGTTCTGGTGGACTTATTGTCAGCCGTAGAATTCTTTGCTCTTTTCGGCTTACTCGCGGTTAGTTTTGCGATACAATCCTTACAAACGTACTTACGATCTTTAACCGAATTGTCTTCGCCGGCGCAAGAGATATGCTCCGTTTGATGACACTGGTCACAGGACACCATGTTGATGTCGGATGAATCTGATCGGTTACAAACCTTGCATTTCGACCCGGTGGTATCGATTCCGCTTTCCATTGTAGAAATCACAAAATTCTTAAAGAATGTTCTGTGTTCTATGGGGTTTCTCAAATCTAATTAGCAAACCTGGTATTTAGATTGGTAAGCTTTAAGCTAGAACAAAAAAAAAACATTATTTACTGCTCAATTCATGAATCTATCGAATTATACATACAATTTTGGTAGACCCTCGTGTTACAAAGTGCAGTAACGATACGGTCGGTAGTAAGTAGTGATAACCCTATGTATAGATTAAGTTTAATACATATTCTGTAACTGAAATGTCTTTGTTTGGGCTACTTACAATTTAGATAATTCACTTCGAGTTCAGTGACTCTTCGGCTGCGGATATTGCGCCTTATATTAGCTAAACCTATTCCTAGAATTTATTGAATTCACGTTCTATAGATATAAGTATAAATTCATTCGCATGTGCATGGTTACCTTTGATACCAAATAACACTGCTACACTGAGCTAACTGATACTAAACAGCCCTTTAGTCGAACTGTATGCTACCGTAGACGATTAGCTATTTAGTGAGTTGTTTTATTTGAATTTCAGCCAATTTTATGAAGAACTTACAAATTATGAGCGCTGGATTACAAATTGTTGTTTTTAGTTTGAACAATAGCCCAATCGAAGTGTATCTTACTTGCTCTACATATATGTATTCATCAAATCTAGGCACATCTACATTTCTAATCAGTCGTCCGTTGTGGACCGCTGTTGACCATCACGCTGGTCGGCCACAGTTGAGGCAGAACAAGGGGTCTCGTCGTGACAGATGCTTTCAAACGAGTTGTCATATATTGCACTTCAAAAGGCCTTCCGCTAATTGTCGGCAGTGATGCTAATGCTCATCACATCATCTGGGGTAGCTCGGATATCAATCTGAGAGGCTCCAGCTTGATGGAATACTTAAGTAGTACCGAACTTAGTTTACTTAAGGTCACTCCTGACAGAATCCAAGTTTCAAAGTGCTCGCGTTTTCGGGGGCACACCACTCGATATGGAAGCAACGCACAACTGTCATTTTTATCATTTTACGCATGCTTCGACAGTTGTCCGCCCTCTTCATATCGAGTGGTGTGCCCCCGAAAACGCGAGCACTTTGAAACTTGAGTTCTGTCAGGAGTGTACTTAACATAGGCAACTCATCATCCAACCTTTGTGGTATCTCTCATAGCAGAGGTTTTAGACATAAACCCTTTGCTTCAATAGAATCAGTCACGAGTTGACGAATTGGCATGTGTCAGATGAGGAATCGATATCTGACCATCGCTACATCTATATTAATCATTTGATTGTTACTTCGCAGACCTTACGTTTTAGAAATCCTCGTTCAACCAACTGGGATCTTCATACAGAGTTGCTCTCTATCAACTTTAATGGATATCTACCTTCTTTAGAAACTCCTATCGACTTGGATGATGTAGTTGATACTACAACGTTGCACATCGTGGAAGCTTTCGAAGAAGCTTGCCCTTTACGTTCTGTAAAAACCTCAAGAGGAACCCCTGGTGGAATTCCGATTTGGCTAAGCTAAGGAAGCAGTGCAGAAGGAGTTGGAACAGACGCCATTCAGCAGGGACGGATTCTTTCAAGTTGGCTCGCAAAGCTTACAAGAAGGATCTACGATCTGCTGAACGATCTGGCTGGAAAAACCTTTGTGCAAATGTTTCCAATTTGAGTGAAGCAAGTCGATTGAATAAAATTCTTGCGAAATCGTTAGAGCACTTATTTGATACGCACTTCCCTGGATGTGTCGATATAGCATCTTCGGATGTTCCTGATGTCTTTTGATGTAGTTGTGGGTATTGGGCTAAAGCAGGTAGAATCATAGCTACTGAATCGGTTCAATGGCCACTAAACAGTTTTGCTCCTCACAAATCTCCAGGAGAGGATGTGATTCATCTCGTTCTGCTGCAGAAAGGTTTCGAGCATATCAAACATGTTTTGAAAAAGCTTTTAGTATGCAGTTTTGCTACTGGCTATATTCCCATATCCTGGCGGGATGTCACTGTAAAGTTTATCCCAAAAGGAGGACGTGCGGCGTATGAAGAAGCAAAGAGTTTTAGACCCATCAGTCTGACCTCATTTCTTCTGAAATGCTTAGAACGTATTATCGATCATCACATTCGTGATGACTGTTTGGCAAACATGCCTCTTCATGTTAATCAACATGCTTACCAATCTGGAAAGTCCACCGTGACTCTTCTACACAAGGTTGTGTACGATATCGAGAAAGCATTCGCTCAAAAGCAATCGTGCTTGGGTGCTTTCTTAGATATTAAAGGTGCTTTCGACAACGTGTCTTTCGATGCAATATTGGAAGCCGCACGTTGTCATGGGCTACCTAATATAATTACCAAATGGGTTCACCAGATGCTTTAAAACCGACATCTCTACTCGACATTACGTCAAGCAGCGATTAGGAAATTAAGTGTCTGCGGATGCCCTCAAGGGGGAGTATTATCTCCACTTTTGTGGAATCTCGTTGCAGATACGCTATTGAGGTTACTCAATAATGGCGGTTTTCCTACCTATGGATTTGCCGACGACTATCTAACATTGATAGTGGGTTTGTGCATTACTACCTTATTCGACCTGATGCAAAATGCTCTTCAGGTAGTCGAAAGCTGGTGTCGCCAATATGGCCTTTCGGTCAATCCGATTAAAACATCTATTGTTCTTTTCAGGAAAAAACGTAATCGTAATGGTATTCGTCCATTACATCTTTTTGGTTCTGAAATCAATGTAACTGATCAAGTAAAGTATGTGAGTCTAATTTTAGATTCAAAGCTTTCCTGGACTCCTTACATTGAGTTCAGAATCAAAAAGGCGTGTATGGCTTTCGGCCAATGCCGACGAACCTTTGGTAAAACTTGGGGTCTTAAACCCAAATATATCAAATGGATTTACATAACAGTTGTACGACCAATTATGGCTTATGGATGTCTTGTGTGGTGGCAAAAGGGGGAAGTGAGGACAATTCAGTCTAAATTATGCCATCTTCAAATGATGTGCCTAATATGGCAATGACTGGTGCGTTCTCTTCAACACTCACGGCTTCCCTCGAAGTTCTCTTCGACGTGGCCCCACTACACATACATCTCAAACAAGAAGCATTTTCTTGTACTTACCGACTATGGGTACTCGGTTTTATGGAAGAGAATCCTGTAAACCGTAGTTCTACACACACTTCGTTGTTACCGCTTATGGTTAATTGGGACAAAATTTTCCTTGCTCCAAGTGATCTCACACACGTTAGTAGTTTTCCTTATAGGACATTTTCAACACAATTCCCCTCGCAGGATGAGTGGACATCTGGCTATTTGGAGAGAAGTATGTCGGACAGCATTGTTTGTTACACTGACGGCTCCCTCCTCGAAGGTAGGTGCAGGTGCAGGCGTCTATTCGCGGGAATATACTTCTGTTCAGATAGCCAAGCAGCTATTAAAGCTCTCGCCTCGGCCAACTCAAAGTCGAAGTTAGTAATCGCATGTCGAACTCAAATTGAGGAACTGAATTTAGTTAATACTTTACACTTTACATGGGTACCTGGCCATTCTTCCATAGCTGGAAACGAATTGGGTGATGAGTTAGCTCATAATGGGGCATCACATGACTTTATTGGTCGTGTGCCAGCTATTCCAAAATCCAAGTGTTGGCTGAAGCTTTTGATCACTCTGTCACTCAGCACAAATGGCATTGGAGTAGTCTGGGTGCATGCCATCAAACAAAATTGTACATCCGGGAGCCATCTCCGGTAGTAGCAAGCTATTAAGCTAATCTGTCTAAACAGTATTGCAGTGTCTTAGTCAAGGCCTTAAACAGGTCACTGCCGACTGAACTATCATATGGCAAATATTCAACGCGTTGAATCATCTATTTGTGATAGTTGTGAATCCGATTATGGAACTTCTTATCATGTAATATGTAACTGCCCAGTCTATGCACAATTGCGCTTCCAAATATTTGGTAAACACTTACTTAGTGAAATTGACTTCAGAAACCTGAACCTTCAGAGTATTTTGTTGTTCATAACCCGTTGTGGTAAGGAGCTATAAGCTCTTGTACGCTTCAAGATTTTTTTATGTACAGGTTATCGGACTTGTCAATATCCCCAACTCAGCCATCTTGGATTTTTGTATAGAACTAGTCGACCCGGCAGACGTTGTCCTGCATAGTAGGCGAAAATGCGCGTTGTGAACTGCCCATATGAAATTTCCATACGAATCTTAATTTTGGTTTTTCACGATTTACTCAACCTAACTCGTGATTTTCTTATTAGGAAATATCATATAAACCCGTCGGAAACTATGACGAATGTTTCTGCTGAAGAAATGAAAAAAATCCATCCAGCCGTTTTCGAGTTATGCGGATACGAACACAGACCATTTCATTTTTATATATAAGAAGATTTATGCTCGTTTGTTTACGTTTTGCACTGAAAATGTATGTTTCCCCCCGGGCTGGTTATTCCCATCTACTGACGAAGTCGGATAACCTGTACATAACAAAATCTTGGTACGCTTATGCGTTGTATGCCCTCTTCAAGGGCCCTTTTCCAAACATTCCCTTTGTTCTCCCATCCACATTCCTTTCCTTTTTGTTCATTTCCTTTTCCGTCAGGTGTGTGATGAAAAAGAGTGTGAAGGCGATGGCACAAATCTCCCAAATTGAGGTGAACGTGCCCCTGGAGCCGACGTTCTGATACCTGATACGCACATAATTAATCAATAAAAGTGGAAGGGAAACGAGAGCCACATCGAGGTATACGCTTGATCTGAAGGTAGATTTATCATCTCAGTAGATTGAACAACATATAATTATAGTAACAAGTGTTACGGAATCATAAAAAAAAATAATTTATTAATCAAACTTTACACTTATTACATCTGAATTCACTGCTTACTAACTATGAACTGCCCAATTCACTGTCTTTCACTACCTTTTATAACTTATTATTGCTAACTTAACATTTCCTATGCCTGCCTATTTGGAACATCGGTGATCGACCGGTGGGGAATTCTGCTGATGGTGCATTATTACTTTCTGGGTGACAACGGCTGATTGGGATCGAAGTCCAGGGGTTCTGCTGACGGTGCTTCTCTGTTGGCAGGGCCCTCTGGTTGGCTATTACGGTTGATGTGCATATTGTATCATAACTATATATCAACAAAACCAGTCAATAACCATGGTCCATTCAATACATTTCTCACTTAAGCAAGCTTATCTGTCATCTCTGTCTGTCTCTGTCTCTGTCTATGTCTATTGTGTCTCTTCGTTTCGTTGACTGCTGTTGTTTCTGCCGGGCTGATCATCCGTGTGATATGTCTGACAACGCGATTATCTATATCAAGTGCCAGAATAAAAGAAGAGAAAAACACTGAAAAGTGCGTGTATTGTCATAAATTGGAGCACTTTTAGTGCAAAAATGTGATTGGGAATGGAATCCGGAAGCTTCTCGAGCAGAATTATTTTACTCCCACGAAGTCAAGAACTCTACCATAGAACTATTGCCAGTTCTGATGCTGAGTCGAAACTCGAAAGTGATAAACGAGCTGCATACAATTCTAAAGAGGTGCGACAACCCGGAATGAGATGGATACAAACGTACGATAGGAGATGTGGAGCAATTTCAAAACTTTTTGTCTGAAAAGCTGAACACGTTTTTGGCCGAGATTAAGTCGGTTAAAGAAACGCATGGAGCATTAAAAGCCGATGTTCAACTCATCACGGAGGAGCAGAAAACTTTAAAAAGTCTTATGGATTCTCACCAGCAGCCAAAAAATAGTAGTCCACCCATTGTATTTGAGGAAGGAGGACGGTTGATTTCTGACCCTCTTGAAATCTGCACCACCTTCAACGATTACTTCTGTGGAGTTGGACCCAAGCTTTCATCCACGATAAACACGAGTCGTAATATTATTCGCTTTGGTACTTTAAGCTCTCCACAATCATCGCTATTTTTGAAACCAACTTCTCGAAACGAGATCATTCTCCTAATCAATCAATTGTACGCAAAAAAGCAGCAGGACCTGATGGCATTCCAGCATCATTAATCAAGAACCGTCACAACTTTTTGCATCGTTTCTGATGGATATCTTTAAAGAAATCATTCAGACTGGCCAATTTCCGGACAGACTAAAAATTGCACGTGTTATTCCTGTATTTGGTATTGGTGTTTTGTATTCCTGTATTTGTATTGGTGGGTACGACTGGGTACGTTTTCACTGGCGTCCTCCAAGGAAGTAATTTGGGGCCTATATTATTTTTGTTATTCGTCAACAATTTAGCTAGATAAAAACTGCACGGGATACTTCGTGTCTTTGCTGACGATACCGCAGCCAGGGCTGTAATTGTAAATATTCGGCAGCACTGGATGAAGGTGATGTTTTTTTATATCATTTTTTTATTTTCTTCCTGCTTTGAAATACACCTCACATTCCCGGAGAGGCAAAAAGTAAACAACAGAACTCACATCACCCACTGCGCCGCGAAGATTAAATTTACCACAGCAAAATGTACACATTCACCCAGCAAATTGAAAAAAAATCACCACGCTTTTAAATGGCCCACTCACAGTCATACGGTAAGGCGCGAACTGAGCAGCCGGTCAGAGCGACTTGTGAGTGGCTGAATGGGAAATCGAAAGGTTGGTGTTGGAAATGATTTTTCGGCTGCACCCAGTCGCTCTCACCACGGCGGCGATGAAGGCGACTGCAGATTATACTGAGATCCATGTTTTTCACTGCATTGACTGTGAAATATTTCTACCCTGACCGCAGCCTTCTATCGATGAACAGATTGTAACGCCATCCTACATCTACCTATCCCTAAACCTCAACAAAACGAAATATATGCTGATTCATTCTTCGCGAAGGAAAGTGATTTCTATCGATGGACACACCCTAGAAAAGTGTTTGAAAACAAATTTCTGGGCCTTATGATTGATTCCATGGTGAATTGGTCGGCCAACATTAACAAATTGAAAGCAAAGCTGAGTTAAATTTGCGGAATATTATGGAAGATATCCAAGTTTATGCCTCAGTCCTGCATGAAGAAGATGTACTTTGCGTTGGTACACTCAATGTTGCAATATTTGGTAACCATCAGCAAACAAATCCCATCTACGTGAACTCCACGTCTAGCAAAATCGTTGTTCTAAAAATCGTTTTTCGGAAACCTTATATGTACCCCACTTATCGTCTATATTCCAATGATGCTGACTCACTGCTACCAATAAAAGGTCTTTATGAATTCCAAACTTTGGTAAAAATTGTGAAGATCGTTAAAGAAAGCTCAACACACCACAATACAGTCCTTCGTAGAATACATCCGGACCGAGCATCGCGGCAAGCCAGTCATATCTCACTGATAAGACCTAACACGGAATATGGGAAGAAAAGGTTCACGTTCTTTGGAAGTAAACTTTACAACGCTTTGCCAGAGAGTCTCGAAAATGTATCACTTTGCATCACTATTAATCTGTATTAATCCGAAATTCGCTGAAGCTGAAAATCCTTAACTTTTTGTACATGTATCCACATGTTTAATGATATGCATATTATGCTCCTATCGTTTCACGCCTCCAACCGCCCGCCACCACCAGCCAATCACCACCCACCCGCCTTTGCCAGCCCTGCCCTCCATCAGTCAACTACGCCACTTATCACAATAATCACAGCCGATATATATTTTTAGATTTTATGCATTATGTATAGTTTAAAAAAACCTACCGAATGTTAATGTTATTTAATTGATTGATTTATTGAACTTCCTTCACTGGAAGTTGCAACATTGTTTTATAACGTCAATATTAGGGGAGACTGGGTAGACTTGATCCGTTTTTCTGATTTCCGATGTACCACAGCCAAAAATAAATAAACATACGCGATTTCCACACAGACTCTCTAAGAAATATAGTATTTAACTTTACTGATGTATGACAGTCTTTAAATTATTGTTGTTATTGATACACAATCGTTTTTTGGAGTGCTGTCAAAAATCGACTTTTTGAATTTTCGGGGGAAATTGATCCCTCTCCAAGAATTTGCTTTGATAAAATTAGAAAGGTGTCCTCCGATTTTTTAAATATTTTTCCTTCAAAATATACAGAATTTTCAAATTGCTGTACGTATACATGAACGATTTTTTTTATTGAATTCGACAGCACATGCAATTTTAAAATTTGGGGAGACTTGATCCCCTTTTTATGATATCTACGCAATAAATATTTTTCCTGCCAAAACTTCATCACATCTGTCAAATCTACAAAAAATTAGAAGCCTGAATAGAGGTTTAATTTTTTTTGAATTTTTTTGCCAAATTTTTGTATGGATGACTAATGGTGGATCAAGTGTCCCCATATTGAGGCAATAACTTCAAATCCAAATATCCTTAAACTTTGATAGAATTTTGACATTTTTATCAGTACAGATCATTAAGCATATTAATGGCTTTGTGCTGTGAAAAAAACGAAAGCATTCGGTCATTGTTATGAAAAGTAGCTCACATTTCGCGTGCCCAGTCTTTGGGAAGGTCAAAACATACAAATCGCCCTGCAGAATAAATAAGGTTGTCAATCCAAAAAATAACTCACCACATAAAGGTCATTTGTTTAAAGGATCTATATTGAAAAATACGCTAGAACAAAACTACTTTAGTTCTCGACAAAACAGGGGGTGATCAAGTCTCCCCGGGGATCAAGTCTACCCACCTTCCCCTACAATTGAAAAGATGAGAAGGTCTTATGCCTGTGGGAGAAGTGACTTCCCATGGGAAAACTGTCAAAACGTACGCAAACGTATTTATTGTGTTTGGCCCATAAGGCCGGAGTGGCCTCTGCGGTACATCTCCGTCCACTGCTGTACGTCACCAGTCAGTCACGCAGTCTACGGAGGGTCCGTAAATCGTCTTGCACCTGATGGATCCACCTTGATCACTGCATTGTCCAGATCTCGTGATCAAGGAGGACTACCGTCACCGGTTTAATGAGGGAGTCTGTGTGGTACGGCGGCGAGCTCTATTCGATCGGAGTGTTTTATGGAGTCCAAAGTACGTGCGTTTGCCTGCCATTATTCATTATGAAATCTCCTGAAATCTTTTATGGATTTATGGTAGCGTTTTATGGAACATTCAGATGTTATTTACGGATCGTTTTTCATTATTTTATGGATCCGTCTTTATTGTTTATATGCAAAAGTATGTTTTGCCGAATGCAGATTTCCGTTACCATTTTCTAAAACACTGGAACGTCTTATGCCTTGCGTTCATTTTTCCATAATGTCAGGGAAAATTGTGCACAGAACTTTACTCTTAATCACACCGACCACAAGAAAGTTTGCCTCCAATAAATCCGTTATATAAGAATTCGAAATTTGTAGCATATTTAGTCATCTTGTATTTTTGTAAGGACGTAGCCGACGCTATTGTTAATTTAAAATATTATTTATTATTAAATTTGTACTATGAATTTTTCAAATTAGTTATATTATCGTTTGATTACTATTTTTGAGTTTGTTTCAATTTTGTTCGAACTACAATCTCCGAGTTTTGAATTTTACATATAGAAAAAATGTCCATTATGATGCATGTGCATCATTTTAACACACTCCGCATAATTTATAGTACATATTCTAATTGTTGACCAAGATGCATTCGAGCAAATGGCCTTCCGTCGAATGATTTTCGGTCAAACGACTAGAAGGGCCATTTGGCCGAAAGCCGAAAAGTGTATAACATTTGGCTGAACAAACCATTAGGCCAAAACCCATCTGGCAAAAATGGAATTTAGTCGAAATTGACATACGGCCGTGAATGTCGTTTGTCGTTTGGTCATTTGACCGAAATAGTTATTTGGCCGAAAAGGTCACTTAGGCGAAATGGTTATTTGGCAGAAAGGCTATTTGGCCCAAAATGTCATTTGGCCAAACAGCTGAACATCTTTGACCATATACAGTATCCCCCCGCTTATCCGGACCTCGCTAGTCCGACGACTCATTAGTCCGGATCTCGCTAATTCGGAATTTTCCGGATTAAAAAGTATCAACACCCATTTAAACACATTATGCTGTCAGTTTTCAAATTTGTGCTGTGATTTTGTTTTGGTTCATTTGTATGGATTTGACAGTCGGATTAACGAGAGAAACCTCGATAGTCCGGCCATACATTTGTCGGATCAGCGGGGGGATACTGTAACCTGTTCAGCAAATGTCATTTGGCCGTATGAATCGCTCGGCTATTTTTTTTCTTTCTGTCAAACGACCTTTTCGGCCATAAGACATTATCGGACTGATGACCTATTCAGTCAAACGACGAGATTTTTCGACCAAATTACCAGTTCGGCCGTACGTCACTTTGTCCAAAAGAAATTTTCGGTGAAACCGTTTTCGATCTAATAACCGTTTGCCAAACGTCATCGTAGCCAAATGAAATTCGGCTTGATGGCTTTCGGATTGAAGTTTTATTCGACCAAGAAAGGCTGATTCAATTTGATTTTCTTAAGGATTATACTCCAGGGAGTTCTTGGACGACCTCGAAAAGAAAGCTAAATTTAAGGCGTATGCAATTTGTTTAAACAGATAAAATACACACTCAAATCATTTCACAGTTTTCGGTGAATTTTGCTTCATTAAACCGTAATCTCAACAGCAGAATTGTTCTGTAATTATTTCCCTATTTTCTGGTAGTTTTTCTTTGTTCAACTGCGAAAACCATCGAAAATCTGTGAAATTATTTACCGAACAGTTCTGCTGTTAAGACTTCGGTAAAATTACACAGAAATCTGCTTTATATTTTAAGTGTAAGCAAAAAGCCAAAATAAAAAGCCGAAACGTCGGGCAAAACAAAACTCATCGATAAGACTGAGAAAGCCAAAAAATTGGTTTCCTGGATCAAATAGGGAATGAACCATTAAAAAGATATCAATCCTTTCATTATGCGTGTAGACTTAAAGGCCTATACTCCATGAAATTCTTGGATGATCTGGAAAGGATCGTAGGACATGAACCGTTTGCAAAAAGAGATGACAGCCTTTTGTATTCGGGTGTAGACTTTATTGCCTATACTCCCGGGAATTCTTGGATGACTTGAAACGGAACAGTTATTGAAGGCATATCCAATTTAGTTTCATGGATATAATAGGACATGAACCAGTTTTTGAAGGGTGTCAAAGGGTGTCTTCTTATAGGTTAACTTTTGGATGACAATAATGTTTGAAATTCTTTTCACGTCACGTACCATAAAAAAGGGAAGTAAAACGAAGTGACGTAAAAAATAGTGCCGTATAAACATAAAGGTGGTTGGTTTCCTAAACATTTGAGTTTCGCATGTATTGAAAAATTCTAATTTTGCGGAGCAAAGAAGAAGAAGCAGACTGAGTTTCGGAAACTTCAAAATGGCATGCACTGTACGAAAAGTGTTGATATTTCTTGATATCAAGAATATTCGAGAAATCTAAAATGTTTCAAAATCACATAAATATATGATCAAATGCCTTGAAAGTACCATACAACATATTTAAAAAATATGGCGGCATGTAACACTCGTTTAAATTTGCATATTCCCGTTGATTTTAATAATCAACATTCACACCGAAAAAATAAGCCAAAATTTTTTACCGTGCAACAAGTGATTTGACTTTTGCGGAACAGCTTTCGACCGTCGGACCCCGGTTCGAATTTTTTAATCTTCTCGCAATAGACTTGTGCAGCGGTTCATCGAATTCACTCACCCGATGGATTTTGACATTTGAGCGGGTCGTCTTCTCGAACAAAAGTTCATTTTGCGTTCATTATGCGACCCGCTCAAACGTCATAATTTCTTGGGGGAGTTCATTTTGCGTTAGTCTATAAGTGCCGTGAATTTCAGCGCTCATGTCAGGATCGTCATTGTGAATTACCGAAATATGCCGGAAATGAACCACCATTGAGATGTGTCTTGTCTGGCATTCAGCTTGCGGTCAGAGGTGATGGAATGGATGTCCGCTCGAGAAGGATGTGCCCATGCCAAGTAGATAATAAATATTTCATTTAAATATTTTATAAGTTCTGAGCCCCGCACATTATACATATACTGCCGTAATCTGAAAAAGTGACGTATACGCCGTTTAAAAAAATAATAATTTAAATGAATACAGCACCACTAGCGTTCAAGAACTTATGCTTCTACTTATTTAACATATTTAATATTAGAAGCGCCATTAACATTCTTGCACTTGCTTCTACATAATTTTCTTTGGGTAAAACAATTTCAAACCATATTGTTTTATTCTCTTTGTTTCGACACTCTCTCTCTTGGCCCAGTGTGAACTGGTTTAAATTATCTTTTACTACGCACGTGAAAACATCGTGACCAGCTGGACTTTTCCCGGACATGTTATATGAACGTTAATCAAAAACTATCACAATATTGACTGTTTTCTTCAATTCACTAATTGTGTTAATCAGAGCACTGACATGGACGACTCACATTAGCTTTACATGAAACAAGTAGCTGTTTTAAATCTGGTGATTGAAAAATTTCCACCCATTTAGAGAATTTTTATGCCCGCCACATTACGTTTCATATATAGGTAACATTAGTAGCCTGAATTTTAACAGAAGAGTTTATGGAAAGGTGCCAAAATTCGCCACCGTGCGTTGATGACGTTAGATTTTACGGACAACTCACTCGTCTAGCGTTCTAAATATGTAATTCGGTAGTTGCTTACTCTTATTGAAAGGATTTACATCTCTCAACGTCGCTCGATCGTCAAAGAACGTTGCCAAAAACATGCCCAAGAAAATGCTAGGATAATGTATTTGGGGAACTGTTCCGTTCCAAATGTTAGGCGAAAAAGATAGTGACACTACGATTTGGGAATTGTTTCTAAATTACTCAAGAACAGAAACACCAAATTATAACATAAGGTTTTGGACGGTTAATCTATCTGGCTATGTGTTCTTAGAACACTCTCAGTAATATATATATATATATATATATATATATATATATATATATATATCATATATGATGACCTCGATAGTTACAGTTCTCGGTTAACTTTTCAAAAGGACCTAAGTAACATTTTTTTCATGAATTAATTTGAATAGCGTAATCAACAGAAAAACATGAAAGCTTTTGATTGCACTACTTAAATTAAATCATGAAAAAAATGTTACTTAGGTCCTTTTGAAAAGTTAAGCGAGAGTTCTTTAGTGGCGGAATGGAAATATCTTGAATTTTAAAAAAATGCGAACAGCAACAATAAGCGCTGGAGATGGTAGCGAGTAGTTGTCATACAAGTGTCTTGCAGCATTATCATTTTAATAAAGGTGAACGTCGAAGACATGTGCTGGTAGCGAGAGCTTTGATTCGTTCATCTCGAACCGTAGTATGGAGGGAGCAGTACTAGATTGTTCAACATATTCAACATTGAGAGTGAAGCTTAATCGGAAAGCTTAGCCGCCGTTCATTCTATCGTGGATCTTCTATTTTCATACAGCTTAAAATAATTCAGTTACAAGTACAGTTCCCCTACAATCATGGATCACATACAATTAATACTCACTTTGGTGAAGAAATAGCTCAAACTGCCAAATTAATCACTTATACTTATACTTAAAATAGAATATATTTCAGCATTTTTCATTTGTGAACAAACACTCACTGACTATGGGTCAGTGACCTGAGAATTGTGACAAAGGCGATTTTGCACAGAATTATTATAGGTCAATAAATTTAGCTCGTATCTTCGTACTTGGTTCCATAGCAACTGGAATAAACATTATCTGCCTTTATGTACCGAGCGAATCTATTATTTTTATACCCGTAACGCTGGGTAGACACCTTTACGTGGTATGTTACGGGGTAAGATCTAACACGGTTACATTTCCATCTACAGGAAAATCCTGACCCCACCAATACCATTCTAATTATCCAACTCCGTGGTACGAGGGTGTCGCTAAGTCGGTGGCCTCTCTTTAAGTAAGTACTATATCAACACTTCCTTCCTTTCCCTAGTTACGGTGAAGATGGGCGTGGCCAGGAGTAGTAATCTTCGCTTTTGTTATTTTTGTTTAAGACTGGAATCAAGGACCACTCCCCTTTCTGATTTCTGATAGCATTCTATAGATAAGGATCTCCAAAGTAAAACATGAGTATCACTAGTGTCCAATCTACGATATACGTCCAATAACACCGTAACAATGCTAATGCTAATGCTAAAATGCGAATCTATTATAATTATATATCAATTTACGAGACTTTCAGCTCGTCTCGGGACGCGAGCAAATCTGTATCCTTCAAGTGACCCATATCTGTGTTTTCAGCTTCTTAAAGTAATTTGGCTTTTTTACCACCATTATATAAAGTCTAAGAGTTAAATCCGCATTGGACCAAATAACATACATGCAAATGAAATGAATCAGGTAGCGAATTAATTATTTGTTATTTGTAACAAAGATTGCTATTGGATTTGATAAATAAAACCTTAGTTGACCCATAATAGTGCTAGGACTGAAGATGTGCATGCGGCTGGAATGTGAGATTACATCAGCCTGGTGACATGACGCCATGGTGTTGTAGCCAACATCTCAATTTTAAATTAATGATACACTCAACCCTCTTTTTTCGACAGTTTTTTAAACGTCACTTCGTTTTACGGCCTCCTTTTTACGGCACGTGACGTAAAAAGAATTTGAAGCAATATTGACAACCAAAGGTAAGCCTATGAGAAGGCACTCTTAGAAACCCGAAGAACAAAGTAGATGCTTTGTATGTTCATGATTTGCCTTCAACAATTGTTCCATTCCAGGTCATCCAAGAATTTCCTGGAGTCTACACGCGTTACCAAGGACCAAAGGTCTACAAGCGTAACGAAAGAACTGTTATCTCTTTTTAAAAATCGTTCATCTATTAAACCAAATTTAATATGCCTTAAGCAGCCTTTCCTTTCCAGGTCATCCAAGAATTTCCTAGACTCCTCAGCCGCGGTTTCATCCCAAATATGCTCTCCGAGTATTTGTCTTTAACTTGCGTCTCAAATGTAAGAGTTCAGTGCGTGATTTCTCTTGTTTCGGACAGCAGAACGATCGCGCGATCGGCCGAAATATTGTGTTCTGCATTGCGCGCCCGGTAGGCCGGTAGTTAGTTTGTACTACTTTTCGCGCCCGATTCATGGCTAGGTAAAATCACTGTGTATAAAGAATGGCACGGTCGTATCGCTTATCAGAGTGAATCCAGATCCAACGAAGCCTACCAATTAACTGATAATCCTTCCTGTGGTTTTTGTGGAGACGCAGAGGTAAACACGGTCTTCAAATAGCAAAAACCACCTACTAATATTCCTTCCCTTCCTTATTGATCATTTGAACATTTGAGTCACTGAAACTTGCACACTGAGAATGCTTGAACAATCCCAGTCAATCATTCAGTTGATTATTTGTGCAATTTCACTGATTCTGGTCAATCACGGAGTAGCAACCATAGATATGTGTAGTCAGTCAAAGCTAAGCTAAGCTAAGCTTAACTTGCGTCTCAAATGTAAGCATATGAGTTGTTGTAAGGTCTCCAATTTGTTCCGGAGTTTGAATCAAATGACCTACCGAAGCTACCATTGATGTTCCCAGCCATGGTATCAACCCAATTATGTCCTTCGAATATTTGTCTTTCATTTGCATCTCAAATCCAGACATATAAGATGTTGCAAGATCTCCACATTGTACAGGAGTTCGAATCGAATGTTCTGCCGAACCAACCAAGGCTTCCATGATATCACCAGCCGCGGTAACAACCCAATTATGTTCTCCGAGTATATGTCTTTCACGTCTTAAATCTGGGCGTATACAATGTTGTAAGGTCTCCAAATTGTCCTGGAGTTTGAATCAAGGCTTCCATGATTCTCCGAGTATCTGTCTTTCACTTGCGTCTCTAATCTGGGCATATGATATGTTGTAAGATCTCCAAATTGTCTGTCGAATCAATCAAGGCCTTCATAATGTCCTCAGCCGCGGTAACAACCTGAGCAGCACTATTCAGACCAAATTGGTTGTAGCAATTTGATTGTGACTAAATCCGGTCACATATGAATTGGGCCATGCCCTTTTTGATCCATAGAACCAAAGTGAATACGGCTTCAACTATTGTTCCATTGCAGATCATCCATGAATATCATCCATCCCTGAAATATAAGCCTTACGGTCAACACGCGTAACCAAAAGGCTGTTATCTCTTTAAAATATCTTGATCATACCTGTTTTGGTCCATAGGACTAAATTTGATACCTCTTCAACTATTGTTCCATTCCAGATATTTTAAGAAATTCATGGAGTACGGGTTTTAAGGTCTACAGGAATACTATTTTTATATGATTCATCTCCTTTTGATTCATAGATCTATATTAGATACGCATTCAACAATTATTCCATTCCAGGTCATCGAAGAATTCTCTGGAGTGTTGGTTCCAATATCTACATGCATAACCAAAGGGTTGTTATCTTTTTTTCAAAAATGGTTCATGCTCTTTTTGATCCATAGAACCAAATTGTAAACATCAGAACCAAATTGGATACATCCCCAAAAATGGTTGCATCCCATGTGATCCAAAAATCTTGTGGATCATATAGCTTAAGGTACTAACATGAGTAATTCTCGCTGAGACCGGGCCACTATTTTCACGAGGTTCTTAAAAATGCCCAAATTTATATTCATTTGAAAGCTTTCGGCGAGTAAATTAAGGACCCGAATAAAATTCTTCAGAAAGATGAACCCCTCGTTAGTTATACACGAAATCATTTTAATTCACCCCACGATTTTTGTCAATTCTTGGCTCATCAAAACTGTTATAACTCCAACAGTTCTCAACCGATCTTAGAGATCAGAATATCGTTGGATGTTTTTACCGTTGAAACTGATATGGTTGTCTCGGCGATAAATAGGATAAAATCGTCCTTTACAGCAGGCCCTAGTGTTATACCATCAGCGGTTCTGAAAAAGTGTTCCGATATCTTGGCTATCCCTCTGTGCATGCTTTTCAACTTATCACTCCGTCAGCAAAAGTATTCTACTCAATGGAAGTGCTCTACCATGTTTCTGCTGTACAAGAAAGGAGACAAATGCGACGTGAGAAACTACCGAGGCATTACTTCTCTTGGCGTGGAATCAAAAGTGTTCGAGTCACTGATCTACGAAAAACCGTTTGCCTCATGCAAAAACTACATCAATTCGTATCAACATGGCTTCTTTCCGGGTCGATCCGTAGAAACGAATCTAGTCAGTTTTACATCATATTGTATGGATAATATGCGCAAAAAGCTCCAAGTCGATGCCGTGTATACTGATCTACAAGCAGCATTTGATAAAGTGAATCACGACATCCTGCTTGCAAAACTTGAAAAAATGGGATGCTCTACAACATTCTGCAACTGGCTTCGATCATATCTAGTGCAACGTCAGGTGTATATTTTTTCTATTTAAAGTTATGTACGATTTACCAAATTATTTTTTGATGGCCCATCTGACCAACGAATATTATTTTTATGGTTAATATGATACTACGACGTCAGTTCTTTGATTTCCTACACTCTTCTAAACCAAATATACTTCAAAAATGAAAAGCATGTCTACAACAGTATTTTATTTGAGGGGCTCGAAAGTTTTGAGCATAACGGAGCCGTATTTAAGTTATTGTATTAAATAATTCAAGAATTTTGGTATTGGTAAATCGTACCTAACTTTAGATGGAGAAAAAATACACATGAGATTTTTGGACACAATGTACAATATAACTTAAGCTTTCCATCGATGTATTGATATTCAAAATCGGTGGTCGCGAACCTGGCGGAAAAATAGTTTTCAAAGAGAAATCCAAGATGTCGGCCAAATTCAATATGGCTGCTTCTATTTTTATTTTACTTTACTCTTTCCAACGAAATGCTGATCTCCAAGATCGGTTGAGAAATGTTGGAGTTATGACAGTTCTGGTGAGTCAAGAATTGACAAAACGTGATTTTGTGTATAACTATCGAGGGGTCTATCTTTTTGAAGAACTTAACTCGGATCCTTAATATGCTCGCCAAAAGCTTTCGAATGAACATAAATTTAGGATTTTTTAAGAATCTCGTGCAAATAGTGGCCCGGTCTCAGCGAGAATTACTCACATCTTCATGTACAAAACATGTGCATGGGCTCTGAGGACGCGGACTAAAGGACTGAGGACTAGAGTTTCCATCCCGGGACAAAAAATCCCGGGATTCAGGAAAATTCGGGATTTCCCGATTCCCGGGATATTATTTTTGAAATCCCGAAAATCTCGGGATACCCGGGACAAAAAATACTGTTTCATTTCCGGTTCGCAAACAGTGTAATTTTTCTTCTTACAAAAGTTATTTGTTTAGAACGCGAAACCCAACTTAGGTGATAAACTCATATCATAGTTTTATACCTCCCATCAGACATTTCTCAAGTTCGTTTATTTGGTAGGCTCAGGCAGGTATACGGAGCCAAGGTTCTTTGTGATGCACAATCGATATCATCTTATTATTAAATTAGTAAGAGAGGAACAGACATGAAAATATCGGAAATAGTTAATAGAACACCTTCACAAACAATATTAGATTCCCCTATACCACTCAATGGAGGGCTACTGACTTATACTTTTTCCAGCAGCTTCAGCTCTCTATTAATTAAACAACAAGTATCTACAGTATAAGATCAGCTACATTTGGCGCCTGCTTCCTCCCCATATACCGTCTACAGCGAGGTTGTGTACACTAGCTGACATTCTCCTCGCGCCGCCCAACTTTGAGTCAGTCTTCCTGAGCATCTTGCCTTCAAAACAATTCTTGATCCAATTCATGTCCTTCCAATCGACGTTCGTACAACAAACTTTCCAGCACATGCGCAAGTACAAGTGGTCCGACCCCGATGCTCTGCCTAATTTTTTTTGGTGTATCGCTTCGTAATCTATTAACCCCATTATTGTTCAATTATCGAGTTAATTTACGTTAAATTATCGAACTCCGATAATAGTTGAGTTGATTCATCTTTATCGCAGCAAGCGATTACGTTGAACACAATTAACTTTATCGGCGATAACTATAAATTAACGATGAACATCAAGATTAGGAAGCGAACTGTTCAAGATTAGGAAGAGCTGCAGCTCTTGGCAAAAGTATCAATTAGTAGCCTGCCATAGGTTGGAGCAAGATTTTTTTATGTACAGGTTATCCGACTTGTCAATATCCCCAACTCAGCCATCTTGGATTTTTGTATGGAATTTATGCTCGTTTGTTTACGTTTGGCACTGAAAATGTATGTTTCCCCCCCGCGCTGGTTATTCCCATCTGCTAACGAAGTCGGATAACCTGTACATAAAAAAAATCTTGGGTTGGAGGATACTCTAGTATTGTGTTTTCTTTGTGAGGGGGTTCCCATATCTCCATTAGGTTATGGGCCCAGTACGATTCTATTGCGCATCTTCCAGCTTTCGTTACTATGGTATTAAATGCAATCCCAGCAACTGTCTAAACCCAATGCATATTCAAAACAATGCAAACAGTCAAGCCGACTTCAGCCGCCAGCGAACCCTTCTTCTCGGACTCGGCGATCATATATTCCAAAAGGGTACTCTACCATCCGAGAAAAACGTAAATATTATTTGCTTCTTGAAGTCGTTTTTTTCGAAAGAATCAATTCAAATTAGAATTATATTGAGTTCCAATTTGAAATTTGTATTATCTGGCCTTTCTAAAATATGAACTTCACCCCTGAACATTGTATAAAATCGTTTTTAAAAGAAAAAATATGTTTTCTAAGGAAACGTCGAAGAATCCCGGGATTTCCCGGGATATACGAACAAGTTCATCCCGAATCCCGGGACAACGAAGATGGCCGGGAAATGGAAACTCTACTGAGGACTATTTGTCCCCACTCAAGGTCTTTGGAGGGCCTAGAAAATCGCATCTCATGTACAAAAAATGTGCTTGGAGGACGCGATTGGGTGCATAACAGTGCTGGGGACATACGGCAGTTTCGAGAACCTGGATCCAGTGATCTTTATGAATTAAATATGTGCATGTGCTTGGATGACATAATTAGGAACCGAGGTGAACCAGCCTAGAGCTAATAAAGAAAAAAAATGGGAACACTCCTTCATTGGGGACATAGTTCTAGGGCATAGGGCATGGGGACATAGGGCTATTTGGAGGATCGCAAGTAAACTATAAATACTAGGAGAACACATTTGGTAAGTAATCTAAATACACTTAGTAGACATAATGGCGTTGATATCGTGGCTAGGGACATAATGGAAGCCTTGGTTGATTCGGTAGAACATTTGATTCAAACTCCAGGACAATTTGGAGATCTTTTACATCACCTCATATCTTGTTTTGTTGTTTTGTTTTGTCGTCTTGTTTTGAGACGCAAGTGAAAGACAAGAGACAAGAACATAATTGAGTTAATGTCACAGTTTAGGGCATCATGAAGGCTTGGGTTGATCGAAACACCATTTTGTTTAAACTCCAGTTTAAACTCTCATATGCTTGTATTTGAGACGTTTGTGAAAGGCCAAGACCAGAAGACAACATCTGGTTGGCACTGTGGCTGGGGACATCGTGGAAGCCTAGGTTGATTCGGTAGACCGATTGATTCAAACTCCAAGACAATTTGGAGATCTTGAAACATCTCATTAGCTTAACTTGAGACGCAAGTGAAAGACAAATACTCAGAAGGCATGATTGGGATGATACCGCGGCTGAGGACATCATGCAAGCCTCAGTAGATTCGGTAGACCATTTGATTCAAACTCCAAGGCAATTTGGAGATCTTACAACTTCATACATGCAATAATTGAAGACGCAAGTGAAACACATATAATCGTAGGACAAAATTGAAGGCTTTGGTTGATTCGATAGACCATTTGATTCAAATGAGAATGCACGAATACATACTGGATTGTATACCGTAGTAGGAGCGGGGAAATTCGTATTGAGGGCACCAGCAAATTACATGCTCAACGGAATCTCCTTTGATTTTGCATACTGAGAGAGTCGGGTGTGGCCGCTACGGAGGCAACACATAATTTGTTGATCCTTAATGGGTAGATCGTAAGGGTATGCGATAATACATTTTTTTCCTGGCGAAACGAAACGAAATTAGAAATGCTATTATTGGTTCGAAACGAAGTTCTGATTTACTTCCGAGACTTCGAAACGAAACGAAATCGAGGTCCATTTGATTACGAAACGAAACGATATAAAAAAAAATTTCCGCTGAATTTTTATTGATCACTTTTTTTTTTGCATTTTATACATACGAAGAAAAAAGAATACGAATGAAAGAAAACTGAGTTTTGTTTAATTTTTTTTTTAAAGTAAATTATTGTTACCCATGCCATAGGGAGTATCTGGCTTAATGTCACAAAATGACATAAGTAACAAATCAGTTTTGTTCACCATTTTCAAAATATTCATCGCTTAATATTTCCAACATACCTCAGTAAAAATAAAAAAGCCGATTTTTCAACTGCAATCAACAGATTTCATATTGATTGGATCTGTTCACCATTTTGAAAAGTATTTCAAATTCAAAGTGCCACCTTTCCATTTCAATCAACATCTTGAATAAAATCTCCAGGCAAATTTCCAACCAAATTCATGAAGATTTATTGAATCTGTAAAACTTTTCAAACACTTGTTGATTAGAGTATAAAACTCTACTTTTTCTCAATTTTTACTGAGGTCTGTTGGAAATATTGAGCGAGCATTTTTTTGTTGTGGTGAGGGGCATTTTTCATCCATCACTTTTATCTAAACCTTGGCAGATAAACGAAAATCATGACTGCTAGACGAAAACCTTTTTTCGTTTCATCACTTTACCTCTCACTCAATTTTTGTGAGAACGATTAGAAAAATTCTGTGGTGCGCTGATGGGAGTCGAACATTAAAAATAATAGCCGTGGGATGCGCTTATTCTAGCAACACTATTACGCTACCATGAAAGCATTATGTTACATTGGCTAAACGTCCCGGATTATGTGGGACAGTTCCGGGCTCAGCCTACTCGCCTCACATTGCCTGGTGCCCCGGAAAACGTTCTCCATTCCATGATGAATCTGTAAAGCCTGGAGATTCAAACCATTGAAAATAGAATGTAAAGAAATCTATAAAAGATCTGAATAATTAAGAGGATATAGGAAACCTGAACCTACTGAAGTTGAGAGTTTTGAGGGTCTACTAAAGCTATAGGATGAAGTTAATTTTGAGGAGTTCAGTGCGTGATCTCTTTTGTTTCGGACAGCAGAACGATCGCGCGGTCGGCCGAATTATTGTGTTCTGTATTGCGCGGCCGGTAATAAAAGGCATACAGTCGTGATTTATTTAGTGGGCAGAAAATTTGTTCTGCTTTGTGCGGTTAGCTGAACGATCGACCGATCATCGAAATGTTGTTCTGCTTTGTGCGGGTGAGTGCATTAACACTCCTCCGACCGTGATAGGTTTTACTTACACGAACGACCATGCCTCGAAAGACACTATTTTCAAATCGCTATATCTCAGCCGTTAGTGAACCGATTTGAACAATTTAGGGACTCACAAATTTTCCCGTCCATCAAGATTTGTCTGAGATGTTGAGACCTCCGATTGGACCAAAAATGACCTCTGTGGACCTCCAAACGTCGGAGCAAGTCGTGATTTTCATACAAATTGCGTGGTTGGTGCTCACCAGCTTGATGTTCATGCTAATATTAGTAAGATATTTCGAAATCCGTGAGATTTAGAAAGTTGCCGTCTTCTACAAATTTGTTCAGGAGGCCAAAACCATACTGTCGCTGATTATATTATTTCGGAACTCGTCCGCTTGGCGGCGCTAGTGTATATGAGAAAGATCGCTGGGTCAAATATTTCGAAATCTGTAAGATTTAGAAAGCTGCCGTCTTCTACAATCTTGTTCAGAAGTATAAAACCATACTGTCGCAGATCATATTATTTCGGAACCCGTCCGCTTGGCGGCGCTAGTGTATATGGGAATACTCGTTGGGTCGAATATTTCGGAATACGAAAGAATTTTAGAAAGCTGACGTCTTCTACAATTTTTCTCAGGAGTGTAAAACCATACTGTCGCAGATCATATTATTTTGGATCTCGTCCGCTTGGCGGCGCTAGTGTATATGGGAATACTCGATGGGTCAAATATTTCGGAATCTGTGGGATTTGGAAAGCTGCCGTCTTCTACAATCTTGTTCAGGAGTGTAGAACCATACTGTCGCAGATCATATTATTTCGAAACTCGTCCGCTTGGCGGTGCTAGTGTATATGACAAAGATCTCTGGGTCAAATATTCCGGAATAAAAAAGATTTAGAAAGCTGACGTCTTCTACAATTTAGTTCAGGAGGCCAGAACCATACCATTGCAGATAATATTATTTCGGAATCCGTTCGCTTGGCGGCGCTAGTGTATATGAGAAAGCTCGTTGGGTCAAATTTTTTGGAATCCGAAAGATTTAGAAAGCGTACGTTTTCTACAATTTTGTTCAGGAGTGTAAAACCATACTGTCAAAGATAATATAATTTCGGAACTCTTCCGCTTAGCGGAACTTGTGTATATGGGAATGCCCGTTGGGTCAAATATTTCGGAATCTGTAGGATTTGGAAAGCTGCCATCTTCTACAATCTTGTTCAGGAGTGCAGAACCATACTGTCGCAGATCATATTATTTCGGAACTCGTCCGCTTGGCGGCGCTAGTGTAAATGGGAATACTCGTTGGGTCAAATATTTTAAAATCCGATAGATGTAGAAAGCTGTGGCCTTCTACAATTTTGTTCAGGAGGCTAAAACCACAGACGAACAGACGTAACAGTTTGAACATTTTCCTAAAAATCGATCGCTCAATTCCTCTACCACCACCTTGCGAGCATGTTACACGAAACAATGTTTCGTATGACATTTTCACCAGAAGGCGCTGGGATACAAAGAACAAAGGGATCCGATCGATTCCAGTTTGAGACAGCAGCACGTACGAACGTGTTTTTTGCTCGCGCATTTTTTCCAAGTGTTTTTTCTCGTTCGTTCGCTGTTTACGTTTTCGCTTCGTCGCGTTGGCGTTATTTTCTCCCGGACCCGTCATGGGAGACTCGGTGGCCGATTCGGTCGCTGGAAAAGTGCCTAAGCGCACTGCTCTTGGAGGCGCGGGTAAGCCCTCCAAGCAGCTTTTGCAGAGCAACATGTTCTCGCCGTTGCCGCTTGATGACGCCGACAATCCGTCAAAAAAGAGGAAGAAGCAGCAATCGCAGCTGCCGCAGGTGCAACCGGAGCGGAAGGAGAAGTGCCCGCCCGTGTTTGTGAAGGGCGATCCGCCGGGTTTGTGCCCAAAAATTCGCGCCCACTGATCGCGAAGGGGCTGAAATGTACTTTCCAACTCGGCTGCGAGAGCGTGGAAGTGATGACGGCAAAAAAGACCATAATCAATCCGTCATGGAGTTTATCGAGGTACACAGCTATGATTACTACACTCAGAACCACCCCGGCACGAAGCCGCTCAAGGCTTTGCTGCGAGGACTCCACGGAAGGAGAGTCCATGAAGGAGAAAGAGCTCCAAGCAGAGCTTGAAAGTTGCGGACTGAAGCCAGTAGCCGTGCACAAGATCGCTCGTCACGACAAGGCGAGGAGATATCGCTACCAGCTTTACCTAATCCAGGACCTGAAGCTGGTTGGCATTATAAATTACACCGTCGTTGACTGGGAGCGATATCGGACAGTGCACCACGCAATGTACCAACTGCTTCAATTTCGGACACGGCATCAGGACCTGCCGCATGAGGCCGCGCTGCAACAAGTGTGGCGAACCCCATCCGACTGACGAGTGCAACAAAATGGAGGTGGCCGATCCCAAGTGCGCCAACTGTGGCGATAAACATCGGGCCACCACAAAGGGCTGCCCAAAGCGAGCCAAGTTCCTGGAAATCCGGAAGAAGACTTCCACCAGGACCATTCCGAAGAAGAACCGTGTTCCTGTAATCAACGAGGCGAACTTTCCAGCCATCCCGGCTCGCCGTCGTGCGATTCCAATACTCCCACCGCTTCAGCTGCACAAGCGACTGGCAGCGACAGCTGCATCGGTCCAAGCTCCAGCATCGCTACACGAAGCTAGTATATATGGGAATACTCATTGGGTTTGATATTTTGGGATCCGTGAAACTTAGAAAGTTGAAATTTGCTCAATATGTTCAGTAGGTTAAAACTGGACTAGACCTGTAGCTGCCGCGCCACACCACTTCCAGAGGAATTTCTGGATGAACTTCTGGAGGAATTCCTGGGTGAGCTTTTGAAGGAATTACTGGATGAAGGACGGAGGAACTTCCGGAGGAATTCCTGGAGGAACTTCCGGAGGAATTCCTGGAGGAACTTCCGGAGGAATTCCTGGAGGAACTTCCGGAGGAATTCCTGGAGGAACTTCCGAAGGAATTCCTGGAGGAACTTCCGGAGGAATTCCTGGAGGAACTTCCGGAGGAATTCCTGGAGGAACTTCCGGAGGAATTCCTGGAGGAACTTCCGGAGGAATTCCTGGAGGAACTTCCGGAGGAATTCCTGGAGGAACTTCCGGAGGAATTCCTGGAGGAACTTCCGGAGGAATTCCTGGAGGAACTTCCGGAGGAATTCCTGGAGGAACTTCCGGAGGAATTCCTGGAGGAACTTCCGGAGGAATTCCTGGAGGAACTTCCGGAGGAATTCCTGGAGGAACTTCCGGAGGAATTCCTGGAGGAACTTCCGGAGGAATTCCTGGAGGAACTTCCGGAGGAATTCCTGGAGGAACTTCCGGAGGAATTCCTGGAGGAACTTCCGGAGGAATTCCTGGAGGAACTTCCGGAGGAATTCCTGGAGGAACTTCCGGAGGAATTCCTGGAGGAACTTCCGGAGGAATTCCTGGAGGAACTTCAGGAGGAATTCCTGGAGGAACTTCCGGAGGAATTTCTGAAGGTTCTTCTGGAGGAATTTCTGAAGGAACTTTTGGAGGAATTTCTGAAGGAACTTTTGGAGGAATTCCTGGGGGAACTTCCGAAGGAACTCTTCGAGGAACTTCCGGAGGAATTCCTGGTGTGAATTTTTTTGACAGTTTGCTATAACATTTAGAAAATTCAAATATCTCTCTATTAGTTAAACTTACTCAGTTATGACTATAAAATCGTTCAGATGGAGTAAAACCAAAGAGCAGAATTTTTTCCCTGAGCGTAGGACAACCTGTGCGACAGTATGGTTTTGGCCTCCTGAACAAAATTGTAAAAGACGACAGCTTTTTGAATCTTGCGAATTCCAAAATATTTGACCCAACGAGTATTCTCATATACACTAGCGCCGCCAAGCGGACGAGTTCCGAAATAATATAATCAGCGACAGTATGGTTGTGGCCTCCTGAACAAAATTGTAGAAGACGACAGCTTTCTAAATCTTACGGATTCCGAAATATTTGACTCAACGGGCATTCCCATATACACTAGCGCCGCCAAGCGGACGAGTTCCGAGACAATATGATCCTCGACAGTATGGTTTTACACTCCTGAACAAGATTGTAGAAGACGTCAGCTTTCTAAATCTTACAGATTTCGAAATATTTGACCCAGCGATCTTTCTCATATACACTAGCGCCGCCAAGCGGACGAGTTCCGAAATAATATGATCTGCGACAGTATGGTTGTGCCCTACTGAACAAAATTGTAGAAGACGACAGCTTTCTAAATCTTACGGATTCCGAAATATTTGACCCAGCGATCTTTCTCATATAAACTAGCGCCGCCAAGCGGACGAGTTCCTAAATAATATGATCTGCGACAGTATGGTTGTGGCCTCCTGAACAAAATTGTAGAAGAAGGAAGCTTTCTAGATTTTATGGATTCCAAAATATTTGACTCAAAGGGCATTCATATATACACTAGCGCCGCCAAGCGGACGAGTTCCAAAATAATATGATCTGCAACAGTATGGTTTTGGCCTCCTGAACAAAATTGTAGAAGACGACATTCTAATTCTTTCGTATTCCGAAATATTTGACCCAACGAGTATTCCCATATACACTAGCGCCGCCTAGCGGACGGGTTCCAAAATAATATGATCTGCGACAGTATGGTTTTACACTTCTGAGAAAAATTGTAGAAGACGTCAGCTTTCTAATTCTTTCGTATTCCGAAATATTTGACCCAACGAGTATTCCCATATACACTAGCGCCGCCAAGCGGACGAGTTCCGAAATAATATAATCAGCGACAGTATGGTTTTGGCCTCCTGAACAAAATTGTAGAAGAAGGAAGCTTTCTAGATTTTATGGATTCCAAAATATTTGACTCAAAGGGCATTCATATATACACTAGCGCCGCCAAGCGGACGAGTTCAGAAATAATATGATCTGCGACAGTATGGTTTTGGCCTCCTGAACAAAATTGTAGAAGACGACAGCTTTCTAAATCTTTCGTATTCCGAAATATTTGACCCAACGAGTATTCCCATATACACTAGCGCCGCCTAGCGGACGGGTTCCAAAATAATATGATCTGCGACAGTATGGTTTTACACTTCTGAGAAAAATTGTAGAAGACGTCAGCTTTCTAATTCTTTCGTATTCCGAAATATTCGACCCAACGAGTATTCCCATATACACTAGCGCCGCCTGGCGGACGGGTTCCGAAATAATATGATCTGCGACAGTATGGTTTTACACTTCTGAACAAGATTGTAGAAGACGGCAGCTTTCTAAATCTTACAGATTTCGAAATATTTGACCCAGCGATCTTTCTCATATACACTAGCGCCGCCAAGCGGACGAGTTCCGAAATAATATAATCAGCGACAGTATGGTTTTGGCCTCCTGAACAAAATTGTAGAAGACGGCAACTTTCTAAATCTCACGGATTTCGAAATATCTTACTAATATTAGCATGAACATCAAGCTGGTGAGCACCAACCACGCAATTTGTATGAAAATCACGACTTGCTCCGACGTTTGGAGGTCCACAGAGGTCATTTTTGGTCCGATCAGAGGTCTCAACATCTCAGACAAATCTTGATGGACGGGAAAATTTGTGAGTCCCTAAATTGTTCAAATCGGTTCACTAACGGCTGAGATATAGCGATTTGAAAATAGCGTTCCGACTGTTTGGGAGGCACGGTCGGAGGAGTGTTAATTAGAAAGTGAAGATTCAGTTCGCGTCAGTAAGCAGAACGATCGGCCGGTCATCGAAAATGTTGTTCTGCTTTGTGCGGGTAGCAGAGAGATCGGCTGGTCATCGACAATTTTGTTCTGCTTAGTGCGGTCGGTAATTAAAATAATTAATGTTAGTTCGATTATGTTTTGATTGATCAAACTACACGCTATACACGGCAGACCGTTTACCAAAACGAACCCTACCCCATATATCCAACATCTCATTGGTTGCTCGTAGACGTGCAGATGACTCGTCGGCTTCTATCAAAGCGAGTATCACGTCAATAATTTCCTACCTATTCCTTAATTAACCTGCATTCGGACACGGCCGGCGCTGGTATTGCTTATTTTTGGGTCACCAGTTCTTACACATTGAAGATGATGTTAGTCCCAAACTTCATCTGTTGGTTCTCTGTGTAATTACAGCTGACCTGGCAATAACGGAGTAGCAACCGTGGGCGGTCAATCATGCTCATGCTCATGCTCAGGATGAAGTTAATTTTGAGTATCTAAACAATTTTCGAAAAATTTGAAAGACACAGTCAATTTTTATTTCTGCAGCTCAGCATAATGAAGAACAGATTTCCGTACAAACATATTTGCTGATTTCCAATAAACTATTTGCTGTGATTTAGCAATAAAAAATAGGTACGTATTTGCTGGAAGCTAAGACATGATGTGACAATGAATTATTGGCAGTGGCTGATTTTCTACCCGCCACTTCCACATCCAGGCGCTATCGTATATGCGCAAATAGCCAGCATGAGTTACCCGCCAGTATTTTGTATGGCGAAAGACATCTAACGCGGGTTTTCTCCAAATTAGGAACTTTTCATGAAAAACTATTTAGTACCGGTTATGAAGGATGGTGTGCGCTACTACGCCTACCAAATATTTTTTCGATTAAGATGCTTAATTTTGAGAAATCGAACCTTAGATGCCTTTCGCCATACTGATATCAGAAAGTTAACTCCTAGTGTGCCGCTGTAAGCACGCTTAAAGCAGGCGACCCGGATAAAAAATATCATTAAAATATCATAAATTTTGTTGTTACAACACCATTTAAAACATAATTTTTACCATTGAATTTAATGGAATTTTGACAATAAAATCACATGAGAAATAATGGTTTTCCACGATAAAATGAATGGTAAATGGGACTTTTACAATTAAAAAGGGGGGTTGTTATGTATCTTTACAATAAAAAAATCGAAAATTTTCCATACAAAATTCGGAGCAAAACAATTGATTTTACGGTTCTTCAATGGGATGATTTCGAGCGACAAAACAATAGAAAACATTGTTTTTTAAATGTTTTCAATTACTGTTTCTATTGTTTTACAATAGAAATACAACAGGATTTAGAATACATTATACTCCAATATTACAATAAAAATACAATACAATTAATTGTTTTACAAATTATTTTATTTTCCTTCGGTTGTTTAGCATATCTTTAGACGAATCCAGCGCACTACTTCCAAAATTAAGTGGGTTGCCTGTATCTGGAGAAAAATCCAACATCGGTTTAAAAAGCGTACTAACTTTGTTCCGAATAGACAATACATATAGATATAAACCTGTGAAAAATGTAAATTATAAAAGAATGTCAGTTTTATTAGAAAAAATACGTCGAGAAGAAAAGAAAAAATTACCTGCATTAGTTCTTATTATATTCCGTTGGTGAGATTGGCCAATGGTAGCCACTGAACGATCTAGTATCAGTGACCAGCAAGCAGCAGTATTTTATTTATCATAAGCTTCATTTCTGTAAAGGAACAAGGATACATGTTACCAGGCATGTCAGGTCATCAGGTATTATGATGATAAAATTTTCATTTATTTTTTGTTCGGGATGAACCACTAAACCGTTTGTCAGCGCAGTATCATTACTTGGCACTTTATCGGTCGCTACTAAACGCGCTGCTAAAACAGTAGCGCAGCTGACAGGTGACCAAATTGACTAAATTACAGCGCTACTATTTGATGAACTATCAAACGTCGAACGTCGATACGGAATGCAGCCACCAAAATGATAACCGAAAATGGGTGAGTGAGGGTGATCAAAATACTCGCGCCCAGTAATAATGCTCTAAGAGCATCATTATCGTTCACGAGCATTTTAATCACCCGCGCAGAGCTTTCATTTTAGTTTCGTCACTCGTTTCCGTATCGGTCACTATTTTCGGCTCTCAATTTGGTTGCTGTATTCCGTACCGGTGACGTTTGACAGTTGACAGTTCATCAAATAGCAGCGCTCTTATCGCGCTACCAAATTTGGTCACCTGTCAGTCGCGCTACTGTTATAGCAGCGCGTTTAGTAGCGACCAGTAAAGTGTCAAGTAATGATACTGCGCTGCCAAACGGCTTAAACTCACCACCGGTAATCTTGCTCTAACGCGCTTCAACACTTCAGATACTTCAGATATTTCCAGATCATCCAAACCGAATACTTTTAAAATTTGTGTAGTTTTTGGATGAGAAATACCAAACATAAGCGAACAATAAAAATATAATAGAATATATCGGAAACATTTGAATATATTGTTATTTTAATGTACGTACAATAAAGATCTTTTACAACCTTGAACATTTTACAATAAGCATACAATAGTTTGTATTGTTTGCCACACAATCTATTGTATTTCAATGGGTTATGTCATATAAGTTACTGTAAATTTTTATCCGGGGATTTATTCAATCGAGACTGCCTTGTTACTATTCAGTCGGTAGCTCTGACGAGGTGGTCGCCAGTGTTACCAAATTATTTTAGATGGAATTTTAGATGGAAAAAAATGACAAAAAATGATTAAAGTGCTTAAAATCAACAAAATCAATGCAGATCTTGAGAACAATGTATAAGCCTTTAGCTATTAAGTGTAAACAAATTTTATGCCAACAAACTCGAACGCAGACATTTACGTTTATTGCTAAATATTAACTTTTAAAATTAGCAACGCTGTCTAGGCTAAGAACAAACTGCCCTACGGAAAACGCGCCGCACCGGCACGATTGTGACAGACAATCAGTACGATTTTGAAGCGTTTGAATAATCTGGATCTGCAGGATCTAGAAAATGTGAGAAAATGCTACATTTCCATGATATACGGAATCAAAAATATCTGAAGGTAAAAGTTTAGGCCATGACAAGGATCTGAATCAGTTCAAGAATCTGAAATAAATGAGTTTGGGCCAAGAAAATATTTAAAAATATTTATTTGACCGTATAAACCCTAGCAGCACACATCTTTTATTTAGGTTACTGCTACTCAAATGTGACCAGATTCAGTTACAATCAAGTTGCTGCAACTATTTTTATCTGAATTGTGCTGCTCGGGAATTAATGTAACTTTGAAAAATTAAGTTGAAAAATAAAGCGTCCCATTCAACATGCAGGAAGAGAAAAGAAAAACTAATTGTGCACAGTCCTGCAAAATTCATCTGCGTCAAAAACCGGTTTTAACTCTTCATTCAGTTCCATGATGGCCCATTTACGTTTTGGCTAGATTTAGCCAGCTGCTACAATGGTACAACAATAGTGGAGTCCAGTTGATCCCAAAAAATCTGAATCCATTTAATTGTCCTCAGTTTCATCCAATAGAGACATTTTGGGCGATAATTAACCAGAAATTGATGACCAAAGGAACTGTTATCAGTGACATTGGTCAAATAAAGAATTGGTGGAAACAGTTAGGCAAAATCATGACTAAAGAAAATGTGCGCCGGCTGCCAAGCGGCATCAACAGAAAAGGGCGAGTATTTCTTAATTTAAGCTTTTTTCCATTTTTAGAAAGTTTTTCGATTGAACGAAAAGTTTGAAAAATATACACATTTAAAAGTGCCCAATTTCTAAATGATCTGATCTTTATGTATTTAAAGTTGCAGTTTAAAATAATATTTGAAATCAGTAATATTATAAAAAAGAACTTTGTGAGGAGATGATCGAGATGGTGAATTGTGATAACAAAATTGATATTTCACGTGTATTCGCTTAGATTTTAATTGTGGGTCGCGAGGATTTGATTTTAAACGGCGCAGATTTGCCGCACAAAATATTTCAGGATCTTTGTAACAGCTCTGCAAGTGATGGATATTTCTTTTAACGAAAAGTTCCCACAACTAGAACACAGATCGAACAATCGCCTCATAATACATTAATACATATTACAAAACTCAATCAACTTAAATAAAAATAGAGCATACCAAAACGATGAGATGTACAAATTATGTTTACGTCACTGAACAATATTATTTAAATCAACAGCTATGTAGCATCATTTTATACTTAAACACTTAACATTGAAGAAATTTTTAAGTGGAAAGGTAAATGTGTATCTGTTGAAGATACAGAATTGTGTTACGTGGTGAGATTTAGTTAAGAAATTTATATGTATAAAATTTTGAATAGAGTTGGAATTGCTTTATTCAGCGGCGCAGCAATTTTTTTTATGATATGAAAATTTGAAATAATAAAAATTCATTTCGAAATTCCGTTTAATTTCGTTAAAAGTATGATTTTTCAGTCGAAATTTTTGAAATAAAACGATACGAAACGAAATCAGAAAATCAGATTTCGCCATACTAAAATTCCGCGAAATTCCGCGGAATTTCGTTTCGATTGCTTTAAAACGAAATTTTTCGAAATACCGCATATGCTTAGTAAATCGTTACAGGAAGTCATGGTTCCTTTAATGTTTCACTGTCAGAGATTGCGATATTCTTTCCGGTTACGCCTAAGCCGACCTCTTGAGACAGACCCGTCGATATATCGCTTGATTGCGGGCCTGAATGTGGCTGGACTCTGGAGAAGGATTTGATTTTAGTGGGTCTTATTTACGTAGAGGCAGGTAGGAAATTCGCAGTGGCATTGATTTTAGTTCTGAAATCAAGAAAATGTTATCTGGAGGGTCCATAATGTGTAGGAGTACAAATCAAGTTGATTATCCTATGGTAAGAAGAAACCCGGAAGCTATACGGAGCTACTGATTAAAAACCGGAGCGAGCTAGACAAGTCTGTCCAATCGGTCTGCCGCTGGCCTTTGCAGACACTGAGGATCTTTACAAGCTTCCGGTTTAGAATCCTCATCTGTGCATCAATTTTAAGGTTGGGACGACGGAAAGAACAAAACCCCTCATATTGATCCTGATCCAGCCTACTCCCAACCCAGCAATACTTCAGGAGGTGTACGTGTAGAATAGATTTTATTCAACTCTTGTGATCATATTTCTTCTTACATAACATTGATAATTCGAGCTGCAAGTCTTTGGTGACCTATTTTAGTACTTCACTTAGCCTATATTGCGTAATGTTATCAACTTTAAAACTAATTACAATTATGTTTTTTGTTATTCTTAAATTATGAGTCCTTCTTTTGCGGCTTCCTGTATGACTTGAAGTAGAAATCTAGGAACATAACCAAAAAGAACACCGTCTGAACCAATCCGATCCAATGCCACGTTTTGGGGAAACCACACTGCATTCCTGTAAGAGCTGGTCGCCCGAAGTGAACTGTTAGATAGACAAACTGCACCAATTGCAATTGGGTGAGGTGTTTTTTGCATCGCGCTGCTAGTGGAGAACCGTACGTTGCCATGTAGTAATAAAGATAGATAGCTGCGTGGCCTAAGGTATTCCATATGCCCAGGATGAAGTTGTGTCCACCTGTTGATTTATAAAACAGATTCAGTAATAGTTGTTGGACAGTATTAAGCATTCATACAAACCTGGCGCAAATAGGGCTCCATAATAGGAAACTATAACCATGATCGAATGATGATAGACGTGTAGGAAAGATACTTGTGATTGCTTTTTTCGCAAAATAAACAACACAGTATCCGCGAGATCTAGAACTTTCAGAACGAAGTACGCATATGCAACGAACATCTCCTCATATCCTCGGGCTGTTCTGGAGAAGTTAACCGGTTGACACACGTAGGAGAAATCGGGTCGTTTGATAAGGATGACGCTAACAACCACAAAAAGGATACTGTTGACCAACACTTGCAGCAGGTTGTACACTCGGATTAGCGTTTTCAACTCGTACGGTTTCCGATTCTCCATAAATCGGGGTCCAATGCGAAGAACTGTCAGCAAATATATTCCGACGATTAACGGCACCTGCCAGTTGGCGTTTAGCAGCGGAAGGTCAGTGCTTCGCTTATCTATAAGTAAACGGTTTCAAATATGTAGTGCAATGACAATTAACCAATTTCGATTATGGTCACGATCACTCTCACTAAGTCACTTGGGCAATAGTTCGCCAAACAACACAACATTGTGACCTTGAGTTTAGTATTCCAATAGCACAGTCAAGCGCACCTCGGTTCTTCTGAAGAAACTCATTGTATTCATCGATCCACTTCTGGAGCACGTAGGCCATAACGGACGGGTATCACGAATCTCAATGCGGTTGATTACGTATCGCTATTGGAGGTATTTGAAAATTTTGAGGAGCCACGGGACCGTGCGGATGGACGACCGTTACACTAGTGAACCGGAATCGACGTTGGAGGATAGTTTATAAACGGTAAAAAAATCTGTACCAGTGCCTCCACGCGGTTCCATTGAAATCCATTTGTATGCGTGTCTCAACTTTGACTGAATGACGGCGTTGTTGAAGTTGACAATGAAAACTATGTTGAACAACATTAGAGTCGTTGAGTCATGACGCGAACTAGTCCTGTTGGGATAGATAGAACTAGACGACTACATTAGTTTAATCACTGGAAGAAAAACTTCAATGCAACAAGTGCATTACTTAAACCGTCTGAAACGCTATTTGAGTTGCCCACATCTCATGGTTTTTGAAAAGAACAGCATTCACACCTGGGAGCTAACTGTGATCGGAATTGGATGGTTATTTAGTTCGTCTCTTACGTATGACTTTTTCCAATATCATAATTATTTACTAATGCGAAGTAATAATCAGTTCCAAAATATGTAATTGATGGTACAAACACAGACAAACAAACGTAACTCTTCTGATCTAAACATTCAAAGGTTTAACGTTCGATTTGAGATGCATCTATATTATGTAATTTTGCTAGATGAGGTGCTAGTGTTTAATCGCTCCGACATTTGATTGATTCAATTATTGTAGGGTCAGTGTATCAGTAATAGTGGTGTTAGTGACAGGTGACTAAGCTTAATTAAAAAATTGTTCAAATTATCCTTTTCAATATTTTTTTATAGCTCACCATCTTCTTCTTCTTCTTATTGGCATTACATCTCCACATTGGGACAGAGCCGCCTCACAGCGTTATTAACAGTTATTAACTGCGAGGTTTCTTAGACAGGATACCATTTTTATATTCATATATCATGAGGCTAACACGATGATACTTTTTATGCCCAGGAAGTCGAGACAATTTCCAATCCGAAAATTGCCTATACCGACTCTGGGAATCGAACCCAGCCACCCTCAGCATGGTCTTGCTTTATAGCTCGCCATATTGCTGATTTTATTGAGGGTCATCAAGTATTAGTTTCCCGAGTAGACGAAAATAGCTCAATAATATCAAATGTTGATAAGATAGCAAAATGAGATATGGACATGATTGATATAAGAGATAAAAGATCAGACGATAATATCAATATTTTGCACTAAAATATCATAAGGAGATCAAGTTATGCTATTTGTAAGAAGTAATCAATATCATGTGCCATTAGTTTGTTCTTATCCATAGCATATCTTGATATTGGTATGATATTTCAGTGCAAATTTTTGATATTGTTGCCTGTTCTTTTATCTCTTATATCAATCAAGTCCATATCATGTTTTGTTATTCTGTTCATGGCTTCTGCCCGGGTTAAGTTCTTATTTTTGCGCTTTTGATAAAAAAACATTAATTCAGCACACAGTTCTTTTCAAGTCCGTGGAAAAGAACCTGGGACCTATGTTCATCGAGATTAGCACATCATAAAAATTTCAATTAGTAATACTAGCCTTGGATATAAACCTACATAAGTACATGAGGAAAATTACGGAAGGCTTTACTCCATCTGCCTTCAGTGTTTGTTGATGCATGAGTATTTTTGAAGATTTAAATTATTCAAGACATGTGAGGTGAACAAATAGCTTTCGGGAATTCTTTTGCCCACCGCAACGTTTTATTTGAATATGACGATTTTGTTTCTTGGACTTTTGGAACGTCGTGTCATCATGACCATCAGTTTATTTCTTTCTTAAGCTATCTTATAAATATATAACACCAAATTTCTATTTTTCCTTTCAGTATCACCGGAAACATATTTTTCAACGTAGATTTAAGAAACTTGTTGCTAAACGGTTAGAATGACGAAACATAAAACATAACATGGCCGAAGAAAGCTTTGAAAAGGTTTATGCTAAACATGTGCTAGTCCGATACAGCTACAATTAACATGTTCATGTTTGACATTTGTTTAGTCAGAAGATATGTAATTATGAAGCGGGCTTAGCTTAATCCAATGTTTTGAACTTAATTTCAACATAATTTCGTATTTAAAAAACGAACGACCTTGTCGTCTGTCGAGAGCTTGCCATATCGCTATTTTCAGATTTGAGAATGTGCTTACAGATGGATTCCTATATTACATGTTTTTGGTATAGTGCGATTTTCTCCAATCAATATCGCATGAATTTAGGAGAAGTCAAATAAAAAGTTCCACGATGAATCATAAATCGCATATAACGCATTGACACAAATTCCATATTCCGCCAGGCATTTTCGTCTTTTCGTCATAGTTTCGAAAACCAAAAAGAGACACTTTTTTGCCAATCTCATCCCTACCAAATCGTAAGCTTGGGAGAAATGTTTGCTATAGTGCTTACGACGATGGACGGAAGTTCTTATTTTTGCGCTTTTGTAAAAAAAAACATTAATTCAGCACACAGTTCTGTTCAAGTCCGTGGAAAAGAACCTGGGACCTATGTTCATCGAGATTAGCACATCATAAAAACCTCAATTAGTAAAACTAGCCCTCCTGTATCTGTATTTTCTTTAAGAAAGGGCACAGACTGGAGTGTGCCAATTATCGAGGAATAACCCTCCTTAATTCGGTGTACAAAATTATGTCCCGTATTCTGTTCAACAGATTGAGACCGCTTGAAGAGTCCTTCGTCGGCGAATACCAAGCAGGTTTTCGTGAGGGTCGATCAACGACGGATCAAATGTTTACCCTGAGACAAATCCTTGATAAATTCCGGGAGTACAGCTTGCAGACACATCATCTGTTTATTGATTTCAAGGCGGAGTACGATTCAGTGAAACGGAATGAATTATGGCAAATTATGCTTGAACATGGTTTTCCGACGAAACTGATACGGCTGATTCGTATAACGTTGGACGGATCGAAATCAAGTGTAAGGGTTGCGGATGAAATATCGACGTCATTGGTTACCTTAGATGGATTAAAGCAGGGTGATGCACTCTCGAACCTACTGTTCAATATAGCGCTCGAGGGAGCAGTTAGGAGAGCTGGTGTGCAAAGAAACGGTACCATTATCACAAGATCGCATATACTCCTGGGATTTGCGGGCGATATCGATATTATCTAGATTGATCGCCGTGCCGTGGAAGAGGCTTTTGTGCCTTTTAAGAGGGAGATAGCGAGTATTGGACTCACGATCAATACCAGCAAAACGAAGTACATGGTCGCTGGCAATCAACGTGGGTTCATTAGTGGTGGTGGTAACGAAATAGTGCTGGATGGTGGAAAATTTGAAGTGGTAGAAGAATTTTTGTATCTTGGAACATTAGTGACGTGCGATAGTGATGTTACCCGCGAGGTGAAAAGGCGTATTGCAGCTGCAAATAGGGCTTATTACGGACTATTTAACCAGCTTAAGTCCCGTAGTCTGCAAACGAAAACAAAACTCGCGGTGTATACTACTCTGATTCTTCCGGTGGCTTTATACGGCCATGAAACATGGACGTTAAAGGAGGCTGACCGGATAGCTTTCAGAGTGTTTGAGTGTAAGGTGCTGCGGACAATACTAGGCGGTAAACAGGAGAACGGTACCTGGCGGCGTCGCATGAATCACGAATTGTACCAGCTATATAAAGGGCTGGATATTATAAGGCTTATTGAACACGGCAAACTACGGTGGACAGCGTAGACTACGGCAGACTACGGTGGACAGACTACTGGCGGGCAGCGTAGTTCGCCTCCGCGCGGTGCTCGCTGGAAACGATAGCGTATCAACGGCAGTTGAAGGGCTAGGCGGCTAAATGCACTACAAACGAGGGAGCCTTGTTGCTCGCTGTCCAATCCTGCCATCCAGTTTTGCCTACTGGGTGGGAGTAGGCTCAGATGCCCTTTCCTGACTTGCGCTGATCTGGCTCTGAACACGCAAGTGTCAACCCTCGCATGGCCTCCCTGCTTGCCGCAAGGCAGGCATAGATAACCATGGGATCACTAAAGGCGACTACTCCAGTAGGATTCGGCGGCAGCCGCAAGGGGGACCCATACAGCAATGAGTATTGAAAGAATAAAATCATTGGAGTTGGAGGTGATGGACCCCTTTGCCAAAAGGGGTCTAGCGAGGTCCCCTATTAAAGAGGGGGAGAGTGGAGTGACGGTTGCTGCTATTGGCAGCACCGAAGAGTCTCCAGTGGTGGTGGGGAGTAGCCCTGCCTGCCCGCCTGACGAGCCACTACCAGGGATACGGGTGGTGGCCGAGCAACTCGATGAGATCATCGAGTTCATAAGCGGCAAGCAGAACACCATCAAGGAGCTTAAGCAGAGCCTGTTGGTGCTTCGGCAAGCTGTTCGTATCGCAAGACAAGAACAGGACGCTTATATCAGGCGTGTGGCGGCAGCAGAGAAGGTAGCCAAAGGTACGCAGACCAAGGCCCTCTCCTCCCCTAGCGGTGTTACTGCGGCAAAAGAGGCGACCGCCCTTACGGCCAGTGAGGGTAAGAAAACGCCAAGTTCAAAGCGACCCAAACGCGCTACCATTAAGGCAAAGCGTCGCCTGGATGGTGCACCGGAGCCTGAAGGGAGTGTGCCCAACAAGGCGAAAGGCACTAGACAGGCCCAAGTTTCTGAGCCACAAGTTGGCCCCAGCCAGCCATCGGTATCCGCCGAAGGGGATACAAATCCTTGGGAGCTGGTCAGTACCCAAGCAGCACGCGCAACATCTTTCAAATAGGTGTTTGTTCCTAATAAATTGCATTGCAGACACTGGCAATACATCGAGTCACATTAAAGCCACTTCCCAGAAAATCACAATGTTTCATTTCCGTTTAAGTGGCGTCGCAATATTCTACCTATCTGACTTCTTGGGTGGTTTAAAATTCGATGTGTTTCATATCAGAAACAAAACAGATAAGTTGCAGAATTAATAACACTTCGGTTCATTGCTGTTACGACAATATTTCTGATATGTTGAAAAACACTTTGAGCTCAGCTGAACAGTATTTTACTTTTGACAGTCCCCTGCATGTTCCGTATAAGGTACAATGAAGTTACAAATGACTTTGTTGTTTATGTAGTGCACTTGTAGCAGAATCTCCGAATAGAATTGTTGGTGTGATGGTTATAGTAGAAGGTTGCAAATCTCAAGGTCTATGGTTCGATCCCCGGTTGGTTTTTGTGTTTTTATTTTCAATGTAGCCGCAAGATGTTGCAAATAGGCTCCACCTCTTGCGCTTTTTGTGTCACAAAGGAGTTCCAAATACGACGCGTTGTGCATAAGTCAGACCTTTAGTAAGTCACACCACAGTTGTTGTTACTCATTGAGAAACAAGAGGTGTTGCTTGGGTAGGGTGAGAGACAGAGAGCGAGGCCTTGTTGGTGAAAACCGACAAGGACAAATACGCCGATGTCCTGGAATCGCTGCGAGCGGCCGATAGCCTATCGGCCCTGGGCCAGGATGGTACTGAAGCGCGCAATCCAGCGGAGTAGCTTACAAAAAGCTTGCCCAGGAGGTCTTGGGGGACGGCGCTCTGGTTAGGTCGTTGGGTGTGGAAGTAACCCTCCAGTGTAAGCAACTGGACGAGGTCACGTCTAAGAGGGGGATTCTTTGGTACGCAGGTAGCCTATCTCAGACTACCGGTGGCTGACGCCAAAAAGGTCACTGAGAAAGGGAAGCTGAAGATCGGCTGGTCAGTATGCCCAGTAAGCGTGCTCCAGCCACCTTCAGTGGATAGGTGTTACCGGTGCCTGCAAGGGTCCAGACCGAAGCAAGATGTGCCGTCGCTGCGGCGAGGAAGGACACAAGGCGCAGGAATTCGACAAGGCACCTAGGTGCCTTATCTGCGCCAGTAAGAAGCAGGCCCGGAACCATGCTATGGGCGGGCCTGCGTGTCCCTTTGGAGAAGCCAATCGGAAAAAGCCGTGCAAGTAACACAGCTGAATCTGAACCACTGTGCACCTGCCCAGCAACTGCTGTGGCAGTCGGTCTCAGGGTCGAGGACCGATGTCACCCTCCTGTCCGACCCGTACAACGTCCCTGCCGACAATGGCAACTGGGTGTCGGACGGGTCTAGGTCGGCGGCAATCTGCACAACGGGAAGGTACCCCGTTCAAGAGGTTGTACATTCCTCCGCGGAGGGTGTCGCGATAGCCAAGATCAATGGGGTGTTCTATTGCATCTGCTACGCCTCACCACGGTGGCCAATGGAACAGTTCAACCAGATGATCGACAGGCTATCGTCCGACCTAGTAGGTAGGAGCCCGTTCGTTATAGCGGGAGATTTTAATGGTTGGGCAGTGGAATGGGGCAGCCGCTGCACCAAGCAGAGGGGACATGCGTTACTCGAGGCACTTGCAAAACTCGACGCAGTGCTTGTCAATGACGGAGTCAGTAGCACATTCCGAGTCATGGATAGATGTAACGTTTGTCAGCCACGGTCTGGTCTCTGACCTGGACTGGAGGGTAGACGAGGGCTACACCCATAGTGATCACCTAGCAATCCGCTTCAAGATCAACTATGGTGTGCAGCGTCCGAGGGCGGGTGATCCCTGTCAGGTCCGTGGGTGGAAGTCCAATCGCTTCGACAGCGAAGTTTTCACCGCGGCCCTGGGACTGGAGGCCAACACCGACAGTCTAAGCGGGGATGCGCTGGTAGCTGTCCTATCACGCGCGTGCGATGCTACTATGCCGAGGAAAGCCCTGTCAAGAAATGGCAGACGCCCGGCATACTGGTGGAGTGCCGAAATTGCAGCCCTACGATCAGCCTGCCTCAAGGCTAGCCGTAGGACGCAATGAGCCCGCATCGAGGAGGAAAGAGTGGTCCGCTGGGAAGTGTTTCGAGCTGCGAGACTGGCCCTTAACAAGGCCATTAAGAGCAGCAATCCGTGGGGTGTCGCCTATAGGATCGTGATGGCCAAGACCAAAGGGGGCTCTTCACCCCCCGAACAGGCGAGGATTATCGAAGTACTCTTCCCGTCCCGAGCCTCCGAGGCCTCCTCCTGCGCTACAAGGCGCTGGGAGTGTGACCGAAATAATGGCTCCGGTGACGAACGAAGAGTTACTCGCAGTGGCTAACACCCTTGCGATGAACAAAGCTCCAGGCCCCGACAGTGCACTCAAGGCAGCGATCATAGCGAACCCGAACATGTTCAGGCTAGCTATGCAGAGATGCCTGGATGAGTGTCGTTTCCCTGAGAGGTGGAAAAGGCAGAAGTTGGTACTGCTGCCGAAGGCCGGGAAGCCTCCGGGCGATCCATCGGCGTACAGACCAATTTGCCTGATCGACACGACGGGTAAACTGCTCGAGAGGATCATCCGCAACAGACTCACCCCGTACGCAGAGGCAGTGTTGTAAAATGTCATTTGCATTTGGTTGTTTAATTTTCCCAGAACTTTTTTTAGAAGGTAGCTATCGATTCATGAGGTATGACGAACTTATAGCGCTTAAATGTGCCTACAACTTTGTCGAACAAGACATTGCTGTAAATATGTAATCTGGGGCGTGGGAGGCAAAATGTCATTCAAATGACATTATGTCAAATGACACGTGTCATTTTGGAGAGTTTTCACTCTCCAGCCTCAGATGTTATATTTAGAGCAATGTACCCTCGGACAAAAATATAGCCCTACTCAAGCGTTATGAGAACATCTAAAATTATGGAATTGATTTGGCTTCTAAAGAAAGTTATGAACAAATTAGTCAAATGACATGCAGATGACATTTTACAAGCCTGCGCAGAGGGTACGGATTGGCTGTCGAGGAACCAGTTTGGTTTTCGGAAGGGTAAGTCCACGGTGGACGCTATCAACTCAGTGCTCAAGACTGCAGAGGTAGCCATCCAACGGAAAAGGCGAGGAATTCGATACTGTGCGTTGGTGACACTCCGTTTTGTTATCTTTGCAGATACGTATTTCGACCGTAACTGTGTGGTCGTCTTCAGTGTCTCGTACTTGACTCGACATTTTTTAAAAAAGTCGAGTCAAATACGAGACACTGAAGACGACCACACAGTTACGGTCGAAATACGTATCTGCAAAGATAACAAAACGTAGTGGAATTAAATGGAGAGTACTAAACTCGTCTTAGACAATTGAATACAATCCACTAAAAAAAGCTTAAAATATTTTTAAGCAAGTGAAAGTAACAATTGAAAAAATATTGTAAAATTTTTTTATGGAAAATATATATATATACAATTGTTAAAATCCATTCAATTGAAACAAAAAGAAAAAGCATGCTATTTAAATAATGATGACATTTAAATCAAACATCGATCTCTTGTTGAAAGAAAAATAGATCTCTTGTTGAATCAATACTAATTTTATCGAATAAAGCTTTAAAATGAGCTCATTAAAGTTCAAGCTCCTGCTCACCAATCTTTTTTGAAAACAACAATAATGGATTGTTGGAATAATAATAATAATTCTTTTTACCACCAAAACAATGCAAAATTCTTTTTGAATTTATGTCAGATATTATTGTTTTTTAAATAGTTTTTTTCTGCGTGTGTTACACTTAATACACACACAGAAAAAAATCCATGGTAAAAATTACTATTTCGTAGACTACGCCTTGTTTTTGAAATTACTACAAAATTTCTGTTAAGGTGGTTATACAACAAAGCCACAAATCGGCCATCTTGGAAACCACGTGCTTTTTCAAGTGTTTTTTCAGGAGCACGAATTGAGAGAACAACAACGCCCATGGGGATCACAACATCTGTAGATCGTTTGATTACTCATGCTAAGCAATCGACTTTAATTTCAGCATTGTACAAAAAATATTACACTGGTTTTGAACTTTTGATAATAGGAGTAGAAAACCGTGTGGTGAATTTGAAATTCACCACATGGCTTGATTGTATAATCACCTTAAATTAACCATGGTTTCAGAGAAATTCACCACTGATTCAGTTCGTGCAACAACATTCCGCAAGGACCACAGTTGATTTCTACTGCGCGCATGGTAAAATAAAACGGGTTTGGTATCTGCTGAAAATCGTCGGTGCATATTCTTAAAATAACCCTCGGAATAGTAATTTTTACTGCAACATTTTTTTGTGTGTAGTATAAGAAAAAAACACCCCCATCCTGCTTTTTCATTTAATTTTTCATTCATTAAGCTTACATCTAAACAGATAACACTGAATCAACAATTTGGCGCCACAACACACGGTTCGAAGCGGCATCTTTCCATCCTCGAATGCGCCCCACGCTCGCCAAGTTGTTCTGTACCTGTCAGCTCATCTCGCTCGCTGCGCTCCACGCCGTCTCATACCTGCCGGATCGGAAGTGAACACCATCTTTGCAGGGTGCAACATGTCCTGCCAATCGTGTCCTTCCAGCTTTAGCTACCTTCTGAATGCTGGGTTCGCCGTAGAGCTGGGCGAGCTCGTGGTTCATGCTTCGCCGCCACACACTGTCTTCTTGCACACCTCCAAAGAGGGTCCTAAGCACCCGTCTCTCGAATACTCCGAGTGCTTGCAAGTCCTCCTCAAGCATTGTCCATGTTTCATGTCCGTAGAGGACTATTGGTCTTATGAGCATTTGGTGTGGTATTGAATCATTTTTAATCGTAGTTTCTTCCGGAGCCCGTATCAGGCCCGACTTCCACAGATGATGCGCCTTCGTATTTCACGACTAACATTGTTATCAGCCGTTAGCAAGGATTCAAGGTAGACGAATTCCTCCACCTCGAAGGTATCCCCGTCTATCGTAACACTGCTTCCCAAGCAGTCCCTGTCGCGCCCAGTTCCGCCTACAAGCATGTACTTTATCTTCGATTCATTCATCATGATTCATCGCCTTGAAGTCAATGTGAAGGTTGTGAAGGCCGACGGAGGTCCTTCGTAGCTTAGTTGGTTAAAGCACTAGTGTACTGTAGAGTCATGGGTCCCATCGAAGGGAAAGTGGTTATTTCCAATACATTTTCAAATCAAAATCTTCCACATAATGTACATATTCACATAGTTTTCACGACATTGTAAATTAATGTCCAAGTCGGGTGGTTTAATCCCCGGAAATAGGCAATTAACTTTGATATGACCGACGGTTGATCAAAAGGTACAGTAGTTTCAACAAAACGTTACACGTTGTCACCGTCTTGTCAACCTGTTGCCTGAAAATAAGCTTGCTGTCGAGGGTCAAGCCAAAGTAGTCAGCCAATGGCCCATTCCACAGTCGTGCCATTGAGGATGATTTTACAGTCCCCAGGCGGAACAAGTTTAGGGATTTGGAGTGGGGAAAATGATGACCTGGGTCTTCGCCGTGTTGATACAGATCTTCCAGCTGGTGAGGTACTCTGTCAGCCCGAGCAGCACATGTCAGGCAAATCTGGTTTCAGCAATTTGATTGCGACCAAATCTGGTCACATATGTGTTGCAGTAACCTATGTGGAATATTTGTGCTGCTAGGGAGGGCTTCCAGGTCTCGTTGGAGTTTTGCCACTAGCGGTCTGATCACTCTTCCGTTGTAGACGATGGAGATGTCATCTGCGAATAGAGACAGAATGCCACCATATGCAGGTTCTGGCATGTCGGAGGTGAGCAGGGGCCCGAGGATACTGCCCTGGGGGACGCCTGCAACGATGTTGTGCGCATTGGAACTCGCTCCGCTGATTGAGACCCGGAATATCCTTGCTGACAGGTAATTGTTGATGATTTTCACCAGGTAGCTGGGAAGATTGTAGCGTTGTAGTTTGTACACCAGGCCATCGTGCCATACATTGTCAAATGCCTTCTCGACATCGAGTAAGGCCATGGCGGATGTTTTTGAGTTTTGAGACAAACTTGTTCCGTCTGAGGACGTAGGTAACTCGAGTCAGTTGGTGTACAGTTGACCGACCGCGTCGGAAACCAAACTGTTCCTCGAGCAAGATGTTGAGATTTTCGGCAGTCTCAAGTAACCGGTGATAAATAGCTTTTTCGAATAGCTTGGATAATCATGAGAGTATACTGATGGGACGATAACTTTTGGGGGAGGAAGGATCCTTCCCAGGCTTACGGATGGGGATGACTTTGGCTGACTTCCAGGGCGATGGGAAGTAGCTGAGCCGGAGACCCTGAATAAAGATCAGCGAGAGGTGCTCAAAGAACGGAGCACTCATGTGTTTGAGCTCGTGATTCAGGATGCTGTAGAAGCCTGAGGCCTTCATGTTCTTCGATGATTTGCTATAGGCCGTCAATTCGCCAGCTGAGATCTGCAACTCATCCGAGAAGTCGTTGGGAATCAAATGGATGTTGTAAGCATGTTAGCATGCTCAAGATTGTGTGAGCTGACGAAGTGACGACCTATTTCAGCAACCTTCTCTGCAGGAGTTATCAAGCGATCCTTAAAGCCATTATTGTCTAGTTGGATCAAAGGTGGAATGGGCCAACGCTTGGATTTTAGTATTTTGGTCATTTTCTAGAGCATAATCTGGGAGAGTGCGGATCTTATTCGATAAATCGTAATTTTTGACGTTCACCATTCTGGCCTGGATAATGAGTTCTGTGCGTGATCTCTCTTGTTTCGGACAGCAGAACGATCGCGCGGTCGGCCGAATTATTGTGTTCTGCATTGCGCGGCCGGTAATAAAATTAATCAGTTCAGTGCGTGATCTCTCATGTTTCGGACAGCAGAACGATCGCGCGGTCGGCCGAATTATTGTGTTCTGCATTGCGCGGCCGGCAATAAAATTAATCAGTTCAGTGCGTGATCTCTCTTGTTTCGAAGCGGGCTTGGTAGTCATATGGCTACTGCTTCTGCCACATACGCAGGAGGTCATGGGTTCAATCCTAGGTCCGTTCCATTCTCCTACTTTTTATCTTTCTCTTTATTTCTTATGTTCTAGCAATCGCTAGAACTGGAAATGGACTTCCATACCGTTTCCATTACTATTCCTATACCTCCAACTTGAGTATTCTAACAGTAATCTGCTAGAATTGGAAATGAACTATAGAGCTCGTTTCCTACATCCAATTAGAAATTCCATCAGTTACCTTCTCCTATCTATCACATTGGCAGCTCGTTAACCTGCCTCTCCAACCTAACCCAGAAATTCCAACAAATTCCGCATGAACTCGTGGCAAGTGCAGAGGTATATTCTGCTTGCAGTGGGCGAGTGATTGCATCATCACTTCCTCCCCCTTCCCTACATTGACTTGCATTCTGACGTGGCAGGCGCCAGTATGACCTAACAAATGAGATCACCAGTACTTGTACATTGAAGATGTGTGCTAGTCCCAAGCAAACATCTGTTGGTTCCCTGTGCAAGAACAGCTGATCTGGTCATAATGGAGTAGCAACTACGAGCAGTCAATCAAGCTCAAGCTCAAGCTCCACCATTCTGGCCTGGATAATTTTTGTGATTCGATTGCAGCGTACTATAAGCTCAGGCAGTCAAGTACGCTGAAACTGCCTGCGAGTGACATTCCGCAATCGAATCAAATCTTTGGTGAGTGTATCGATGTTTAGAGAGTTGCTTACCTCCAGAGCCGTCGGTACCTGTTGCACTCGGGCAACCGAGATCGCCTTCTCGATGGAACGCAGCTGCCGATCGATTGCTTCAGGCGTTACCGACCGCGCCTCGTAGTCAACGTCGTTGTCCACGCATCTTTGGAACCGGCCCCAGTCGACTCGGTGGTAGTTTCGCCGGAACTGCTGATGCCGATTGACCGAGAAGCCCTCTTCCGCCACCACCGGATAGTGATCCGAGCTGAGCTCCTGGTAGACGGCCGGCTGCGAGACGTGGTCGTTCATGTTGGTTATGTATAGGTGGACACCGGACCGACTCAGCCGAGTGGGGGAATCTGGGCTCAAGATCGTGTAGTGGCCTTCCTCCATGTCGTTGCTCCAGATGGTGCCATTTCGATTACCGCGACTGTTGCCCCAGGCTTGATGTTTGGCATTCAGGTCGCCGGCAATGATATACTGGCCTTGCCTCCGCGTAAGCTTGACGATGTCCCTCCGAAGGGCAGCCGATGATCCATCGCCGGCCTTGGCTTGCATTGGACAGTACGCCGCGATGAGCGTGATTGTGCCGATGGAAGTAGACCTGTGCGCCGCCGCCGCCGGTGGTTTTACTCACGCCGCCGCCGCCGACGATTTTGGGTCGGCGCGCCGCTGATCATAATTTTGCCACGCCGATGACTAAGCGCAATAGAAAAATCAATCAACTTGAGTCGAGTCTAGTAAAAAAAGAGACACTGAAGATGGCCTTACAGTTGTGAGACAATGCATCGTGGTGGAATTGATTCACCCAAAACAATTCTGTGTGACATTCTTTGTATTAAGCATTTTGTATCAAATCTCGCATTCAAACCGATCAGAGAATGTCATACTTGTTAATACAGCTCATTGTATTAAGCCGGTTTATTTGGTTTCAATCAATACATCCAAACGAATCTTGTTGGCTCCTCCTAGAACAAGTATATGAATTCCGTACAGCAGTATAATTTTAACCCACACAATCTTCCCGATTCCATTTAGCTTGATAACGGAAAAGGACGCAAATATGCATGGTGCTTATTCCTCTCGTATCACTCATTGCTATCCCTGTTACCCTTCCACTTGTCACATCCGCATAGAATGAAACGTAGATTATGATTGCCTTTGGTCGCGTCGTTCCTCATCTGGTAAATAGTCCAGATGGTTAGCGCGTCAGTCTAGATGTGCTAAGGGTGGAGGGTTCCGGTTCAATTCCCGTCTTTGACCGATTTTTTTTTGTATGGTTGCTGAGGTTGTCGAAGTATACAGCATTTCACTTCTCGATGGGGGAGTGTAAAATTAGATTCAATGTTAGACACTAACACATAACCAGTTCTTATTTTCTCTTGACCGGAGACCTAATACAAGGGCCTGCCGTTTACTTAATACAATCTGTGCATATGTCGCAAATTATGGCAAACTGTACACGAAACTAATGCGTGATTGCAATAAAATGTTGCAATGTCTGGTTGGGTGTTGGAATAGTACTAAACTCGTGTTATGATTGTTGTTGTTAGTTAGTTGTTAGAATGTTGTTGAGGTGGAACTCTACAGAATTAAATTTCAAATCTATCTCATGTGATGGTGTAACTAAGACAGTTTGTTGATTAGTTGTGCATTTGAATAAGGTTGTCTGCCAGAATTTAATCTACTTAGTAACTGGTCTTTGGAATTCGTCTAAGCCAAAGCCTCATTCAGTCGGGCACCTAAATCTGTAGGCAGTGTGTCCAACCTTCTGTGCAAAAAATTCTGTTCTTTGATTTTACTCCATCCATACGATTTTACAATCTTTACTAAGTAAATGCTAGAAGGCTATTTGAATTTTCTAAATGTCCATATCGTTTGGATGGAGTAAAATCAACACTGTAAGACAACACTGCCTGGAGGTGACTCACAAATGATGTTTGTTGTGGTACAAAAGCTTTTTTGAAGGCTTGAATACATGCCCAAAGCGCCAAAACCCCTTGATATATTTCTTAGTAAATTCCTCCAGATATTCGTCCGAAAAGTTTCAATAAAATACCTTAGAAAATTACTCTATGTATTTTTCTGGAAATGTCTTACGAAATTTCTCCGAAAATTCGTTCAGAAATTCCATTACTGATTTCTTCAGAAAATCCTACACGAAATTCCTTATGGAATGCATAAAAAAATGTTTCAGTAATTTCTACGAAAATGTTGTTAGGAATTCCTTAGGAGAATCGTTAAGGAATTCCTTCGGAAGTTTCTTTAGCGATTCCTCCGGATATTTCTTAAGAAATTTCTCAAGAAATTCCATTTGGAGTTTCTTCAAAAACTGTTTAGCAACTCTTTAATTTTTTAAAGCAATACCTCCTTATGAATTTCTTCGGCAATTATTCTATGAATTCCTTAAATAAATTCTTCCAGAGATTGCATAAGGGATTTCTTCCAAATTTTCCTAAGGAATTTCTTCAGAACTTCTTCCAGCAATTCCTTTAAAACATTCTCCGGGAATTCTTCCAGAACTTCCTGCAGGAATTCCATCGAAAATGCCTTCATGGGTTCTTTACGAAATTCTTTCAGTAATACCTTCGGATTTTTTCAGTGTTGTGTGTGTGCCATCCCAAGTAGCACTACGAATAATTTGAACAAATATCATGCTCCGTAATGGTGCCCTTTCTATTATGAATTCTAGTACTGTATAAAACGGAATCACTTCTGAAACTAAAAAGTTGAAGTGTAGGGAATGGGGATGTACTAGCTATTCACAACAGGTGCAGCAAAACATCACAAGGACGCCCTTATTCGTACTGACTACTCAGGGAATAGAAGGTCGAGAAGAGCCACCGTTGCTAACTAAAGCTTGAACCGGATACCTGGGACTCCCACAATATCCGCGGCAATAGTAGCAAACGATGCCCTGTACGTATTTAGTTTTCAATAATATCAATAATTAAGCATTGAAGTAGATAACTGGAACATTCTCACCGATTTTATCTGCCGTTTTGCTGTTCATATCCCATTCAGATTCGGGAGTAATTACTGGACATCGCTATCATCTCACTAATTGAGGGCCGTTTATTTTGTTTCCCTAGATATTGTCAGTCCACGGACGCAGTCGCATCCGACGGCGTTCCTGGAGCCCAGATTTTGCAGCAGTCAAAATTTACACCAATGCCGGCCCATAGTTTGGGTCGTAAATTAAATCTTCTGCACCTTTTTTTCACTACCAACACCACAGTGACACTACCAATTCGCTGAGTATCGGTTTTACTCACTATGGACAGGACAAGATACGCTAACGCTAGGATGTGCTAAGTGTGCGAACTGAAGATCACAGACCGTTTCTTTAGCTAAAGAACACCAAACAATATAATAGTGTATACTTAATCTATTTGAAAATTTTCAGCTGAAAATCCCCCAAAAAAATCAAGAGAAACGTCAAAAAAACACAACCGATTGCTTTGGTTACTACGACCGAACTCCACACACTTAGTTTTTATTTCTGCAGTTCGGCAAAAATCCGCACAGCCGTGCGCCAGCAAAATAAAAAACTGATATTTCAGCAAAAATGACGTTTGTTAGCTGATTTTCGGCAAAATATTTGCTGATTTTCAGCAATTTTGACAGAAATCTCGGCAAAAAACATGTTTGCTGGGGCACGGCTGTGCGAATCTCGGTAAAAGTTCAACATTTCGCTGAGATCCCAGTAAAAAATATTAAGTGTGTACCTTCGGATTTTTTCAGTATTAGTTATTTAATTTGTTTGTTTTATTTTTTCTAAAATGCAATTAGCAACTCCACCGAAAACTATTTCATTCTCTAATTAATTTTCAATGGATTTCCTGGAATAAATCTAAGAAGGAATCCCGGAGGCTTTTCGAAGAAACTTTTAAAGAAATCCCTGGTGAAATATCCAAAGGAATTCTTGGTGTTTTTTTATTAGATTATTCAAGGATTTTTTTTAAGGTGCTCTTAACCTTTGGGGACTCACGCCATTGTAAAAAGTAAAACACCTTTGAAAAAAGCACGCTTCTCGTTCACAACAGAAGTGGGACTGCGTGAGCGGTTGAGGACCAAGCGAGTCCTGGAAGGTTAATAAATTTTTGGAGAAGTTTTGAAGAAATTCTTGGAGGGTTTTGGGCAGGAATTTCTAAATGTATTTCCGAAGGCATTTTTAAAAGAGAGCCTGAATGGATTTTCGAAAATAATTCCCGTTTGAACTACTTTAAGAGATTTTGAAGGTATTTCTGAACGACTTCCCAAAAGAATTCCTAAAGGAATTTCCATAGGAATCCATAGAGGAATTTCAGAAGAAATTTTTGAAGGAATTTCCGGAGGTATTCTCAAAGGAATTTATGAAGAAATTTCTAATAGAATTTCAGAGGAAATGCCTACTGGTATTTCTGAAGTAAATCCTAGATTTCTCCAGGAATTCCTTCGGATTTGTTTTATAATTCTCCAAAAACTCATATGGAGATTCGTCCAGGAATTCCCTCGGAAATTGCCTCAAGAAGTTCTACAAAAACTCCTCCGGAAACGAATTCCAGAAAATCTTTCGGAAATTCTCTCAGCTATATTTTGGAATTTCTCTCAGGAATTAGTTCGGAAAAAGTTCCAATTATTTTCCCGGTAATTCCTTAAGAAATTCAGAAGTTCTAGCACGAAATTTTCTTAAGAATTCCTGAAGGAATATCCGAAGAAGTCCCTGAAGGTTTTTTTTTTTTCAAAGTAACTCCTGAAGGAACTTCTGACAGTCTTAGATATCTCCGAAAATTCCTTTGTACATTCCGTCAAGACTTCGTTCAGAAATTCGGATATACCTTCTGAAAATCTTTCGCAAATTCTTTTTGAAATATCTACAGAGAATGTTTTAGGAGTTCCTTAGGAAATTGTTTCAGAATTCCAAAACATTCTCTAAAAACTCCTTCAGAAATTTATTTACAGATTACTTCGGAAATTGCTTTCAACTTTGGAGTTTAGCATTGGAATTTCATTGAAAACTTATTTGTTATTTCTTCGGAAGATTATTTTAATAATTTCTTCGGATTTTTTTAGTAACTCCTCTAGGAGTTCATTGGCAAGTTTCTTGACATTTTTTCCTGAAATTCCCATAGGAATTCTTCCAAAACTAAATTAAGCAATGTATAGAGAATTTTTCCGGTTAATCCTTTGAAAATTCCTCCAGTAAATTCTTTTGTAACTTTATGAAGCTACCTACAGGCATTGACAAAACTAGCTCTGTACACATCGTTGATTTGTCCAGTCGTCCTGTACGGCCATGAAGCATGGACGATAAAAGATGCAGATACTCTCCATTAAAAGAGATCCAAATTATTTTATCTACAGAAATGATCGTCTTGACAGCGCCTGTGGTGGGGTCGCCATTGTCATCAATAGACGTATCAAACATACATTATTTTCTTCGTTCGAAACCAAAGTTTTTGAAACCTTGTGAGTTTCTGTTGAAACAAATTTTGGACAATTTTCCTTCATTGCAGCCTACTTGCCTTTTCAATGCAATGGGCAGCAAAAGAATTTGTTGAAAGCTGATCTTCAAATTCTGACTCGCAACAAATCAAAATTCTTCGTAATTGGTGACTTCAATGCAAACACCGTTCATGGAGTAATGCTCAAAGCAATTCCAATGGTAAAATTTTATTTGAAGATTGTTCTGCGGGATATTATACTATTCAATATCCCAATGGACCTACTTGTTTTTCTTCCAGTCGAAATCCTTCTACAATTGATTTAGTTTTAACGGATTCAAGTCAGCTGTGTGGCCAATTGGTAACTCATGCTGACTTTGACTCTGATCACCTTCCTGTGACATTTGAAATCTCACAAGAAGCCATTTATAATCCAGTCAGCTCTACTTTTAATTATCATAGAGCTGATTGGGATTTATATAAAACATATATCGATAGGAATTTTGATGTTAATATTCCTTTGGATATCAAAAGTGATATTGACAATGCGCTCGTATCTTTGACAAATTTAATTGTCGAAGCCAGAGGCATTGCAATTCCTAAATGTGAAGTTAAATTCAACTCCATTATTATTGACGACGATCTTCAGCTACTGATCCGTCTTAAAAATGTGAGAAGAAGGCAGTACCAAAGAACTCGCGATCCCGCGTTGAAAGTTATTTGGCGAGATTTGCAAATGAAATTAAAAACGTTTCGCTATTCTGAGAAATACCATCTTTGAGAACTATGTCTCGATGTTGGCTCCCCGTTCCACCCACTTTTGGCAATTAACAAAACTTCTTAAAAAACCTCAAAAGCCAATTCCCGCGCTTAAAGCGGGAAATAAAATTTTATTAACAAATGGCGAAAAGGCTCAAAACTTGCTCAGCAGTTCGAGAGTGCCCATAATTTTAGTCTAGGTCTCACTAGTCCAATTGAGGATCAGGTTACACGGAGCTTCGAAGACATGCGCAATCAAGGGAATGTTTTGACCCTTCGGTGGGAACTAATTTGGATGAAGTGAGATCTATTACTAGAAAATTTAAAAATATGAAAGCCCCGGGTGATGATGGTATTTTCTACATACTTATCAAAAACTTCCTGAGAGCTCTTTATCCTTTTTGGTTAATTTATTTAACAAATGTTTTCAATTGACATACTTCCCAGATAAATGGAAAACGCCAAAGTTGTTCCTATTTTGAAGCCGGACAAAATCCAGCTGAGGCTTCTAGTTATCGCCCAATCAGTTTGCTTTCTTCAATAAGCAAACTGTTTGAAAAGATTATTTTAAATAGAATGATGGTTCATATTAATGACAATTCTATTTTTGCTGATGAGCAATTTGGTTTTCGCCATGGGCATTCAACCACTCATCAGTTACTAAGAGTTACGAACTTAATTCGGCTCAACAAATCTGAAGGATATTCGACTGGAGTTGCTCTTCTTGATATAGAGAAAGCATTTGACAGTGTTTGGCATGAAGGTTTGATTGTAAAATTTATGAATTTTAATTTTCCTCTGTATATCATTAAACTGATCCAAAATTATTTATCAGATCGCTCACTGCAGGTAAACTATCAGAATTCTAAATCTAATAGATTACCTGTAAGGGCTGGTGTCCCCCAAGGCAGCATACTGGGCCCATATTGTATAACATTTTTACTTCTGACTTACCTGATTTACCACCAGGGTGTCAAAAATCTTTGTTTGCAGATGACACGAGCCTCTCAGCCAAAGGGTGAAGCCTTCGTGTCATTTGTAGTAGATTGCAAAAAGGTTTGGATAAATATTTTCTCCACTTACTTGCAAAAATGGAAAATTTCCCCGAATGCTTCCAAAACTCAGCTTATAATTTTCCCACATAAGCCGAGAGCTTCTTATTTGAAACCTTCTAGCAGACATATTGTCACTATGAATGGGGTTCCAATTAATTGGTCTAGCGAAGCTAAATATTTAGGACTTCTTAGGACTGATCAAAAATTAACTTTTAAAAGTCACATTAAAGGCATTCAAGCCAAATGTAACAAATATATTAAGAGTCTTTATCCACTTATAAACAGAAAATCAAAACTTTGTCTCGAACAAACTTTTGATTTACAAACAAATTTGTCGACCAGCCATGTTGTATGCTGTGCCAATATGGACTAGTTGCTGCAATATCAGATAGAAGGCACTCCAGAGGATTCAAAATAAGATTTTGAAAATTATTCTGAAGTTGCCTCCGTGGTATAGTACCAATGAACTTCATAGAATTTCTAATATTGAGACATTGCAACAAATGTCCAACAAAATAATTTTCAATTTTAGACAAAAATCGTTGCAATCTTCTATTGCAACGATTAACTCCTTGTACCCTTAGTATAAAATAGGTTAAGTTTAGTTTAAGTTGAAAACATTGTAATTCCTACATGATTCAATTCAACCAGAGGAAAAAAAATCTAACTGCCAGAGGCAATTGAAATGTATTAATAATAACTAAAAATATGACATAGCAAATAAGGATGATAGTGTTAAGAAAACACGGAACACCTATAGTCTAAGAGATGAATGCATGTATTAGATAATTAGCAAATAAAATTAGAAAAAAACTAAGGAGAACAAAAGAAAGCCTACGATGATTCATATGGATGATTCAACTCATCCATGAGTTTTTAGGTGCTGAGTTGGGTGCGTTTGAACTCACGCTTGATTTGAATCATCCATGAGTTTTGAGATTTTGAGTTTTTACCAACACTGCTCCCAAGTGGAGTGGCGCTTAAGCCACGTGTTTAAGGGCGGATCGGCCCTGCTACCCGTGCAGAAGCCATGAACAGAATAACAAAACATGAACAATATCAAAAAAGAAACAAAAGAACAGGCATGCATATCAAAAATTTGCACCGAAATATAGTGATTAAGAGAAAGCGGACATATATGATCCATGGGTACCTACTCTATTTTTATGAAAACTAAAAGGTAACATTTTGGCAACGTGACGGTCTTCCATCATCATCCTACCGTCGATGGTCTTCACCGAACATTGTCCAAGTCCCGTACCCAAATTTACCCAGAATTACCGGTCAAGAGAGCGTTTTGTAGCCGGCAAACTCTTTTCAAAAGAGGGGTCTTGCGGTTTTGTAACAAGGTTTTCGAAGAAAGTACGATTCTCTACCAAGATGCGTCTCTGTTGGTATCGTTTTGACGGTTCCCAGTGACCCCGAGTACACAAACTTATCAACCACCTCGAATTCTTCACAACCGATACGAGCTCGTGACGGATTGCGAATAATGTTCTTTTGAACAAGCACGAAAGATCATCCTCTTGCCCTCACCATTGCCGTCAAACGGATTCATTCATTTTCTTTAAAAATATTGCATCCTAAAACAGTCACGAAAAAAAAACACATTATTGTTCCGTCTCACGAGTTTCATATCATATTTTATTAAATTATTCCACAATGAATTATTATAAGCTTTGAGCATGCTAACAGCGGTACGGAGGAAACTGTTTTGAATCACTGTTGCGGAAACATGTTTTTAAGTATAGCAGCACCTTCCTACATAACTGATCACAAATATATGTTTTGAGAATAGTTCACACTTTTAATAAGATTTTTGGATGTTTTCCGCCATACACATTTTTGGTAGTTAACCTCAACAGCTTTTCACGCACAGAAGTGCCCTGCTGCTGTCTGTTGTGAGTGGAAAACCAGCCTTCGATTCTTTAACTTAGATTTCACAAATCCTCTCTCCTAGTTATTTTTCCGTAACACTTTATCACTTTCCGTCACCGATTTCCTGAGATACGACTTGACGTAGAAATCCAAAAACATGCCCAGAAAGAACATCGTTTGCGTGAAACCGATCCAATGCCACACCTGAGGAAAACCGCAGTCCATTCCAGTGAGGGCCGGTCGTCCGTAGTGTACGATGAGGTACACGAATTGTGCCAGCTGCATTCGAGTAAGATATATTTTGTACCGCGCAGCCAACGAAGATTTGTACGTTGCGAGATTGTAGTACAGATAGAGTAAGGAATGGCCGAGGGAATTCCAAAGCACAAGCACGAACACATGACCTCCGGGCACGAAAAGTGTTCCATAGTAACTGATCAGTACCATTATTGAATGGTGATACACATGAAGGAAGGACACTTGTGATTGCTTCTTGCGGAGGACGAAGAAGATCGTATCGGTAAGATCCAAGATCTTCAGAACGAAGTATGTATATGAAATGTACAGCTCTTCGTAGCCTAACGTTGTTTTGGAAAAGTCAACCGATTGACACACGTAGGACATGGTAGGTCGCTTCAGTAGATGAATGACCTGAAAGATGAACATCTCGATTGAAAGTTAGGTGTCTTGAAAGGTGCATCATAGTTAAACTTACAAGAAACAAAAAGAGGAAGCCATTGGTTACTATTTGAACTATATTGTATATCCGAATATATTTCATCAAGTCGTATGCCTTCCGCGTGGCCATCAATTTGGGTCCTATCCTTAGAACCGTTACCATGTACATCACAACTATTGTTGGAACTTGCCAATTGGAAGTCAGCAGTGGAAAGTCTATGCTTCGTAAATCTATAAAATAGTGCGAGACTTCAGTTGCATACACGCTCAATTTTCACCTTAACTTGTACCTCGATTATTCCACAGGAACTGATTATAACCGCTGAGCAATTTCGCGACAACTATTTCCATGATTGTAATCTACAGATTTTAAAAATCCGAACTAAACAGATAACTCATTCACACCTAACTAATTCGAGCCCACTGAACTGCGGCATTTTTATAGAGTACTCTACGCAACCGTTTAGGAATCCCCTCGATCGTAACTGTCAATCCGCACAAGCAATGTCCTACCGTGTCGTCAGCATGTTCGCATCGTCTGGTGATGTTTTCCCGGTAATCGACATGCGGAGAGGTAGTTCATCCTAACGCGTGCATTAAGAACAATGCCATTTTGGCTGTAAACGGGTCGAAAAAGTACCCAGGTTCTTGTTTACCCTAAATGTCGGGAATCATACGCTTTGAGGTGTGAGCAAAACAATTTACGACTGCATTCTTTTAACCCCACACGAGGAGCATTCTAATAAATGGTGAACGATGCGGTAATTAGCTTTTGATTTGCTGAAATAGATGGTTGGGTTTAAATGGTTTCGGTGTTTTTCGTGCTTATGAATGGGGATAGATGACTGTTTTATTGCATAGCTGATGGTCTGTGGAGAAAAGGTGGGAAACACACCTGTTAGTAGTGGACATTAGATTAAAATTGAATTTGTAAGCTGCTGGTGGGTGTTTCCGGGTTTTTTGAACAAAATGGCATAGTGAATCAATTTGATTTAGTAGGTATGTAGAAAATGTATCAAAAGATCGCAAAATGCGTCGCGGAAACTTAAAATTGGGATTCTCAGATCTTGTGGTAATTCCGATGTACATCACAACACACATGAGTTTCATTATAAAGCTAGTCATCTACGATTCCAACAAATTTAAAGCTGACGCGCGACGCCCCCAACCCTATGCTTCAAAGTTTATCTTACATTGTGCATTCGACTTAGTTGGTCTAAACATACCGGCCTAGAAAAAGTTAACAACTACCTTGTTGGGATCTATCGTGACAGCTGGTTTTGGAAATTATTTTCCCAACGCCGCGTTTTCGTGTTATAATTCAACGTAGGTACAGTCAAGTCGTGATATAGAAACGGAGAAGGGCCGTTTGGCCGAATACCGAAAGTTGTTTGACCGAATATACCATTTGGCCGAACAGACCATTAGAACGAAAGTCATGTGGCCGAAAGGGTCATTTTGCTGAATAGGACGTTTGGCTGAATAGGACGTTTGGTCGAATAGGACGTTTGGCCAAATAGGATGTTTGGGCAAATAGGGCGTTTAACTGCGAATAGGACGTTTGGCCGAATAGGACGGTTGGCTGACAATGACGTTTGGCCGAATATGACATTTGGCCGAATAGTACATTTGGCCGAAAAGGTCATTTGGCCGAATAGGACGTTAGGCTGGATAGGACGTTTGGCCGGATAGGACGTTTGGTCGAGCAAGACACTTTGAAGAATAGGATGTTTGGCAAAATAGGACGTTTGGTCAAATAGGACATTTGGCTGAATAGGACAATTGGATTGTATAACATTTCGCTGAAAACCATTTCGCGGAATTCATTATCACGGTTGAACATTTCGCGGAATTACATTTGGCGGTTGTAACTTTTTGCGGTACAACATTCGGCGGATTGTACCTTTTCGCCGAATGACTTTTGGCGGAATGTACCATTTTTGTTTTGGTTTGTTTCTCGAAGCTCGTATTTTTTAAATTTCTCACATATATTAAATGAACTGACTCTAAAATTTTATGATTGTAGCTTGTAAATTTAATTTTCGGTGGCTTGTTGAAGTTAATGCTGTGAAGTATCTCCCGAACAAATTTGTATGCAAAAGAAATTTTGACTAAACTGTTTTCGGGAAAGATTCGGAACGATATGGTATCATGTATTAAACCCTTTTTTGTCTACTTTCCGGTGGTCAGTGTGGTGATTTGCTCATAGCTGCTCCAAAGCTGAAAATTGACTGTTTCAATGTTAGAATGAGGACGCTTTTAATACTTCAGACCTTAAGGCTTGCGCCTCCAGAAGTACTCGAGTAGCGCAGGATATGTTGGATAACAAATCTAACCTCAAAATGAATTTAGCGTTCCAAAATTACTCTTTGGTGAAAAATTCGAGTAACATATTAGGATTTGTCCGCCATTTGTATGGGGGCCCGCCACTGTGCCGCGGGCCGGATACAGCCCTTGGCTCCATTTTTTGTGGCCCGCGGCGTTTGAGAAAAAATAGTTCATAACCGGCCCAAAAGCTTTTCTTTCTGGCTCGACAATCTCTTTTTTATTATTTTTTAACAAATACTGTAGGTTATTACTAATTAAAAGAATTAAATCTGGGCAAACACAGATTCGAATAATGCAGCATGGGCCAGTTTGGCTGCTAATGAGATTTTGGCAATATGCATGTCGGCAATTGATCGGCCCCGTTACTATGGGTAGACACTTTTACGTGGTGTGTTACGGTGAAAATCTACCATGGTCAATTGTCAGCTACAGGCAAATCCTGACCCAACGAATACCTTCCCCAATATTCAATTCTGTGGTACCTATGAAGGTGTCGCTGAGTCAGGAGCCTCTCATTAAGTAAGTGCTATATAAACACTTCCTTCCCCTCCCAAGTTACGGTGAAGATGGGCGTGGCCAGGAGTAGTATTCCTCATACTTTTGTGATTTTTATCCTAGATTGAAATCGACCACAACCACCTTGATTTCTAATAGCAATCTGAATAAGGATTTCAAAAGAAAAACATGAGTACCACTAGTGTCCAATCTACGAAGTACACCGTAACTATGCTATGCTACGCATGTCGGCGATTAATTATATGGTGTGCTATAAAGAAAAGGCTTCCTTCAGTAGCATTAGTTTGTCGTAAAGCACGGTGATTAGTTAGAGTTCTCACAGAAGACTTGAAAACTACTTGTCGTAAAAAAGCCCTCTGCTTTTGATTCTACCTGGTTAAAATCGATGAAAATACTAAATGTAAGAAACAAGACGGCACGGCAAATGCTGGGTAAAGCGTACCATTGGTACTTCGCGTACCTGAAGGAATAAAATAGACCCCCTCTCGCGGTCCTTAGCCTCTTACCCAGCAGCTTCTATCCCTACCTCCCCGCGGTGCTGGCCGGGATACGAGCAACCTTAGGGAAGATCGGGTAACCAACCCCGGTGGGAACTATGGTCGTATGCTGACAGGGAAGGGAAAATCTTATTGAGCGTCTGTTCTCCATGTCAGGATCGGCTCACAACAGCGTCTGTTCTCCATGTTGGGGGCGGCTGATCATCGTCCGAGTGCCAGCGAGGGACTCTAAGTGAAACTGTGCACCATGGTCCACCGGAAATAAGGAGGAATGGTCCTCCGGAAATTTAGGGGTTTGGTGTCAGGCCCTGCAAGCCAGCCTTTAAAAAATCATAAGCAACGAACAATCAACAAGAGAGTACGGACCGGAACCATCGGCGAAGACCACTGCGACGAAAAGGGACTAGCGATTGGAAACTCGGTTCGTGGAACTGCAAATCTCTCAACTTCATCGGGAGCACACGCATACTCGCCGATGTGCTCAAGGACCGTGGATTCGGCATCGTAGCGCTGCAGGAGGTTTGTTGGAAGGGATCAATGGTGCGAACGTTTAGAGGTAATCATACCATCTACCAGAGCTGCGGCAACACACACGAGCTGGGAACAGCTTTCATAGTGATGGGCGACATGCAAAGGCGCGTGATCGTGTGGTGGCCGATCAATGAAATAATGTGCAGGTTGAGGATCAACGGCCGGTTCTTCAACTTCAGCATAATCAACGTCCATAGCCCACACTCCGGAAGCACTGATGACGAAAAGGACGCATTCTACGCGCAGCTGGAACGTGAGTACGACAGCTGCCCAAGCCACGACGTCAAAATCATCATAGGAGATTTGAACGCTCAGGTTGGCCAAGAGGAGGAGTTTAGACAGACTATTGGAAAGTTCAGCGCTCACCGGCTAACGAACGAAAACTGCCTACGACTAATTGATTTCGCCGCCTCCAAGAATATGGCCATTCGCAGCACCTACTTCCAACACAGCCTCTCGCATCGGTACACCTGGAGATCACCACTGCAGACAGAATCACAAATCGACCACGTTCTGATTGATGGACGGCACTTCTCCGACATTATCGACGTCAGGACATATCGTGGCGCTAACATCGACTCTGACCACTATCAAAATTCCTATACAGTCAAACCTCCATGAGTCGATATTGAAGGGACCATCGACTCATGGAAAAATCGAGATGTGGAGTAGCAAAACCTTGGAATGCTCTTTGGAGGGACCATCACAGTAACCCAGAAAATATTTTTTAGTATGGAATAATTTGCTTCCATGAGTCGATATCGAGTCATAGAACATCGACTCATGGAGGTTTGACTGTAGTTTTAAGAACCGAACCGAATCAATTTTTGTGCAATGACCATGGTTTCGGATATATGAAAGGAATCCTAGTAGTCATTGCTCGTGAAAAGATGCGTTTTTTTATGTCAGATGATTTTTAACTGCATTTTTTTTTAATCGAGCACAAAATTTTACAGTACTTTAATTCCCAAAATGTTCTTTGGAGTCCTTCTGTTGGCCTCTCTATTGGCGTCCCAAGTGAGATAAAAAAATGGCATCCAGCTGCACAACTCTACTTCAGCGGCTTCCGTAATATCCAGCAGCTCTGCGGGCTAAACGAAAGTGGTCAGACAGTTTCTCATGAAAACCAACCAGAAGGCAATGGAAAGAAGTATAAGACTCTTGGATAAAATTTTCCGCAAACGGATGACGCAGGAAAGTCGCAAATCGATGCAGTCTATCGAATCCCGTTGGTCGATTTGAGTTATATTACTTAACTTGCGATGCATCAGCGGTGCAACGGAATCGGAATAACCTACCACTGGTGTCATCTGGATTTCTCGGAAATTGTGTAAAAGTGATGCCTAAACACTAATTCGTGCACGTTGAGGTGGAAGCCGTCTAGTTATTCCTCGGAAACTATCAAGAAGAAAAGTCTTGTCACGGTTTCGCCGAATTGGATGTTCCCCGGATATTTCGTCAGCTAATTCCATTATATCTAGTTGAAAATTTATTATTATTACATATGATTTATTTATGTATTTCTAACAATCAAATTTATCGTTACTTTCCCATGGTAGATTCTCAATACTTAGTACAGTATATAAGAGTCAAAGTATATAAATTGACACGGGTTTTACACAGATTACCTGTGAAACATGCAATCATGAATTCGTTTCAACACTTAGTACATCCATTTGGGAAGTTGGAAAGCACCTGTCTAGCGTACTAGTTTCGTGGGATCAAACACCAAAATCTATTACATGTTGTGCATATGCCAAATCAAGTTTCAGACATAGTAACCAGCACTTAGTAAATCTCTAAAATCATGCCATGTTGCTGATATTACTTTGCTTCATTTTAATATTCTTTGTACATAACCGTTCTTGCAGGTTTTACAAAACTATAACAGCTTACATTTAATAATAAACAGGATTTAGTTTTTTCATAATTTTTTTGAAAGTATAAATTCTAATAAATCTTTCCTTAGACTTACCAAAAGTATAAATCTAGATAAATCTGTATAAAGACAGTTATTGTCTCTAATGAAAATTATAGCTAGGTTTCCATGCACTGAATTTATTTCATAATTTACGAAATTTTGCGTTTGAATAGTACGACAAAAATGTATTACATCCACTGATAAGCTTGATCCCTCATTTACTTTTAGAAAGCGTTGTTCAGGACAATAATTTTTACCAAAGAGTTTCTTGATGTGAACGCACTGGAAGTATTGCTGCGGCAGCGACAGCAGCAACCTGGACACTAACAGCTACGAACCCTATAGAAACATTGACAGCCTCCAAATTCACCGCAGTTGGGTGTTGTGATTACCGTTCCAATGGAAGCCAAGAAGGATGGGAAGTGCAAAATTACAGGAAATGTTGTGGTCTTCTGGATATCCATGATTCATCTAGTTCAAAATTGGAGCTCTTTTGATAATGGACGAACTACATATATCGGTGAGCACGTTCCAGTTTTTTTTTGTAATTCTAACTTTGATTGCTGCAACAATTTATAAATTCAAAAATCTATCACTAAATACGTACAGGGCATCGTTTGCTACTATTGCTGCGGATATTGTGGGTGTCCCAGATATCCGGTTTACGCTTTAGTTAGTAACGGTGGCTCTTCTAGACCTTCTACTCCCTGAGTAGTTAGTACGAATAAGGGCGTCCTTGTGAAGTTTTGCTGTACCTGTTATGAACGATTAGTACATCCCATTCCCTGCACTTTCTGAAGAAACTTTTTTGCTTCAGATGTGAGTCCTTTTTGTGGTACTAGTCTTCGTAACAAAAAGGGCACCATTACGGAGCATGAGATCTGATCAAATTATTCATAGTACGACCCCAGCTGAGTGAGGAATAGAGGATGACACACACACACACACACACACACACACACACACACACACACACACACACACACACACACACACACACACACACACACACACACACACACACACACACACACACACACACACACACACACACACACACACACACACACACACACACACACACACACACACACACACACACACACACACACACACACACACACACACACACACACACACACACACATACACACACACACACCATGGTTTCGTATATATTCCGGGGAGTACTGGGGTTACCCCCCTCCCGGAAAAAATGGTCACATGCAGATTGGCTTCGAAAACCATCTTGCGACATGTTAAACTTCATGATTTTGCAAAACAAGTACACTGGCGTACATTTCGGCGATTTTTGATCGAATTGGCCACCCTGCGGGTACTTCTAGGGCCTGGTTCTCTTGGAGAAGTCAATCGTGGAACCCATCTTGCGACATGTCAAACTTCATGATTTTGCAAAACATGCACACTGGAGTACATTTAGGCGATTTTCGATCGAATTGACCACCCGCCGGATACTTTCAGGGCCTGGTTCCCTTGAGGAAGTGGTCAATTCTCGTTCAATCTTGGAACCCATCTTGCGACATGTCAAACTTCATGATTTTACAAAACATGTCGTTGACATGTCGCACGATGGATTTCGAAGCCGATCTGCCAGTGACCATTTTTTCAGGGAGGGAGGTAACCCCAGTACTCCCTGGAGTATATCCGGAACCATGGTTATTGCACAAAAATTTACCTCGGTTCCTAAAACTATAGGAATTTTGTGATCGATTCCAGAAGATTGCTTGAAAATCCGTTAGAAATTGGCTGAGCTGCGTGGTTTTGAATTTTGAGTTTTGTCGTAAAATGAGGGTTGGGGACGTACGTGTTAAACTGCGCCCAAAACTATCCGTCATCAACAATGTTCGGTACCGACGACCGCCGCGGTACGACCTACGCGCAGCATCTCGAGGCAGCGTTGCCGGAAGAGGGTAAGCTCGATGGGGCCCCTCTTGAGGACTGCTGGAATACAGTCAAAGCAACCATTAACGACGCAGCGGAGAACAACGTCGGGTATGTGGTACGAAGTCGATGGAACGATTGGTTCGACGAAGAGTGCAGACAGATTTTGGAGGAGAAGGACGCAGCGCGAGCGCTGCAGCAAGGTATCCGGCAGAACGTGGAACGTTTAAGACGGAAGCGGAGACGGCAGACCTGCCTTTTCCAGGAGAAGAAACGCTGCGTGGAAGAACCGTAGTGCGAGAAGATGGAACAGCTGTGCCGTTCTCAAGAAACACACAAGTTCTATCAGGAGCTCAACGCATCCCGCAAAGGCTTCGTGCCGCGAACCGAAATGTGCAGGGATAAGGATGGGAGCATCTTGATGGACCGGCCGGAGATGTGGTGATCGAAAGGTAGAAGCAGCATTACGAGAAACATTTGAATGGTGCTGAGAGTACTGGCAGTGAAAGTCAAAGCAGCGGAGGAGATGACTACGTCAGTTCAGCGGACGATGGAAGCCAACCAGCCCCTACCTTTAGGGAAGTTAAGGATGCCATCCAACAGCTAAAGGCCAATAAAGCAGTTGGCAAGGATGGTATTGGACCTGAGCTCATCAAGATGGGCCTGGAAAAGCTAGCCACTTGCCTGCACAAATTGATAGTCAGAATCTGGGAAACTGAACAGCTGCCGGAGGAGTGGAAGGAAGGGGTTATATGCCCCATCTACAAGAAAGGCGACAAGCTGGAGTGTTTGAACTTTCGAGCGATCACCGTCCTCAATGCCGCCTACAAAGTGATATCCCAGATCATCTTCCGTCGTCTGTCACCATTAGTGAATGAGTTCGTGGGCTCGGCAACGGACCAGATCTTTACTGTACGGCAAATCCTTCAAAAATGCCGTGAATACCAGGTCCCAATGCACCATCTGTTCGTTGATTTCATGGCGGCATACGTATAATGTCGACCGCGGAGAGCTATGGAAAATTATGGACGAGAACAACTTCCCTGGGAAGCTTACCAGACTGATCAAAGCAACGGTGGATGGTGTGCAAAACTGTGAGAAGATTTCGGGTGAACACTCCATTTCGTTCGAATCGCACCGGAGACTAAGACAAGGTGATGGACTTTCGTGCCTATTGTTCAACATTGCGCTAGAAGGTGTCATGCGGAGAGCCGGGTGTAACAACCGAGGTACGATTTTCACCAGATCCAGTCCATTAATTTGTTTCGCGGATGACATGGACATTGCCGTTCAAACATTTGCAAATGTGGCAGAACTGTACACCCGGCTGAAACGTGAAGCAACAAAAGTTGTATTGGTGGTGAATGCGTCAAAGACAAAGTACATGCTTATGGGCGGAACCGAGCGCGACAGGACCCGCCTGGGAAGCAGTGTTACGATAGACGGGGATACCTTCGAGGTGGTCGAGGAATTCATCTATCTTGAATCCTGGCTGATAACAATGTTAGTCGTGAAATACGAAGGCGCATCATCTGTTGAAATCGGTCCTACTACGGGCTCCAGAAGAAACTGCGGTCAAAAAAGATTCGTCACCGCACCAATTGTGCAATGTACAAGACGCTAATAAGACCGGTTGTCCTTTACGAACATTAAACAATGTTTTCCGCTGTGATCGTAGTCCTGCAAATAGTAGCAAATCTCGCTTTGGTGGTGTTCTTATCGCTATTGCGCAGCGGTATGCCAGCCGCATTGTACACACCATTTGTGGACAAGGGCTAGAACAAATTTGTGTTTCGTCTACAATCAAAGGTAGGAGAGTTATTATGTGCGCAATCTACATTCCACCGGACAAAAGTCGTGATGTAGATGTAATTAATGACCATGTTTCATCCGTGAATGAGCTGTGCGAGAAATGTTCGTCTGACGATGCTGTTCTAATCTGTGGGGATTATAACCAGCCACGCATACGGTGGCGTGAAACTGACGGCATTGTGCATTGTGATGGATCGCAACTTCCCCCATGCAGTAGTAATCTCTTGGATGGTATAAACTACTTGTGTCTTGGTGAAAGAAATACTGTATCCAACTCGCTCGATCGCGTCCTTGATCTGGTATTCTGTTTGTCGAATTGTGTGGCTAATGTAAGTTGTTGTGTGGCTCCGCTTCTACCTGTGGATTCTCATCACCCTCCTCTTGAGATCTCTCTGCCAGCGCAAGCAAAATGTGACGAACCGGTGAACAGACAAAATGAGCGCCCACTGGACTATAGAAAGATTGATTCTGAGATTCTTCTGGATTATTTGATGATCGTCGACTGCCATTCGATTTCCGCAATGAATGACGTTGACGACATGGCGGAAGGTTTTGCTCTGTTTTGAATGGTTGGCTCTCTTCGCATGTTCCACGAATCCGGCCGCCAATTTCTTGTGCTTGGAGAACCAGAAGTTTGAAAAAACTAAGAAGAGTGCGAAATGCTTTGCAAAGACAACTACGCCGTGAAATAACTTCTGCCAACAGCTTAGTTTTAAGCAAGCCAGTAATGCATATTGTTTTTTGAATAGCACACTCTACAAATCGTATGTATTGCGCGTGCAAACAAATCTTAGACGACACCCACGAGGATTCTGGAGTTTTGTCAATTCAAAACGGAAAAGCGCGGCGATCCCATCGAGCGTATAGGGTGGGTGTACCAATTGTCGCCATACATAGGAACAACTATTTTTAAAAAATAAGTAAAGACATGTGGGTGAACTTTATATATCAAGGAAAGGTTTTACTTCCTGCTCCTTAGAGCAGCTGTGAAACCACAATAAAATTTGTTATTATCCTCATAATTAATTAATCCATAATTAGAACGTATGCACCAGTTGTGGCACTATTCTTAATTTTGGTTCCTTATTTGGCAAATCCCATTGTTTTCTTATGGGAGTGGCCAAATAGGGACCACTAGTGCGATAACTGGTGCAAAGGACGTCAAAAATTAAGCAAAATCAATTTTTACAATTATGTTTTGCTTGTTTTGGAGGAGATCAAATGTGTAATCGTATCATATGAATATGCTTTATCGATATGAACTTGGTTTGCGATGATTTGATTGGCCATTTGGCATATAAAGCACTAGTGCGACAACTGGTGCTATAGCCACAACTGGTACATCTAGCCTATCTGAATTTATCATCTGCTGCGTCTACCGATGAGTCCTGCAAACTGTTTGCCGAGCATTTCGCATCCATATTCGCATCGAGTAAGACTTCAAAGTTGGAAATCGATGAAGCTATCCGGGATGTTCCTGTTAATATGGTCGAGCTTGGATTATTTGCCATCAATCCAGAAATGGTTTCACTGAAACGTTCATTCGTAGCTGGTCCAGATGGTTCGTCTGCAGTTGTAATATGCCGGTGCATTTACGCTTTAGCACAACCATTGTGCGATATTTTCAACTGTTCACTCCGCCATGCAAAATTGGAAGCAGTCGTTCGTAACACCAGTCTTCAAACGCGGTGATAGCCTCAATGTTGCTAATTATCGTGGTATCACAAGCCTCTCGGCCGCTTCAAAGCTTTTTGAGATTATAATGTGTGGAGTAATTCTGGATGCTTCAAAAACCTATATATCAACCGATCAACACGGATTTCTTCCCGGGCAATCGATTACCATGAATTTGTTGAGTTTTACATCAAAGTGTATCTCGAGTATGGATGACAAAGCGCAAGTCGATACTGTCTACACCGATTTGAAAGCAGCTTTTGACAAAATCGACCATGAAATTCTGATACACAAGTTAACCCGCCTCGGAATATCTACGCAACTGGTATCTTGGTTGATATCCTATCTTATGGATCGGCAGCTTCGGGTGAAGATAGATGCTTATGTGTCTGGTCTGGATCACAAACAGATCTGGTGTACCGCAAGGACCGCTACTGTTCGTTCTTTTCTTCAATGATGCTGTTTTGGGTCTTGGTGAATGTTATAAACTTGTGTACGCTGATGATATGAAGCTTTACATTGTTGTACGAACGTTGTATGATTGCCAGGCTCTAGAAGTATCGTTAACTCTATTTGCCGACTGGTGCCGTAGGAATAAACTGAATGTCAGCGTGGAAAAATGCCAAGTGATAACATTTCACCGTACCGTATCTCAAATATTGCTCGACTCTGTCATATCGATGGCAAAATTCTTAACAGGGTCTCAATTGTGACTGACCTTGGGATCGTGCTGGATTCAAGAATGACTTTTGATTTGCACCGTTCAGCGATAATTTCGAAGGCAACAAGGCAGCAAGGCTTCATTTCTAAGGTTGCGAAGGATTTCTCTGATCCACACTGCTGCAAATCATTGTACTGTGCACTCGTCCGTCCAATTTTGGAAAATGTGTCTGTTGTTTAGCACCCCCATCAGGTCACGTGGTGCTTAAGACTCGAGCGAGTACGAAGGAGGTTCATACGTTCAGCGCTAAAATCTTTGCCAGAGATCCTGAAAACTTGCCGCCGTATCCTGATAGATGTCGATTGCTAGGTTTAGACACGCTGGAAAACCGACGAAAAATACAGCAATCTTTGTTTATTGCTAAACTATTAGCTGCTGAAACTGATGCCCCCGACCTTCTATCCATGATGAACTTCCGTGTACCGAATAGATCACTGCGGAATACTACTTTACTACAACCACGCTACCATCGAACGGTGTTTGGATACAATGAACCGATCTCGGCATGTATTCGCGCATTCACGGCTGTCGAAGATTTATTCGAGTTCAACGAGCCAACTACACGTTTCGTAAAACGGGTTAAACGTTTGTTAAACTAGTAATAAGTTTTTATTTCTATTAAGAGTATTCGAGAGACGGGTGCTTAGGATCATCTTTGACGGTGTGCAAGTAGACGGTGTGTGGCGGCGAAGAATTAACCACGAGCTCGCCCAACTCTACGGCGAACCCAGTATCCGGGAGGTAGCTAAAGCCGGAAGAATACAATGGGTAGGGCATGTTCCAGGGCAGAATTCCGGACAGCAGCCCTGCAAAGATGGTGTTTGCTTCCTATCCAGCAGGTACGAGACGGCGTGGAGCGCAGCGAGCGAGGTGGGCAAACCAGGTGCTAAACGACTTGGCGAGCGTGGGGCGCATTCGAGGATGGAGAGATGCGGCCTCCAACCGTGTATTGTGGCGTCAAATTGTTGATTCAGTGTTATCCGTTTAGATGTAAACTAAATTAATGAATGGACGAATATCACGAAAAAACGATTTTTTAAAGGTTTTGTCCGGTTTTCGTACTGCCGAGGTAGGAAGGCTGCAGACTTCAAAAATATTTGGAGGAAATACATATTATGAATGGGGTTAATGCTTGATTGAAAAACCCTGATTAATCCACCTAGCGGTGATGGTGCCTTTCTCGTGCATTATAAAAATAGTATTTTGGCCATTACTCTTGAGCCCATAGTCCGATCTGGCCAATTTTCAATAGGAAACAACAGGGAGAGTATCCTGCGTCGAATACAACTTGTTGCGAGTAAATCGGTTAAGGCTAAGTGCCTGAAAAATGAGTGACATTTTATACTCATTTTATCTATAAAAAAAGTGGTATTTTGGCCATAACTTCCGAGCCCATAGTCCGATCTGACCAATTTTCAATAGGAAACAATGGTAGAGTATCCTGCGTCGAATGCAACATGTTGCGAGTAAATCGGTTAAGGATAAGTGCCTGAAAAATGAGTGACATTTTTTTACTATTTTTTCTATAAAAAAAGTGGTTTTTTGGCCATAACTTCCGAGCCCATAGTTCGATCTGACCAATTTTCAATAGGAAACAATGGTGAAGCATCCTGCGTCGAATGCAACTTGTTGCGAGTAAATCGGTTAAGGATAAGTACCCGAAAAATGAGTGACATTTTTTTGTTGGGTGCACAGACACACACACATACACACACACACACACACACACACACACACACACACACACACACACACACACACACACACACACACACACACACACACATACACACAGACATCACCTCAATTCGTCGAGCTGAGTCGATCGGTATATAACACTATGGGTCTCCGGGCCTTCTATAAAAAGTTTGTTTTTGGAGCGATCATATAGCCTTTACCGTATACTTAGTATACGAGAAAGGCAAAAAGGTCTATATATTTATTTTCTGAATTAAGGGTTTGGGATAAATAACAAAAACATCACGGAACGATAAATTTATTTATTTTTCTTCGTGTATAATTTACTCATTTCTAACTCCAGGCGAATTAAATCCTGTACAATTCAAAGTAGTTATTTTCTTATCGCGTATCCGGGTTGAAATCAAATTTCACTAAAAGTGTCAAATGGTCTGTGTTTAGGAGATTAGCTCTGCTCAAAACCTGCTAAGCTGCAGCAAGTAGAGCGCACCTATAAAATTAATAACAAAAGCTCGTTTGACAACACTGCTGGTTGATGAACATAATTTGATCTGAATAAAAGTGAACTCAAAATTACAGCAAATCGTGTAAGATAAAAACGCAAATAATACATCATACTAGAAAAATCCTAAAAAGTTTTAAATAGATAGGCTGCAAATAAAAGTTCAAATTCGTCTCTGTTTATATTGAATAACGATACCGTGTTTCTTGGTAGGGAAATGATTTTATTCGCCATCTTATGCTCCGATAGCAAAATCGCAAAATAAGCAACAAATGAATTTATTTTTCATACATTCGTTTTTCATTGGATTGATATGGGATACTATGAGATGGAGAATCGAAACATTCACCCTATAGCCACTGTAGATTCCATAGTGGTTTGATAACCGCTAATAACACTTTTTAAATCTATGAAACCTACACCGACTTCAGTTGTGGGAACCGTTCTACAATTAGGTGCAAATAAGTTTTTGTTATGAGACTCTACGCTAGGATTAAATAAGAATAATTACGCCCCTAGAGAACGACGAGAAAAAAAAATCAAACCATATGCAGCTACGTATTGGGAACAATCTCCGTGACGTGATCAACTAGAACCGCACCGGCGTCCAACAACCAGTGGTTTCGTCTCTTCTGAAATAGTGCGGATTGTTATTCCGGAATACCGTAACCGCCGGGAATTGGTTGTCTTGGATGTATCTAAGTGTGGCACGGACCTAAAAACGATGGATAGTTCAGTTAGAGTTCGTCCCGAACAGTAGTATTATTCATGGCAAGCGGGGTTCGAGCCTTCACTGCCCCACAGCAGCACGTACTTGCATAGCAAAGTGGGGTGGCTCCACCTCGGGACTAGTGGATAGATGCTGGAGGATGAACTCGTCGCTCTGCGACAGCCAGAGGTCCACCCCACGCAGTGGATCGTAGTTGAATGGACCGATTCGGAGCATTCCGACAGTGGAGTCGTAGATATCGAGCACCTGAGACATGAAAAAAGATTGGTTACGTTGGTAAGAAAATAAAATATGAGATATTCGAATGGTACCTGATGGCCACCAGTAAAGTGTCGTGCCATACGCAATTGAAGGTCGGGGCCCTTGTCCGGTAAGGTGGCTGGGAAAATCTCTCCAGTTTTGACGTTCACTCCGATGCCGTAGATGATGGGCCAGTTGAGATCCCCTCGTAGGATGGTGTTCAGCTCACCGACACAGGCTTGTGTCAAATCGATTTCCAGTGGGTGTTTGTGGAACGATTCTGAAAAGATAAACGCCATTCGGTTTCTTTACATGATAATGTTTCAAATTGTTTTATTAATTAGGGTTTACGTAATTATCACTATTTTCTTTTCAAATTTAAAATGAGCTGACGGCTTTGTATGTCACGAATTATCAATGGAGAAGACTTCCATGTATTTCACAGCTCACTTTTACCAGGATCTTACTATGAAGGTAAATATCGCATAATCCAATTTTAACAATCTTGAATAGAATTTAAACAGAAGCTGAGTCTGGGAGCTTTATTTAATAAATTTTAAATCTTCTTTTGATTTCAGCAGTGCTTAAACATGCACCCAAAAAACAAATCTGACAATTATTGTATAAAATCTGGGCATATACAATTCTGTAAGCTTTTTATACAAATATTGTATTAAAATAACCTTAACGTAATATACGTTAAAAAGGTAATTTCATTTGCCGTTAAAAGTATTATTTACAAAATATTGAAAGCATCTTAGGTGGGCGGGTTCAAAAAGCACTTATAATTCCAATTAGCTTAACCTAATTAGAGTCTACTCGTTACCCTCCATCCAGGGTTGCCATTATGCCAGATATATCTGGCACTGCCAGACTTTTTGGCAGCAAAAAGAGAAAAAGAGAAACCACTCAAAATGCCAGACTTTTACAATTTCAGACAGATTTTTTTTTTAATTATAGCCTGCGTGAACATTTTCAAACATTTCTAATGAGTTATTCAGTTATTATTTTCATATTCATTCAATAACTGATATCTGACCGCAAAACTCATTTTTGAATCAATTTCAATCTTTTATAAATAAAGTGAAGGTATGGTTTTTGCGGATTGCGGTTTGGCCATGCTGTTTTCCAGAAATCGGTTTTGAAGGAATCTTTCAAGGCTAATTTTTGGCGTTTCGAGTTCTGGAAATGCTTACAACATTCTGTAACAATGATCCCAATGAATGTAATCATTGTCTAGTTCCATGATTTATCACATTTCCTGGTTATTCGTCAATTCGGCGTCCTTCTGGAAGATCCGAAACATCATTAAACTTCTTTTGATGGACCTTATTGGCCACCGGAGGTCCTACGTAAGATTTGGGGCATACGTAAAAGTGAAAAGTTTATAAAACTCATCCGTCTCCGAAAAGCGAATGATTGACGTGGTCCGTTCTCATGAGTCTGAGTGGCCACCGAAATTCCTCCGGAAAATCCGGAACCTCCGTAAAAGTGGTAAATTCACGATACTCAGAGCGCAATTTTGTACAAATCTTTTCATTATTATACTCTGAGTAACAAATGCTTGTCTTAGCCCCTTCTCATGGACTTGTTACGCTCCGGAAGCCATGAGATGAAGTTCAGAAGCCGTTCCCATAATTATGTATATTCTTTTTATAATTTTCAGATATTTCAGAGCTAATCTAAAATCTAACAATCAATTCAATCTAATTTTTTTTAATTTTTTTAAAATGGTATGATTTCTAAGAATCTCATTTTAACAAATATCGAATTGCTTAAACGAATATCTTAGGCGGGAAAAGAAATTCTTTTCAAGACAAAAAAAAAGATAAACATAGAGCAAAAGCAAAAAGAGGGTCAGAACATAATTTTCTAATATTGGTAATAATAATTAGTATTAGATCACATTTTTAGTTAAAATCTCTTAAATTACAAAAAAATATAAATTAATATTAGAAACTTTAAAAAACACCTAAATAAAGACTAAAAAATGATAAAGACGAATTTCTTCGCCAGATTTTGCCAGATTTTTAATTTGTAGCATGCCAGACTTTTCCCAAAAAGTAGTGGCAACCCTGCCTCCATCACCATAACTAAGCCAGCATCGAGGCTGATCCAACAAGTTAACTACAAATTAGTCAAGCCGCATAATCACACCACTCACACGAGAAACAAGACCCATAAATGTCCATTAATCTATCAGTCGCGGCTCGCACGTTCCTTCAAGCCGAGCAATGAATGACCAGCTGCCACCGCGACAATGTCTGATTCGATTCCAGAGCCATTAATTCCATTAGCTTGGCGGGGTGCTAATTCTTGTGTAGAACAAACCCGAACCAACGAGACGTGTGAATCATATGATGGTCGTATCTCCAGTAATGCGTGGCACCCCCATTTAATGCAATAGAGAATAATGTTTTCAATTGAATTTTATCATGCTTACAAGTCATTTCTACGACTTTTCTTTGAACATCTACGATAAAGACAATTGTTGAGCCGTGGTAATGCACATCTCTATATATATGGAAATGGATGGCCGGTCAATCAACGCGCCATGACCACCGCGAGACGGCCACACAGTCGCTCTCCAAAGTGGTTCGAACAGAAGCAGTAGAGGCACTCAATTAAATCTTCATCAGTCATTCAAATATGTGGCAGTCAGAAGAACGATGTTCTGGTCCGAACCGCTTGCTCCAACGAAGGTCAATTTGGAAATAATTAAATCAAAAAATTGACTCCAATCAACGGTCTAGGTTCCATCATCGTTTGCTTTGAAAGTGAGGCGTTTGTAGTGGCTCGACTGAATTTGCCGTTTGGGATGATACCTACTACTCGTCAATGAGAAAGTGCCAAAATTTGGCACTTCCTCCGAGATGTGATTGGTTTGATATTTGATAACAGTGTCGATTTAATTATTTAATAACTGTTTAACCTCATCAATAGGTGAATAATTAGGTATTTTGTGTTCTATACGTAAGCTGTTCAAAATCACCTGTAGAGAAAATTATATATCTTGTCAAGAATTGTTTTAATTTGTGCAATGCATAATAATTATTGACATGCGTACGCTTAATAGGTTTAGGTTGGTGTTTGTTAAGCAAACAGAAACGAGTAGACAGCCTACCAGAGTAGGAGTATTTTATTACACTACAACATTTATACAAAATCAATCTAAATATGAGAAATCTCGCTTAACTTTTCAAAAGGACCTAAGTAACATTTTTTTCATGAATTAATTTTAATACTGCAATCAAAAGCTTTCATGTTGTTCTGTTGATTGCGCTATTCAAATTAATTCATGAAAAAAATGTTACTTAGGTCCTTTTGAAAAGTTAAGCGAGAAATCATTACATTTTCGTGAAAGTCGAGAACTTCCTGAGTGAAGTGAAGGCAACATCTGGAACAAGTTCCTTGGATTTTTTTTGAGGAAGTCTGGGTGGAGATTGGAAAGGAAGTTCCAAACAGAAGTTCCAATCAAATCATTCATTGTTTCATTCTACCTTAAATAATAGTTTTAACTACTGACACCAAATTATCAATGCATCAATTACGCCAAAATAACTAGTGCCCAACTGTACTAGAATTCTGGAGCCGGTAGTGCTTAGAATCGCCTGCAAATTGAAAAAAGTAGAGGGTTGTTTCAAAGATACGACCGCAAATTGAACGTAGAATTACGTATAGTGCGATGGAGGATACGAAATTTGATCATCAACATTTTATGCATGTTCATGCCGGATGGCTAACAGCCGAAATGTAGGTAATTAACTGTTAAAGTGCAATTTCAATATTGGCTGGCGAAATTCAATTTTTCAATAGTAAAATGCATTAAATCAACTGTTTACAATATTGGTATAGAATTTATGTGAGTTAACTGATCGATTCATACCAAAATCTCCGGAATCCGTTGGAAAACGGCCTGAGTTATTACGAGTACGAGCCTTCCTGACCTCTTTTCGTGACGGTCTTAAATTTGAAACTTTGGAATGATCCCCCTATCCTACTGTAAGACGTGATTCTACGTCAAAAAATAATTCACTCAGACCAGCTTCGAACCAACGGCGTCGAGAATAAGAGGCCCCAATGATAGCCTCGACACTATGAACGCTTTGTTATACGTGTGACAAAATGTGCGCAATATTGTAGGGTGCTGTCAATACGATGGGAGCGGGCCATTTGGCATAAAGTCATTTGGCATAACGCCATTTGGCATAAGGTCATTTGGCATAAAGGCCATTTGGCATAACGGTCATTTGGCATAACGGACATTTGGCATAATTGTAACCAACGTCAAAAGTGAGGGTCTTTTGGTATAACGGACATTTGGCATAATTTTTCTTTGCGTTCGCTAAATGGTGACTAAGTGGTGCGGGAAACACCACGGAATAGTAAATATAACACCCGTCGATAACAATATTAAAAAGACATTGTCCTCTCGTGGAAAGAATGCATTTGCAATGCAATGCAAAAGTAGGTGCATGCCCGGATTAGAGCAGTGGTGGATATAATCCCCTCTTTAAAAGAAGGCGTGTTGCCGGATTATGGCAATGAAGGATGTGATCCCTTCTTTAAAGTAGGTGCTTGCCCGGATCATGGCAATGGAGGATATGATCTCTTCTTTAAAAGTAAGCGCTTGCCCGGATTAAGGTCATGGTGGATGCGATCCCTTCTTTAAAGGTAGGCGCTTGCATAGATTATGACAATGGATGATGTGATCCCTTCTTTAAAAGTAGGCGCTTGTCCGGATTATGACAATGTTGGATGTGATTCCTTCTTTAAAAGAAGGCGTTTGTCCGGATTGAGGCAATGATGGAAGTGATCCCTTCTTTAAAAGTAGGCGCATGCCCGGATTAAGGCCATGGTGGATGCGATCCCTTCTTTAAAAGTAGGCGCTTGCATAGATAATGACAATGGATGATGCGATCCCTTCTTTAAAGGTAGGCTCTTGCATGGATGATGTGATCCCTTCTTTAAAAGCAGGCGCTTTTTTTTCAATCGTTTGTTTATTAGGCTCATTTGTTTAATAAAAAAAACTCTACGGAGCCGATCATCATTTTGATAATTTAACATCTCATTGAGTTTAATTAATAATAGCTTCTACGCGCACATTTCTTCTTCAGTTCCTGAGCTGGACCGGGAAGCCGCAAATTGAGCTCGCCGCTGAGTAGCATCTGGGCTTGACATAGCCTTCTGAATTGCTCTGGCTACCTCCTCCAGTTTCTTCACATTTTCTTTACGTTGGTTTTCTACAGAATCTGGTCCGGTATCATTATCGACTAACAAAACATCTTCCGCTTCCGAATGTTCGATGATTTCCTCTTCAATCAAATACTCCGTCCTATCTAACGACTCCAGCGCTTCTGGTTCAGCATGCGTTTCTGCAACA